>NC_081564.1:67655285-67955285 GCF_022355385.1 Mustela nigripes
CACACACACACACACACACACACACACACACACACACACACACACACACCACCCCTCCGTTCTCTATAGTGAACAGTCTGCTTCTTGGTGTCTCTCTCTTCTTTCCTCTGCTCATTTGTTTCTTAAGTTCCAAATATAAGTGAAATCTTATGGTACTTGCCTTTCTCTGACTGATTTCACTCTAGCTCCACACAGGTCACTGCAATGGCAAGCCCAAGTATCCATCAGTCAACGGGTAAAGATGTGGTATATATATATGTGGTGGAAGATTATGAAGCCATAAGAAGAATGAGCTCCTGCCTTGAGAAATGTTTTCTTATCTGTAAACATGTGTCCCTCAAACGATCACACACTATAAATGCAGAACTCTCAAATACAGAGTCCAGAAGATGGAAGGAACCGAGCTCTTACTCCATTAGGCAAGAATTTCCAAAAAGATATTTGTAGCACGGATTGAGGAGAGTAAGTTTGTTTTAGGGCTATTAACCACCTGAAAGATCTTAGTGTAGAATACAGATCAAAAAATATATATGAACAACACAGTTAACAGGCAAAAGGTAAAAACATAAAACCAAACACGAGTTCAGATGAGAAAATGTCTTACTAAACACAAACATCAGAAAAAGATCCTACATGATAGTGCGCTATAAACAGAATCAGAGCAGATATGAGAGCTACTTTAAAATGGTCACAGTAATGAGATTTCTTTTTCAGGATTATGTTACATTCCCTCTGGAAAGGTTCTGTTAACGTTTTCATTCTTTGGCAGTGATCACTACTGAAATGGTGGGGAAATAAAGCATAAGAAAAGAAATACTGCTCAAATTTGATGAGCTCCACGATTTCTAAAGTAGAAGTCAAGGCTGTGCCTTCTGTTCTCCACATTGTTGACCCCGGGGTTTAACTGCTACCAATTCATGAGTCTGTCCTGAGGCCACCGCTAAAGGTGTCACTAGTGCCATTTATAATCAGGAGCATTTCTTGCTGGAGAAGTCCAGTAAGTTCAACTGATTCTCTTACTGAGGCAAATTCTATTCACAAAACTGCCAAGTTCCTCTTCTACAAAAGGCACTGAGCAGTTAATTGTTAGTCACAGACCAAAACAGGTATGTACCCAACTTCAAGATCATGATTCAAATCAGTAGGCAGAAGACCAGACCCTTCTGGGTCTCATTCTCTTTGCACACTCCAAACAGTTCTCCAGACAGAATTCCACTTTCTCTCAAATATAGGTTCTCTAGATGAATCTAGTTAAGCCAGAACTCGAAAGAACCAGAGACCGGCTGAGAACCTGATCTTCCTTCAGGGGTCAGTCCTAAGATCTAGAAAAAGGCCATGATGGTTCCTTCCATTGCCACCTGTCTCACACCATATGGCCATTACCACCAGTAATTAAGGTTCTGCAGTTTGTGTTAATCAAGTTAGCTCATGAAGGTCAAACCAAGTTTACACACTGAGCATAGGATGTTGGCATCGAAGTCTCAGCCTTCTAGGTCATCCCTAATCTTCTCAAAGCCTGCCTCCTACCAACTCATCCCCGCTTCCTAAAGGGCAACCTGAGCACACACAAGAGTCATTTGGAGACATGTTTATGTAGCACCGACTATATGCTGGGCAGGCCCTAGGCACTGGGGTTGCAGCAGAGGAAGAGTCAAGGTCACTGCACTCATGGAACTCATGAATGGTCAAGGTGACAGACAAAATTAGACACAGGAACCTGCTGCAAAGAAAAGAAAAGTGTGTGGGTTGGAAGCAACCCAAGAAGGGGAACCCAGACTGGGGCTTTAGAGTAGTCAAAGGAGGCCTCTCTGAAGGGTGACCCCTGAGAAACAACGGAAGTGAGGAAGCAAGGCCTGTAAATATTGAGTGGGGGAAAGCTTAACAACAAAAAGATTGGAAGCTCTTCTCTAGGAGAACTGGGATGGGTCTAGGAATCCACGTTTTTAATAAACCACCAACACAACTGTATCACAGGTGGTTTCAGAGCCTCATGTTGAGAAATCCTGCTACAGAATAAACATGGAGTTCTCTGTACACAGTGATGACAATATTGACCCAAATTATAGTACAAACACAGAGACATCCCATCAAGAGGTAAAGACAGGGCTCCTACGAAGCCCACCATCCACCCAACACCCACCAAACCAGGTTCCACAGGCAGACACATGGTAGGGGCACCCATGGCCCTCAGCTTGGAAACTCCATGCTGCCTGAGCAGCCAGCCACCACCAGCCAGGTCTTCCTTTGAGCACCCACTACGCGTGGTACCTGACATGGTGGATCCCCCTTGTGAAAATCTCTCTCTGCCCCACATAACCTCAGGCGCTTTAGGTCCCAATATACCCTGTGTCTATCTTCCATTATGGCAATTAACACCTTCATACACGCACGCATCCACACACTGAAGGTTTCTAAGCTAGCACAAAGTAGGAGCCCAGTAACTTTTTGTAATAAATAACAATGACTAATGAGGATCTTAGAATCCCTTGTTGGAAAGACTTATGAAAATGAAGCAATTTCCAACACCCTCCAGTGTAGCAACTTCCTACTTCCACTACCATAAAGTTGTATTAAAACAAACTGGGTCATTTATTTCAATGAGACATTCATTAATGCAAGACGATCATCAAATCTCCAACACCCAATCCTATCACCAACATTAAACTTTCAAATAGTTTAATTAAGGTTACATGGAATCTCAGTGACTGCTTATGAATAATGTACCACTAGAGCCTTTTCCCATCACCAGGATTCAATGGTCTCCCCCGCCCCAAAGACAGAGGAAACGGATTCAGAGGTCCTGTTCGCCCCCTCCCCAACCATCCACACTGAATATAAGTAGGCATTTTTGAAAGCTCCTATCTACAGTCTCCAAAAAAAAATCTGCTCACCTCTGGTCAGCCTTATTCTAAATACTGGGCATGAACAGGGCACACAAAAACACCTGTCCTTGGAAAATTTACCATTCTAGAGCATTTTTAAGAGGTACTTTGACCTAAAACCAGAAGCCTGATCTGCTCTCCCACAAGTACCTGATGCCTCCCTGCTAGGACTTTTTTTTTTTTTCCCCCTTTTTTACCAACTTTACCATGGGACTCACCATGATTTGGAGGCAGATAACTACGTTTCATGTTCGTGCTAAAGATTAGGGACAAGTGAACAGAGACAAGCTCATCGCCGGGCCATGGTTTAATTATTCAAGTCAGAGAGCTGCTATTTCCTTTTCTTTATGTCTGGACATCAAGTGTGGCCTTGCAATCAGGCTCAGATGGGGAATTATAATTTGTTTCTGTACATTACAGAGTGTCGGAAAGAGGGGCACCTGGCTGGTTCATTCAGTAGAACGTGCAACGCCTGATCTCGGGGTAAGGAGTTTGAGCCCCACATTGGGGGTTAGAGCTTTCTTTAAAAAAAAAGAAAAAAGAAAAAAGAAAAAAAATTAAAGAAGATTCAAAGATTGTCCAAAAAAGCACCGACTACCCAGAGGTAGGTACCTTGGGGCCTGTGCGGGCAGAATCTGTGCAGGGCTTCGCTCACGGCTGAGTCCTTCAGAGAGCACCTCCTAAAGGCCCCTCCTGCCCCCACTTCCCTTCCAGGCTTTCTCCATTATCCTCTGCAGGAGCAACTCAGGCTGCTCTTATCTCCCAGGCATCTCAAATGCTATTTTAGCTTCAAGCACATGAGAGTTTAGCTTTTGTCCAAAGCCTAAAGAGCTGCGAACACCAATGAGAAAGAGAACACGCAATTAACTCCTTTTATCGATTTCCCCAGTTAAGTCCCAAGACCGAACAAATGGGATCAGATTGCAAAAGATTAAACTTCCACCTCATGGCCCCGTTTCTCTCATCAAGATCTCTGTGCCACCTGAGCTGGATCTCATGGTCCTTTGCCTCCTGTTTGAGGCATCCAGCTTGCGAGGCTGACTTCATCTGGCTTGAGGTCAGCCTGACAAAAAAAGGGCAGGAGGCAAGTGTTACCACCATGTTACCAATGAATAAGCTGAGGCATAGGTAGGAGGAGAAGAGGACAGAGTTCGGTTTTCTTTTAAAAACATTATATTAAAAAAAAAAAAAAAAGAAAAATCAGTAGGACGCCTGAGTGGCTCAGTGGGTTGCCTTCGGCTCAGGTCATGATCCTAGGGTCCTGGGGTCGAGTCCCACATCGGGGTCCTTGCTCAGTGGGGAGCCTGCTTCTCTCCCTGCCTCTGCCTGCTTATGCACGCTCTCTGTGACAAAATCTTTTTTAAAAATCACTATATTTTAATACTGAATTTGTGTTAAAATTTGGACAAGACACAAAACATCGAGTCAGAGCTGCCCAAAGAGAAAGGAAAGCCCGTGTCTCAACTAGGGCCCAGGAGCTCAGCTAACGGACTCCCAGGCAGCCTTTACACCCATCCTGCCATAGCCCTGGGCGGGTCCAGCCTGACATGCCACACACGGACAGAGGGGAGGAGCCCGTTGAGGCATCAGGAGGCGGGAAGGAAGAGTGTGACAACTGCTATCTTTAAGAGATGGGCACTGGCAACTATAAAATTCATTCCCTCGGTGGATTATTTTCCCCAAAACCCTCGTGCTTGGCACAAGGGATTACATTGTGACCATGAAAAATAACGTGTTCAGTAAGAATTCATGCCAGCTGCTGTCATTTAGACCGAAAAATAGTCCTCCGGCTGTAGCACATTCCATGAGCACAAGCCAGAGAGGCAGAGAGGGAAGAGGAAGACCCAAGAGCACCAGACGGACACCCCTCCACCCAGGGGGTGCAGCGCAGGGCGGGGCCCCAGCCCAGGGCCCGGAACAGAGCTGCTCACCAGGCTGCTGTCCTCCTCCCAGACAGGCTCTGGATGCTGAACCCCACAGCGGTTTGAGCAGGCCAGGCTCTGAAGGTGGCAGACCTGAGGTCAAGCGCCGGCTCCCCTACGTCCTGCCCATCTGACTCTGGGGGAGGGAAGAGCCCTGGGGCCCAGACTCTGCATCTGTACAACAGAGATCCCAGAGCACTCGGGCACTGCCCTCTCAGGGGCACTGGAAGTGACTAAATGTTTAAAGTGGTCAGCAGAAAGCCTAACACGGAACATGAGCTTTCCGTGTTAACTATTTTTTGTCTAAAGATTTTATTTATTTGACAGAGAGACAAATAGGCGGAGCAGCAGGCAGAGAGAGGGGGAAGCAGGCTCTCTGTTGAGCAGAGAGCCAGATGTGGGGTTCGATCCCAGGACCCCGAGATCATGACCTGAGCCGAAGGCAGAGGCTTAACACACTGAGCAACCCAGGTGCCCTTTAACTATTATTACTAGACAGAATAAGGCTTTGGAGGACTTCTACCTTCTCTAACTATCCCTGGTAAAGGATATTAAATTTCCAAACTATCACAAATCAATGATTTTGGAAAACAGTAAGAATAAAACAATCCCCAGAAAACAATCCCCAGAAAAATTGTGTGCTTGACAGGCCAAGCAACGTCAAATTTATTTCTCACGTAACTTCCAAAGCTGCTCTAGTTCTCCGAGGTCCCCAGGACAGCACTTAGAAAGCTCACCGTGTGAAAGGTACCCACGTAATCCTCAAAGAGCCCAGAGGGGCAGACAGGCTTCCAAGGGCTGCTGGCTTCTAATTAAGGGGTAACTGAGGCCTCAGGGAGAATCAGGTTTATGTAATAAAATTATATAACCCCGTTCCCAATTCAGACATTTGTCTGAGCTGGTCAAGCATGTTCAAGTGTCAGCTGATTCCTTCAGAAGCTTCAACTCACACTGCCCTAGAGGGAATTTGGCAAAGACATGAAGGACCAGAACAGAACAAAGAGCTCATCCTTCTACTCAAGGGCTGGTGCCACCACACCTGAGAGCAAAAATGCAGTGGTCGTAGAAGGGTAGGAGGCGTTAGGAGACCAAGGCTGGCATTAGGTCAACAGGGGGAGGGTGTGCTTCGGTGGTTGTCTCTCCAGTGAAGCCCATGGGGGGCTTCCCGAGATCTCGTTTATGTAGAAAACCTGCCTTTGCAGAAGAAACCTGCCCACACCTTTCCTCATACCCAGGAAGCTCCCAGACACTCCACACAGTATTCTCGAAGTCTCAGATGTAGCCAAGAAAGAACGGGAAAGCCCTGAAGACAGACGGATCTGGGTTCTTCTCTTGGCTCTGCGGGTAACAGGCAGTTCAGTCTCAAACAAGTCCCATTCCTGTTCAGAGTCTCTGATTCCTCACAGTACAAAAGGGAGCAAAGCGGAAATCCCTGTCCCACCCCAGCTCCATGATTTGCTGGCCCACTCAAGTGCACCTTTGTTTGCCCTTGGCATTCACAGACACCTGACTCTCCACACCTGCACATGTGTCCTTTGCTCAGTCATTCCTGCCCTATTAGTGACCATGGGTCACCATTGATCCTGCCCCGCAAGGTGGGGTAACAGCCTGACAGCTAGCTCTGGCTGCATCTCAGCATCTCACTTACCCTGCAAGGTTTTCCCCACCCCCGCCCCCACACACATACACATCTCACAATACTCAGACAGGAGCAGGCCCTTGGCTTATCTTCCAGAAAAATTTCTGTGGAAAGGAGTCTTAAGGCTAGACTCAGTTAGTCTTAAGTAAGTAGGCCTACAGTTATGTAACTTCTACTTGAACTTACCTTCCCAAGTTACCCAATATATATAGGGCACCTACCATGGCCAGGCCCTAAAAGTGTCCCCCAAATCATCCCTGTCCTCAGCTGATGGTTTACTACTTACTCATTAAGTCCACTTAGTATAAGAGGTCTAATCATTAGCATGGCTTCAAAATCAGCTTCAAAATCTTACAGAACAGTCTAGAAACAATACTTTTTTTTTTTTTTTTTTTAAGATTTTATTTGTCAGAGAGAGAGAACGAGTGAGCGCAAGCACACAAACAGGCAGAGTGGCAGGCAGAGGTGGAGAGAGAAGCAGGCTCCCTGCTGAGCAAGGAGCCCTATGTGGGACTCGATCCCAGGACCCTGGGATCATGACCTGAGCCGAAGGCAGTGGCTTAACCAAATGAGCCACGCAGGTGTCCCAACATTACATGTTTAAAGCCCCATGATCAAATATCTGTACTTGTAACATGTTGGGGGATTTTTAGGAGCAGTGAGTGAATATTCCTCTCTTGAGAGATGTAACTATGTGAGGTTTTGGGGGTTCTACTACTTTTTAAAGGTAACGTTTAACTGTTTCCCTGTCACTTTTGAAACAAGTGGCTTGGAATGTTTCCAGCTACAACTAATCATAGATGATAAGACAAAGAAACAAGTAACAGCATTACTCCTCCTTCCATCTACCCAGTCCTATCCAGCTTCCCCATTTGTCCAGGACTTAGACACTGAATTAAAATACAGTCATTTTCCGGGGCACCTGGGTGGCTCAGTGGGTTAAAGCCTCTGCCTTCGGCTCAGGTCGTGATCCCAGGGTCCTGGGATCAAGCCCCACATCCGGCTCTCTGCTCAGCAGGAAGCCTGCCTCCTCCTCTCTCTGCCAACTTGATTTCTGTCAAATAAATAAATAAAATCTTTGAAAAAAAAATACAGTGATTTTCCAGTTAAATGGCTACTTTCTTTAAAGATTCAAATAGCTTAAATTTAAGAAATAGTGAAGAGTCCAGGATAGACTCCCTCAAATAATCATGCCCTATGTCACTTTGCTCCCAGAAGATCAAAGCTCTTAGCTATAGGATGCAGCAATTACCCTCACTCCGAAGATGTAGCTACTTTTCTTTTACTCTCGATCCTCCCAAGTAACATGTGGAGAGATTTATCCCCTTACCAGCCTTCTCCTGGCTGCTCAGATGGAGAACTGCAGGTGCACAGTTCATAAGTTTCATAAGTTTATGAAGTGCACACTTCATAAGTTTCTCGTCAGCAGCCATCATCTAGGGGCTCACCAAGAGTCTCCAGAAGAAAAGTTCGCTGCTATTAAGTGAGTAAATGTGCAACAGGATGCTGGTTTCTGAAAATCCAAGAGAAAAGCTCAGACAGGAACCACGTCCTTTGGGCAATAAAGGACCCATGCTGGAATTGGGTCACTTTTGTAGCAAGAGGCAGCTTCAGCTCCAACTCCCCAAAAAGACTTGAAGCATTTATTGGGTTCACTAGCATGTCAAGTTCTTGATTAGTACAGCGGGAGACAAAGGCAAACAAGCCAGTCCCAGACCTCAGGGAACTTAACCATTAGTCCAGTTAGAACAGTGGTTCTCAAAGTGTGGTCCCTGGATCTGGAGCATCTTCTTCACCTGGGAGCCTATGACAAGTGCACAGCCTCAGATGCCATCGTGGACCAGCCAGATCAGAAGCTCTGGGGCAGGACTTGGGAATCTGTTTAACAAGCCTTCTGGGCCATTCTGGGACACACCAAAGTCTGAGAACCGAGGTACCAAAAATAGAACATACAAAGTCAATGACAGATAGCATCAGTATCTGTGATGTCCTTTAGATACAAACACATCTCATACATAATCCCCAACCTGACAGTAACACATCTGACTGCTACAAGCATTTACGTGTTAAGCCCAGCAATTTGACAGGAAAGACAGCATTAGTCCTGTTCTCTTTGAGAACAAGCAATCTCTGAATATTCATTTGTGTATTTGGAAACTCTTTTTTTTTTTTTTTTAAGATTTTATTTATTTGACAGAGAGAGATCACAAGTAGGCAGAGAGGCAGGCAGAGAGAGAGGAGGAAGCAGGCTCCCTGCTGAGCAGAGAGCCCGATGTGGGACTCGATCCCAGGACCCTGAGATCATGACCTGAGCCGAAGGCAGCGGCTTAACCCACTGAGCCACCCAGGCGCCCCTGGAAACTCATTTCAAAATGCCCTCCGTTAGACTGTAACAAGAGATAAAGAAGAACACTATATATTAATAAAAGTGACAACCCAAGAAGATAGAAGAGTTGTAATATTTATGCATGTAGCATGGGAGCACCCAAATGCATCAATTTAAAGAAAAACAAAAGAACTAATTGATAATACATTAATAGTAGGATTTTAGCACTTCACTTGCACCAAAGGACAGATCATCTAAACAGAGGAATCACTGGCTTTGAATGACCCACTGGAACACTTAAATTAACAATCACACTGGAACAGATAAATTAACAGATGAATCCAGAACACTTCATCCTGAAACAGGAGAACCCATTCTTTTCAAGTGCACATGGAACACTGTCCACATGCATCACACATCAGGCCACAAGACAGGCCTCAACAAATTCAAGAAAATCGAAGTCCTACCATGCACGTTTTCTGACTACAACTCAATGAAACTAAGTCAACCACAAGAAAAAATCTAGAAAACCATCAATACATGGAGGTTAAATAACATGTTACTAAACAATGAATGTGTCAACCAGGACATAACATAAAAAAACAAATGGGAACAAATTAAAATGAAAACACAACAGTCCAAAATGTTTGGGATGAACCAAGTGCATCCTAAGAGGGAAGTTTATAAATACAGGCCTTCCTCAAAAGGCAAGAAGAATCTCCAACATCCTAACCTCACACCTAAAGGAGCCAGAAAAACAAATGAAGCCTAAAGCCAGCAAAAGAAAGGAAATAAAGTTTAGACTAGAAATAAATGCTATAGAAACTTAAAAAAATTAGATCAGTGAAACCAGGAGCTGTTCTTTGAAAAAATAAGATTAATAAACATTTAGCCAGACTTATCAAAAAGAGAAAAGGACCCAAATAAAATCACAGATAAGAGAGAATAACCAACACCACAGAAATACAGGTTATAAGAGATTATAGGAAACTGAACACCCACAAATTGGACAACCTAAATGAAATGGATAAATTCCTAGAAGCATCAACCTGAAATAGGAAGAAATAGAAAACTTGGACCACTGACCAGCAAAGAAATTAAATCAGTAATCAAAAAACTCCCAACAAACAAAAGACTAGGACCACTAGGTGGCTTCATGGGGGAATTCTACCAGTCAAAGAAAGGTTAATACTCCATTCTTCTAAAGCTGTTCTAAAAAAAAAAAAGAAAGAAAGAAAGAAAAAGGAAAACTTCTTAATTCATTCTATGAGGCCAGCATTACCCTGATACCAAAACTAGATAAAGATACCACCCCGCCTCTCCCCCTCAAAAAACAAAAAACACCTTACAGGCCAATAGCTGATGAACCTAGATAAAAAAATCCTCAACAAAATACTAGCAAGCTTAATTCAACAATACATTAAAAGAATGATTCACGAGGCGCCTGGGTGGCTCAGTGGGTTAAAGCCCCTGCCTTCGGCTCAGGTCATGGTCTCAGGGTCCTGGGATTGAGCCCCACATCAGGCGCTCTGCTCAGTGGGGAGCCTGTTTCCCCTCTCTCTCTGCCTGTGTCTCTGCCTACTTGTGATCTCTGTCTGTCAAATAAATAAAATCTTTAAAAAAAAAAATCATTCACCACAATCAAGTGCGACTTACTCTTGGATTGCAAGAGAGGTTCAATATTCAAGTCAATCAACATGATACATTAACAACAGAAAGGATAAGAACCGTATCATTTCAACAGATGAAGAAAAAGCATTTGACAAAGTACAACATCCATTCATGTTAAAGCCCTCAACAAAGTGGGTTCAGAGAGATAACGCCCAATCTAATAAAGGCCATATACAAAAAACCCACAGATATCATCATTCTAAATGGAGAAAAACAAAGCTTTTCTTCTATGGCCAGGAAAAGACAGGGCTGTCCACTCTTACCAATTCATTCAATATAGTACTAGAAGTCCTAGCCCCAGCAATCAGACAACAAAAAAGGAAAGGCAGGGGCGCCTGCCACTGAGGTGGCTCAGTGGTTAAAGCCTCTGCCTTCGGCTCAGGTCATGATCTCAGGGTCCTCACATCGGGCTCTCTGCTCAGCAGGGAGCCTGCCTCCTCCTCCTCTCTCTCTCTCTGCCTACTTGTGATCTGTCAAATAAATTAAAATCTTTAAAAAAAAAAAAAAAAGGAAAGGCATATGAATCAGCAAGGAAGAAGGCAAACTTTATTTACAGATGACATGATGCTATATATAGAAAACCTCAAGGACTCCATCAAAACAAAACAAAAAACCAGAATACACATATTCAGTAAAGTCACAGGATATAAAAATCAATGTCCAGGAATCTGTTGCATTTCTGTATACCAGTAATAAAGCAGCAGAAACAGAAATTAAAGAATGAATCCCATTTGCAATGTACAGAAAACCCTAAGATACCCAGGAATGAACTTAACCAAAGAGTGAGAGACCTGTACTGTGAAAACTGTAAAACAATGATAAAAGACACTGAAGACGACACAAAGAAATGGAAAGACATTCCATGCTCACAGACTGGAAGAACAAATGTTGTTAAAATGGCTATACTACTCAAAGCAATCTACACATTTAAGGCAATCCATACCAAAACACCACCAGCATTTTTCACAGAGCTAGAACAATCCTAAGCTTTGTATGGAACCACAAAGGGCCCCGAATAGCCAAAGCAATCCTGAAAAAGAAAAGCAAAGCAGAGGCATCACAATTACAAACCTCAAGTTTGTTATAAAGTTGTAATAATCGAAACAGCACGGTAGTGGCACAAAAATAGATATAGTTCAAAAGAACAGAAAACCCAATATATATACAATGGAATACTATGCAGCCATCAAAAGAAATGAAATCTTGCCATTTGCAATGACGTGGATGGAACTAAAGGCTATTATGCTGAGCGAAATAAGTCAGAGAAAGACAATTATCATATGATCTCCCTGATATGAGGAAGTGGATAGGCAACGTGGCGGGTTTGTGGGGTAGGAAAAGAATAAAGGAAACAAGATGGGATTGGGAGGGAGACAAACCCTAAGTGACTCTTATTCTCACAAAACAAACTGAGGATTGCTAGGGGAAGTGGGGGAGGGAGAGGGTGGTTGGGTTATGGACATTTGGGAAGGTATGTGCTATGGTGAGTGCTGTGAAGGGTATAAACCTGGCGATTCATAGACCTGTACCCCTACGGCTAATAATACATTATATGTTAACAAAAAAATAAAAAATTTTAAAAAAATAGAAAACCCAGAAATGAACCCACAATTGTATGAGCAGTTAATTTTTGGACAAAGCAGGATTGAAGGGAAAAAACAGTCTCTTTAACAAATGGTGTTGGGGAAACTGGACAGCAACATGCAGAAGAATGAAACTGGACCACTCTTTCACCCTACACAAAAATAAATTCAGAATGGATTAATGAACCTAAATGTGAAACTTGAAACCATAAGTCTTTGAAGAAAGCACAAGCAGTAATTTCTCTGACATCGGCTGGAGCAACTTCTTTCTAGACAGGTCTCCCGAGGCAAGGCAATCAAAAATCAACTGTTGTGACGACGTCAAAATAAAAAGCTTCTGCACAGTGAAAGAAACAATCAACAAAATTAAGGCAACCCACAGAATGGGAGAAGACACTTACAAATGATGTATGAGATAAAGGTTAGCAACCAAAATCTATCAAGAACTTACACTATGCAGAGTGCTGTGATTTGTGTAAGACTGATGACTCACAGACCTGTACCCCTGAAACAAGTACATTATATGTTCATTAAAAAAAAAAACTTACCTCCACACTCAACAAATAACCTAATTAAAAATGGGCAAAAGACAAAGATATTTTTCCGAAGAAGACACAGATGGCCAACAGACACGTGGAAAGATGTTCCACATCACTGATCTTCAAGGAAATACAAAATCAAAACTACAGTGAAACATCACCCCCCACACCTGACAGAATGACTAAGATCAACCACATGGGAAGATGCTGGAGAAGGATGTGGCCAAAGGGGAGCCCTCCTGCACTGCTGGTGGGAATGCCACTCTGGAAAACAGTAGGGAGGGTCCTCAAAGCGCTAAAAATAGAACTATCTTACAACCCAGCAACTGCATTATCAAGTATTTACAGGAAAATACAAAAACAGTAACTCAAAGGGATACATGGACCCCTATGTTTATAGCAGCATTTACTTAAAATAGCTAAATTATGTGACCTTAAGTGACCATCCAACTGATGAATGGAGAAGATATGATACAGAGGAATATTACTCAGCCATAAAGAATGAAATCTTGCCATTTGCAATGACGAGGATGGATCTAGAGAGTATTATGCTAAGTGAAATAAATCAGAAAAATATACCATACGATTTCATTCATATATGGAATTTAAGAAACATGAGCAAAGGGGAAAAGGCAGAACCAAGAAACAGACTGTTAACTATAGAGAACTGATGGTTACCAGGAGACCAGGAGGGAGGAGGGTGGGGGATGGGTTAAATAGGAGATGGGGATTAAGGAGTGCACCTCTGAGGATGAGGACCGGGTGCCATACGGAAGTATTGAATCACTATTATACTGTAGTTAACTAGTATTATACTGTATGCTAAAGAACTGGAATTTAAGTAACTTTTTTTAAATGCCCTTTGTTAAGGCATGATCGAATACATTGTTTGGTCCCAATTTGGGAGTGAAAAAAAAGGACTTAAATGAGGATGGTTGTGAACAAGTTCCTATAAAAAGCCAGCAGTTAATTTCTACAATTAAGTCCAGGGAAAACCTCAAGCTCCCCAAGACCACCCATGAATCGTAAGCTCTGAGCTTTTCCAGCACAGTCTTTCCAGAAGAGCCAACATCCTACACCTCCCCCTGAAGCCAGTCTCCGAAGGCCTGGGAAAGCACTTCCAGCCCCACTGCCTGACCAAGAACAGGTCTCCATGAGCTCTAAGCACATACATGAAAGTCTAGAAGACATCAGTTAAACATTTTTTAAGGTTTATTTATTCGACAGAGAGCAAGAGCACGCACAAGCAGGGGGAGAGGCACGGGGAGAAGGAGAAGCAGGCTCTCCACCGAGCAGGGTGCCCACTGGGGCTCAAGCCCAGGATCGGAACCTGAGCCAAAGGCAGATGCTTAACTGACTAAACCACCCAGGCACCCCCCTTTAAACACTTTAAGACTAACTGTGAATTATATAATTCTACACACCATACCATTGCCCCTTTTCTCCCTGGGAGTCTGGTTTTCTTCCTTTCTAGAACTAAAACCTATATTCTGGAAAATAGGAGAATTAATACCTAAGTGCTCCTTACAAGCTCTGGGAAGTACAGACAAAGGAAGTGCATAAAGAAACAAGGCCATTATTTTCTGTCTGCAGGCCCCAGCACTGCCCAGCTGAGCAGGAGAAGGAAAAGCTACACTTCAACAATGCCCAAAGAGCTTCCCAGCTTCAGCTCCTGAGCAGGGCCAATTCTATTGCTAAAAAATCCCCTCCTCTTTCAGACTACCTCTGCTGCCTGGGGACTGAGCCCACAGACCAGTCTCTGGCTTATGTAACTTCCCTACCACGTGGCACACAACAGGCCTTGCATCCAAGGGGCTCACCATTCAGTACCCTAACCATTTACTGTACAAAGGAGCAAAAATTAGGCCTGCCCATCCCATCTCCTCCTGCAGTGCCAGGTTTCACGTGGAGAAGAAAAGGGTAATGGATTCAAGTGGATGACAGCCATACATTACCCCACACTTAATGAAAATGGCCTTTTCATTACTGCCTAGCCTCCTACACTCAGTACAATCAAGAAAATGTTTGTCAAATGATTGTAACTCAATAGAATATAATCAACCTTTAAAAAAAAAAAAATCCTGAGACCAGCCAGGAGGACCAACCGTCTCATTTTGTCCAAGACTTTTCCAATTCAACACTTGAAGTCCCTGGTCTGGAGAAACCACAGTCCTAGGCATCTCAGGACCATCATTCATCCCCAGACCATCAGATCCTGTGACTATAGGGAAAATGTGCAGGCAGCACCATGTTTCCAAATATGAATCCCAACCAATCTCAGAAGGAGATTGAGCACCTTAGAATGAACAGCTCCGGGTGTGAGGAAAATGCAGCTAAGAGCTGGGAGCCAAGGCTCGTGGCTCACACCATGGCCATATTTGAGAATCCCCTAGACGACTTGCTAAACATATCCTCTCCCCCAAGATTCTGAGCCATAGGCCTGGCACACATGCATGTGCATTTCTGACAAGCTCCCAGGTGCCCCTGGTGCTGGTCACAGACCACACTAGAAACCGTGATTGTGTAGCCCACTGCTCATCCTTTAACTTGCCAACAAAGCTCGAGTCAAGTAGGGACCTCCCTGATCATCCTTCAGGGTACTCAGTCCCTAAGCTCTCCTCAAATGCTGGGTTTTCTCAATCTCTCAATTCTAGCATGAAGAACCACCTGGAAGGCTTGTTAGAACAGACCTTCTGGGCTCTCGCCCACTTATTTTGATCCGGCAGGTCTGAGGCAGGCCCAGGGAGGTGGGTTCCGGCAAGCTCTGGAAGCGTGCGGATGCTGAGAGCGCTGCTCGCCAACCCATGGGGGCCCCCGGACAGCGTTCAGATCCACTGCGAGCATGGAGCCAAGGAGCAATTATGCTACAGGCTCTTCACATCTTTCAGCTTAGTATTTTTTTAATCCTCAAATTCTATTTTCTCTCCTGACTCATTACACCAACAGCTGCATTCCATCTCCCCAAACTTTTTGTCTGCGGATTCGCAGATTGCTGTCGCTGCAGATACAGTCTAATCCCCCGGGGCTGGAGAAGTTCTGTACTCAGTGGGCTGCCCAGTTCCCACGGCAGGGCCAGAGAGAAAAGTCTGGCAGTAAAGGACGGTCTCTGCCCTCTAAAGAGGAGACGCAGAGATGCAGGAGTTTGCAGGAAGTTCCAGAGTCAGCGAAAAGAACTGGTGCTCTTCATCTGCAGCAGAAAGTATGTATAATGTGTCCCCCTCCCTCACTCAAGGGAGGATGCGAGGAAACAAAACCCACGAACATAAACCAACCCAAGTTGTTCAAGGCAGGCACAGTTCTACTCCCGACCTGTGTGAAGATTTCCTTCCAGGGCTTCACAGAAAATTTGTAGAAGAAAATACGATTAGCTGGAAGGGATCTTCTAACAAGAAAATTTTTTTCTAGTTGCTTTGGATACCTTCTAATACATACAAACTTCCTAAAATGAGATGGTTAACTAGACTCTGCCCCCACAGTAGCCTAAGAAGAAGGAAGCCTGGGGGGAGTGGGCAGGGAGACAGGAGGTAACAGCTTTCTCATAACTCTGAATGTTGGGTTTGCCAAGAAGAGTATTCTTAAAATATTTACCTTCCAAGCTCAATGGGACATTCAGGAAGGTATTAAACAAGAAATGCCACTATGTACTCCACAAACAGAATACTATACACACACACACACACACACACACACACACACACACACACACACTTGCTAAATCTCAAGAATTTAAGCAATCCACTTCAGCTTTTAGGATATTGGGAAAAAACAAGGATTCATTGAATGGTACTTCTGTCGTTTCCTTTGGGGACAGAGTACCATGTCTGACGCTGGTCAGCTTCCCCACCTTCGTGGTACATGTTTCTTCTTGAGGGAGCCCTCAGAGTCTAAAAGGTGGAAAACACTTGAGTGAGGTTGAAAGCTAGGTCTGTTCAAGACTAGCTTCACACAGAGCCCACGCTCCATGGGGTCACACGGCCGGCTACCAGAAAGTCCCTCCTCAGCCAAAAAGCGAGAGGATTCCTGAGTCCATTTCCCGAAACCCTTCCCTAACTCATGGAGAGGCAAGCAGAAGATGGGAGCAGCAGCAGGGAGAGCCCTCACTTCTCTGGGCAGCATTATTCTGTTGCGGGGACCCACAGAATCCTAGGAGGTCCCAACCAGTCCCCACCTAAGCAAGGACTCCTAGAAAATGGAGCCATCAAAGCTGCCAGGAGCCCTGCTCCCCGCCAGGGGAGCAGGTGTGCCGGCCTCGCTGGGTCTAGCCATGGCCCTCCTCCACAGAAGCTGTCCTCCCGCAAGCAAGCCACTCTGCACTGGAGCCTTCATTTCTTCTCATGTGAGGCGGAGAGAATCCCTGCTTGGTGTGGTGTTGGAAGGACGCTTTGCACCAGGGTCAGGGGTTGTCCTTGCTCCCGGGGTGTAGGGGGCACAGGGGGGCCCACCCTGCCAGTTTACACCTTGCTGCTGGTCTCCCTTCGCCTTCAGAAGTAGTTTCTGAGCACTGCTGCCTCCTGGGTAGCTGGAAGTGGTGAAATCATACCCACACCCTGCTTAGAAGTCCTCACACATTCCAGGAGCTTCTCAGGCCAGACTCCACAAGGGATCGCTCTTGTCTACCTCCAACCTGCCCTCCAGCCAAAAAGCCAGCCAAGTCCAGCAACTTACTGGCAATTCAGCTGCACTTTCCTCTGAGCCTCTGCCTACACTGCTCCCCATACCTGAAATAGTTTCCCTTCTCCTAGCTTTTCAAATTCTTCCAGGCCTTGTTTGAGTCGTCCTCTGCCAAGTCTTTCTCCTGAGCTCCTTCCCTCCAAGCAGCTTCATGAAGCTTTCTGTCAACTCCTCCCGAGGGACCATAAACCCCAGTATGCACACCCCTACAATACCTACATGGTCTTCTATAGTTTGCCTATCTGTCCCTCCTTCCAGATTTAGAAGTTTGGGGGTATTTTTTGGGGGGGTGGTTAAGATTTGAGAGAGAAAGAGAACAGAGGGATAGAGAGGTGGAAAGGGGAGAAGCAGGCTCCCCACTGAGGAGCGAGCCCAATGTAGGGCTCGATCCCAGTACCCTGAGACATGACCCGAGCCAAAGGTAGACACTTAACCAACTGAGCCACCCAGTCGCCCCCCAGATTTAGAAGCTTCTTGAGGCCTCAGTTACTTCTTCATCTTATCAATTTCCAATTTCCATCTTGTCAACTTCTTCATCTTGTTTCTTAATAAACAGTGAGAGAATACAAGAACTGATCTCTATACAATAAGAGTTATAGACAGTATCACTGATTTTAAGTAGATTTCCAATGCTGGTACATCTCACACTAAACTAACCTAATACGGGAAAGCAGAGGGTTATGTAGAACAGAATTCATCAAAGGACTTTTAATCAGGTTACTGTGCAATCAGAAGATTCAGTCTGGTTTTTTTTCCAGAATTTCTACCCAATTTGGTTCAGCCAATATTTACTGAGAACCAACTTGTATCACTAACAGAAGGTGTTCTTCAAAATTCACTATAGCTGGGGGTCGCCCTGTGTGCTTCCTCCACCTCATCATCCTTTAATGCAATTAGAAAGTCTTTACTTCAACACTGGGACAAGAAAGAGACCATGGGGTGCCCCCAGCAGGAGGCGGCACTTTGTTCCAGAGCCGCCAGCCTGGGGAGGCACCGGCTGCTGAGGCCCGCTCACAGGCGTAGCAGCAGACACCTCAAGCCTCCAGGACCTGAGAGGAGTGCCAACACCTGCCCTTCTCCATCACCATCTGGGAAGGCTTTGCTTTTTTACTAAAATATTCTAAATGGACAGGTTTCTTTTTCCCTGCTGCCAAGATTCAAACTCCCCAAGGAAAGAGCATGGGCTTTTGGGGGCTTTTGCAGTCAGATGAGTGGCCCTGAACGGAACCCCAGGGGTGCTGGCTGACAGCCACACAACCTTACATATGTCATTTAGCCACTCCAGGTTCTGTTTCCACACATAGAAAACGCAGAGTGGTTGGAGAACGTAACACACAGAAAACTCTAGAAACACTGGTACAGAGAAATTGTCCCTCACAGACAATTTATCACCATACACCTGCCTCCTGATCCTACACATTTCACTTCAAAGTCACTCCCTCCAGGAAGTCTGCCATTAGGAAAAACAAAGTTGTTCTTGGTGTTGCCTAAAGACAAGTCCTCAATGGCAAATCAGATCCACAGTGATATCCTGCTTTGCACCCACGAGAACGGCTAGAATCCAAACAGAAAACAAGAGCCAGCAAGGACGTGAAGAGATGATTACCCTCACCCATTCCAGTTCGGATGTCAAGTGGTGCACCGCTGTGGAAAACAGCTCAGTGTTGCCTGACACGGCTAAGCACAGAAACACCATGATTCAGCAATTCTACTCCTAGGCATGTACCCGAGGGCACGGAGAACAGGTACCCAAATACTTTCCCACATATGTTCATAGCCGCACTATTCACAATGGCTAAAAAGCCAGAAAGGCAGAAATTACCCGAGTACCGATCAGCTGCAGAACAGATTAACACAATGTGGTAAATCCAACACACTGGACTAGTACTCAGCCACAAAAAGAAATGAAGTTCTGGCATGTGCTAGAATGCAGGTGAAAACGCCGTGCTTTATTAAAGGAGCTAGACAGGAAAGGTCACATCTTCTAGGATTCTATTCGGGCGAAATATCCAGAATAGGCCAATCTATAGAGACAAGAAGCCGCCTAGTGGTTACCAGGTCCAGAGGGAGGGAGAAATGGGTAACGGGGCTTCCTTTGCAGGTGGTAGAAAATTCTGGAACCAGAGTAGTCGATGCACAAGAGGGCCAATGCACGGAGTGGCACTCATTGTACACTTTGTGAAGGTCAGTGGTATGTTATGTAAACTTCACCTCGAGGTTTTTTTTTTTTTTTTTTTTTTTTTTTTTAATTTATTTGACAGAGATCACAAGTAGGCAGAGACGGGGGGAGGCAGGCTCCCTGCTGAGCAGAGAGCTCAATGCAGGGCTTGACCCCAGGACTCTGAGATCATGACCTGATCCTAAGGCAGAGGCTTTAACCCACTGAGCCACCCAGGTACCCTCGAGTTGTTTTTAATGGGCTCTACAAGCGACTGTAAGACAGCCGTCTTCAGACAGTGAGGGGCAAACGCGTTCTGTTATTGCTCACAAACCCACTGGAAGCCTGCTCTGTGCTTCCTGCTGATCCTTGCCCTCAGGTAGCTTATCACCGAATGGACAGCAGAGACCTCGAATAGGGTTTGTTTGTGCATATCCACAACACACAGACCCACACCATGCACACAGCAGGTGGTTCCTCCAAGCAGTCCTGCGAGTCCCTAACAGGCCCACGAGCTACACAGAGTCCACTTCTACCATCGCACGGACCCTGTGCTCGTGCTCTCATTAGATTGGATGGAATTGCCACCCAGAAAGTCAGCAAAACCACCCTTTAACCTATGATTAACAGGAAATTTCCTTCTACTGTGTCTGCAAATAGCAGACATGCCCTCTGCTAACACTGCTTGCCCTGGGTTTTGAGTTAGGAGCTGCGTGCTAGCTACTACAGTGCTATTCTCCAAGCTTTGCCGACTTCACCATAAAACCACCAGGTTCTTTAAGAGTTTTCCAACACCGGCGAAAACATCTTCATGATGTGCTTTCTTTAGTTGAATAGACACATTCCGACGGGGGAGATTGGTTGATCTTGTCCCGAGCCTCCGGGTCCTTCGCACGCCCTCAGTCACGGGTAGTGCCATTCCCCCATAGCAGCCATCATCGTGCTCTCTCTTCTGTTTTATTAAAAGCCTTAGGGGAAGTGCACATTTTTTTCCTCAGTTCTCCTTTCAAGTCAACATTAAAGAAGAAGAAAAAGATTCTTTCAAAGAATAGGAATACCACAGAACCAGAAAATGCTTTGGAACCAGAAGATACAGATGTATGAACTACACTGAATCCTTGTACAAATGTCCAGTATAGAAAATGCATAAAGCCACGACCTGAGCTTCAAAACTTTACCACAGCCTCCTTCCCACTGTTAACTCCACGGCACTGCTTCAGGATCTCTCTTCTGCTCCTCAGGAATTGAGTAGTACATGCTATTTTTTTTTTATTATTTTATTTATTTGACAGAGAGATCACAAGTAGGCAGAGAGGCAGGCAGAGAGAGAGGAGAAAGCAGGCTCCCTGCGGAGCAGAGCCCGATGCGGGGCTCGATTCCAGGACCCGGGGATCATGACCTGAGCTGAAGGCAGAGGCTTTAACCCACTGAGCCACCCAGGCACCCAGTACATGCTATTTTTTAAGGCAAACTTCAATATTAAGTATAACCGAAAATGTTATAATAACCCCCCCCCCCCCCCCCCGATAAACTGCAGACATCCAAGAAAGCATGGAGAGAGTCTTACTTTAACTTGCCCAGACAGAACAGACAGAGGCATCACCATAAATAAAGAGATCGCAGCAATGGAAATCAGACTCCAATGAAGGAGTAGTGAGCGGCAGCAGGAACAGAAGTCTCCAGCAGCTGTGCCCCCACCCTGACCACTGCCCTGAGGCTGCAGGTGTCTGCCAGAGAGGTGTCCCCACGGATGTAGGGCCCAGGGATGTTCAGCCATTGGAGTGGGGCCAGAATGGAGCCCGAAGCTACCTTTAGAGCTCCCCTTTCTCAAGGAGTACTAGGCCATACACTAAATATTAAACTATTAAAAATTAGATATTAAACAATATCTAAATATTAAACTAAAAAGAAGTGGTCTGAATTGAGGAGTCCATTGACACAAAGACGCCTCGAGTTTTATTTTTACTTACCAAGTATCTAGTGTTTGCTATGTACCAGGAACTGCGGAAAGGGTTTTGCAAGGACCAGGCTACTTAACCTCTAGTATATACCCAAAGGAATTAACAGCAGTTTTTCAAAGATACTTGCACACCGAAATGCACAGCAGCCTCAGTCACCAAAGCCAAAAGGTGGAAACAATCCAAAATGTTCATGGACGAATGAATAGGTAAACAGCGAGTGGTCTACACATACAATGGAAAATTATCCTAACTTAAAAAGGAAGGAAATGCTGACACAGGCTCTACTCTAGGCAAGTCTTGAAGACATTATGCTAAGATAAATAAGCCAACCCGAAAGGACCAATACATATTCCATTTACATAAGGGACCTAAAGAGGCAAATTCAGAGAGAAAAGGCAGAATGATGGCTGCCGGAGGAAGCGGAGGTGACAATGAGGAGTCAGCGTCTAACGGGCAGAGAGTCTTCCTTCAGGAAGCTGAGACTGGAGACAGAGGCCGGTGATGTTTGCACAACAAGGTGAAGGTCTTTAATGCCACAGAACTGTACAGTGAAAAATGCTTCAAATACTGTTAAAATAGTAAGTTTCCTTTCGTGTATTTTACCACAATAAAAACTATTACATAGGTCCAACATTGTCCTGCTCGGGCTTCAGGTGTGGGCCCCCTGGCCAGAGGCCACACCGGGCAAGAGGGACAAACAGTGAACCAAACCGCCTCTGCCCCTACCCTCAAAGCGTCTACACTCCACAGAGCATACTACCACCAATGATCGTGTAGTTATAGCACAGGCCACAAAGGTGATGACCTGAGCTAAAAAGGCAAATCACAGGGAAGCTGAAGGAGGGCCTGTCTGGGAAACACACTCCTCGGTTGTCTGAAATGTGGGTAGTGAATGCAGCATGTCACTCTGGTTAGCAAAGGCACTGACAAGGGCTGCTGTACACATTCCTGCTTTCAGCTTATATGCGGTCCAGGCCTGGCAAACTCCCCAGGGAACTGCAGTCATGCATTAGCCTCTGAAGGGCCTGCTCACATGGGTCTTAGCCAGAGTTTGCCAAGCTTCCAATACCCTTCCCACACAATCTTACAGCACAATCAATGGTTCAGAGTGTGCATTGTGCAGCCAGCCCTCCCGGGTTGGAAAGAGCCAGCCCTGCTACTCTGACTTTATTAAGGCTCTCTGAACTTCAGTTGCCAAATCAGAAAATACATACTTCAAAGAGCTATAGAAATTAAATGAGTTGACATGTGAAAAGTGTTTTAAGAACAGTGTCTGCCATATATAAAAATAAAGTTAGCTATTATCACTTAATCCCACCTTCACAAGACCCAAGAGGCATATAGGGCAGGGCCAGCTCGCTCCATCAAAAAGATGTGCAGCAAAACAGGAGAGCAAGTAGCTGGAGATTACACAACTAGCCGGAGTCCACTGCTCTCTCCACCATGCCGGGGAACCTCAAACAATCCAACAGCATTTGATGAAAATGTCAAGCATCTTGACAACACTTGGGCACTTACTGTACACCAAATACTGGCTTACCCCTTCTCTGGCTGCCTGTAGGAAACAAGACCCCGGGTTCTCCAAAGCCATCACCTGGTCTGTAATCCCAGGAGCCACATTCGTTATCCTTCATTTTATCCACTGAGAAACTGAGCTAAGAAAAGATCTTATTGATCCAGCACTCTATCCCATGGGAGAGGGAAAAATGGTGGAAGTCGTGTTATCGGTCCTTCAAACCTAGCAGGGGAGGCAACAGGTACTTGGTGAGAGTAGTTGGAGAACAATGGAGGGACAATACCATGAAGCGCTGAGCTCTGGTAGAACCTCCAAGTTTAAGAAGAATGCAGCTAGGCGGAGTCCCACGCAAGCTGATGTAGTCCAGAAAAACACTGGGACAAGTGGGATTTAAATGGGGCTTTAAGGATCTCTGCCGGTCATAGTTAATGTGTGTGCCGACTTTACAGAGTGCCCAGATGTCTGGTCAAACTTTCTGCTCTGCCTCTGAGGAGGCTTCTGGGGGAGATTAACATTGGAATGGTAGAGTGAGGAGGACAGCTCCCCTATTACCGGTGGGTCTTGTTCAATCAGCCTGTTCAATCTTCTGCCCGCCTGCAGGCATTCAAATTCCGCCCTTAGATTCAAATTCAAACAGGGCTTCTTCTGGAGTCTCAGCTTCGTACCCTGACTGCAACCCAAGAGCTTTCCCGGGTCTCCAGCTTGCAGACAAGAGTCATGGCAGTGCTCAGCCTCCAGAGTCCCACAGGCTAGTTACACATGTGTACACAAATACCATACACACACACACACACACACACACACACACGCCCTCCAACCCAGTTTTACTTCTCTGGAGAACACAGACTAATACACTACTATTGGCTTGGCAAAAAGGAAAGGGGGAAGTTAGATCCTAGAAGTCTAAGAAATAGAATGAAGAGACACCAAGTGGGCAACAAATGAATGAATAAGGCCATGAGCAAGTGGCTGTGAAAGGGGAAAGAGAACCAATAGAAGAATAAGGATAGTGAGGTAGACCGGGTCATCGGAGGTCCACTGGTGGCTTCTGAATGTGACCCTTCCTGCAGGCAGCCAGCCAGAGTACCTGGTCTGCGAATCACACAAAAACAGAATTTTAGGAAAAAGAATCCTACGTGATAGGAGTAGAAAAGGCCGGAGCAACGAGGTTACTGTCCCTGTTCGGGCAGGAGACTGGTGTCTGTGTGTAAGAGGGCAGCGGAGGGACACATTACCAGGAAACCTCCTGCTCCTCAGACAGCAGTGCGTGCCAACAACGCACCCCACCCCCAACTCAGTCAGCAGCTCAGGGACAGCTCGACATCCTGGCGGTACAAATGGCAAACAGCTTAGGGAGAAGGCCACATCCCAGCACCTGAGAAGCTGAGATCTTTAACATTTCCTAAGCCCCTCACTTAAGCCCTCAGTTTCCCTGTCTGAGAAATGGAGAACCATGATGTTTACCTCACAAGGACTGTGTGGATACCATGTCAAATCACACTAAAGCAGGAGTGGCCCCATGACAAGGTAGGCCCCAGTAGAAATGGCCTTAGTGTGAAACCTGAAAGTACCCAGTCAGGCTGCAGTCCACTGGAAAAACAGGCTTTCCACTTACAAACGCTGCAGAGGATTGCTTCCATAAAATATGCCCGGAGCCTAATTAAAGTCACAGTAAGACAATTTGCTACGTTGCAGTGATGAATCACTACAGAACACCACCACCCTCTGCACCAAAGGAGGAGAGGTCCTAGCCAGCTCCCACGGCCGGACCAAACGCCCAGGTCTGGCCCGCGGTGGTGGAGGTGGAGACTGAGGAACGGGAGGGCATGGGAGCCTGAGCCAGCGCAGGATTCTGGAGAAGCCAAGACCTCCACACACTTAGGGCCCCTTGGTTACAGACCTCCCCGCCCCACCCCCAGCTGCCCACATCACGCATACCAGCTCACACATGGCAAACCCAGGGCACCCCTTCCCGTTCCGGTCACTGTCATGGGCAGCCGTCAGCCTCCACCAGTGCTGCCACGCACCACCACTGTGACAGAGACCCCACCGGACGACCCTTGCTGGAAAGCCAAGGGAGACAGGAAAGCCTCACCAGGAAAGCACAAATATCCTGACTGGAGCCATCATCCTCCGTTTGACAGGAGGGAAAGCAGACAAAGGACCCAGAAGCAGGTTAATGTTGCCAAGGTGGTAACAGCTGCACTCTGAGCTTGCTGGGTCCAGTCCCATCTCCTCGTGCCCTTCGTGTTGTCGCCTTCGTGACCACACAGCCCCAGGAGAGATCCGCTCTGCTCCGTGCGGAAGCACGCGGAGGGGAAGGCGGTCGCCCCAGGTCACCAGGACTAACAGAGCTACCACTCGAGCTCAGGCAGGAGTCTGGCTCCGAAGTCTTTGCCCTTTTGATCGTGCTCACGTACGGCCTAATACTGACTACCTTCCACCTCTAAAGGGCAAAGAATGGGGCTACCGGTACGAGAGACTCCACATGGCAAGAAAGGTCACGAGAGTGGCTTTGTTTGGTCTCCTGACTTCGGAGTTTCCTAAAATGAACACGATGTGCTTCTTTCAGCACAAAGAACAAAAACCAAACCAAACCGTTTTTTTTTTTTTTTTTTTTTTTGATGATCGTCCCCCAAGACACCCCTCCCCGGCAGCCCCCAGGAGATAAGCAGCAGTTTCCCAGCCCACCTGAACTCTCTGTCCACAGCAGCTTCCATGAACTCACTCCTGACAAAGAATACGCCCGTGCAAACACAGCGAGGCTGAGGGCCAGCTACCTAGTGAGCCGGTTAACGAGGGTTGGTTAATACTGGGAGTGCAGTTAAAAATACATCAGCCCCCATCTAAAGCAAAAGCAAACAAAACAAAACAAAAAAACCTCTAGTGACTTTTTCTAAGAACTTACTCAACAAAGTAGAAAGTTCTGCTGGTTAATGATTAGCCAGCAGAAGGCACTTGGAGTGGTAATTAAGTCTTTTTTGGAAAAGGAGAAAACTTCCAGGCTGCCCGATAGAATTTGCTGGATTAGAGTCAGGTGGCTTATGCCTGAAAACATCCTTAGCATTTCCAGAGGAGGGACGGACATCCTCCAGGGAAGTTACCCTGGGTAAGGGCACACATGGTCCATTTGTGTGACTGCTACAGAAGGTCTTAACTGGCCATGGGCAAACCCTCCTTTAAAGGACACAGGAGGGGTCCCTGGGGGCTCAGTTGGTTGGGCAACTGCCTTCGGCTCGGGTCATGTTCCTTGAGTGCAGGGATCAAGCCCCACATGGGGCTCCCCGCACGGCAGGGAATCTGCTTCTCCCTCTGACCCACCCCCCATCTCATGCTCTCAAATAAATAAAATCTTTAAAAAAAAAAAAAAAAAAAAGACACAGGAATGGAAACCAGTAGTGTCCAAATGGTGGGCATGGGTATAGAAATCATACAATAAGCACCCTCAGTGGCTTGTGATAAATCGTGAATGCCTAGGAGGGCACATCTGTCCTAGGAAAGCACACACAGTGTGTTACCCTCCTACCCAACTTGTGAAAATATTCTGTGCCAGTAAGAAAAGGGGTACAGAAGACCGTCATCTACATAGCATGCCACCAACTCCTCCCTGGACAGGACCTACACGGGAATGCAAACCGCTGGCTCGGGGAGCTTACGTGATGTGCTCTGCACTCTAACGCGCTCCAGAAATCCCGACTGAGTTCATCTGTAGGAGGGTTGAATGTAGCTTCTCCAGGGCTCCTGAGCCCTGACCAGGCTCCTCTGCACATGCCCCTTTGCCCACTACACCTGATTCTGGTGGCCCTGACAGCCCTTGCCCCCTGACGCCTTAAACTCCAGGCATCACTTCTCCCATGCAGAGCAGTTCCATGGCAGAAAGAGCTATGGTCCAGACATCAGCAGCACTGGACTGGCTCTCAGAGGCACCTGGCTGGCTCAGTGGGAAGAACATGTGACTCTCACTCTCCAGGTTGTGAGTTCAAGCCCCATGTAGGGTGTAGAATTACTTAAATAAAATAACAACAACAAAAAGCACTGGGCTCTGGCCTGAGGCCTATCCTGTCCCATCTGTGGAGTATGGGGCAAACCTCTTCCTCCAACCCTCAGTCCTTTCACTTGGCCCAGAACCATGTTCTGCTCTGGTCACAGGACTTTTTGTAAGAATCCAATGGTATGACATATGGCAAGGCACTTTAAAAACATCAAAGCCCTACAGGAGGCAGTATTTGTCATTAATTGCCCTGAATCATGGAATGGAGTTAATTGAAACTTAGATTCCAAGGGAGTCCTAATGCTAACGTCATTTACTAATTACAGCTCGGGCTGCAGGAGACAGAGACGGTCTCACCAAACAAAATCCAACAGCACTGGATGAAGTCAGAGGAGCCTGTCTAGGGCCAATGTTTATAAGGGTTATGAAGGGGTTTTAGGTACCATCCCTCTATGATGACCTCCACCTTCACCTGCAGACAGGGTAATGTCAGGAACACCACTGCCAACGTTTATCCAACATTCTGGATAAAATGACCCCATGTCCTACTGGGTAACAGGCATGCCAGGATTTATCCTCAGTGCCAAGGACTGGACATGAAATCAGGCTTTCTACACTTGCCTGTGACAAACCCTAAGAAGTAGGAAAGGCATGCAATGTTGTCTTTCTGTAAAATACTTAAAAGTTACAAAACAGAGTACTTATTCATGACCCCTGAAAAGATCCCAGTGTTTAAGCCATTCATATGTTACATGAAGATATGGTCAACCAGTTGATATGTTGCTGTTAACTGATTAGACCCTTCTCTAAAGGACACCCCGCTGCTCAGCCTGGGCAATGATGCCCAGTCCTCTCATACTGACCCAGGGGAGGTCACCTCTATTTAAAAAGGAATTGGGGGGAGCCTGGGTGGCTCAGTGGGTTGAGCCTCCGCCTTTGGATCAGGTCATGGTCTCAGGGTCCTGGGATCAAGGCCTGCATTGGGTTCTGCTCAGCCGGGAGCGTGCTTCCCTCCCTCTCTCTGCCTCTCTGCCTACTTGTGATCTCTTTCTCTGTGTCAAATAAATGAAATCTTTATAAATAAATAAATAAAGGAATTGGAATGCACTGGATTATTCCAGGCTCCATCCTCTTCCCGCCTCCCACTGGCTCCAGCCCACCTCCACTCAGGCTGACTTGTTTCCCTATTCCTCCAGCCAGTGATACACTGATGGCCTCCTCCTCCTAGTGTCCCCTGGAGCTGCTGGAGGATTTCCTTGAGGCCTCATTACTTCCCAACTCCATACCACAGGAGCAGAAACAGGAATACAAGACAATGAAGGTGAGAGGAGAGAGCCCTAGTCCGCAGGCCAGCCTGGGTTCCCATCCCAGCACGGACATTAGGCAGCTCTGTGATGTGGGGCAGGTCCCCAATCCTCCAGCTGCAGTGCCCCTATGTCTAAGAGGGATTGGTAAGCTAACTCCTACAGTTCTTTCCAGCTCCCACATCACAGAGCTCCGAGTCCGGAAATCCTCACTCTTGTTTCTGTCTAGATTCTCAACATGTTGGAGTTCCACAGTCAAGGTCATTACTCCATATTTAAAAACCAATCCCCCCGAGAGGAAAGTGCTCCCAACAATCAGTAGCAGGTCAGCCCTCAGTGAGGACTGCTGTAGGGGCTGCGGCCAGATCAAGAAATCTCGGCAAATCCCTGTCAGACAGTATCTTCATCCCTAAGAGGGCCCTCAGGTAGAGCTCATCAGGCACAAAGGCCATAGATACACAGCACCACGTGAGACCACCCCAAAACCACACTTCGAGCTTTTTTGTTTTCCATCCTGTCTTCGTCTGCGCCGTGAATTCTTATTTCCTCTTGGCCAGCCAAGAAGAGCGAGGTGAGCGGAAGATAACTGTTCTGAAAACTCCAATAGGATCAGGATAACGGTCAGTCCTCTGCTAGACATCAGGGCAAACAAACTCCAGGCACTGTCAGGAGGTCCTTCGTGGCAGGCGAATCCACTCTCTACTCCCTGCCCCACAAAATCCCAAACACCCTATGCCCTGAACCGAGTCCAAACCCTTTCATTCCCAGCCTGTTGATGGGGTAGTGAGACTTCACCCTGGACCTCAGGGTCAACTTTGATTCACTGGCTCACTTAGTCAGTTGCCACGATCTGCTTGACGTGCTCATCTCATTACCAACCTCAACCATAAGCCTTTCTGGAGGCTTTACGCTCTGGAGGTCCAACTGGGTCTTGGCTCAGACACATCTGCAGGGACTCTCTACCTGCTCCCTATGCCCCTACACACTTCCTACCCTGTAGCCTCCTAGAGGACCCTAAGGGAGAAAGGAAAGATGCCTACTTTCCCTCTTGGTATCAGGGTGCGGTAGAGCCCCAGCATCCTTGTACTCTACCTGCTTCCCACCGTTTTCTAGTGACCAAAATTTAGAGTTTCATGTGTGACTATTTACAACTGATTACTGAGTCCCCAGAGTGAGACAAGACTGAACACAACTTCTTTACAGCAGTGCCCCAACTCTCCTCCACCCCAGACAGCTCAATGTCAATGAGGTTCACAGCTTCATGGGCATGACACTCTTGCAGGCACTGCCAACGTAGCGAGAGCGAAAATCCCAGTCATGACTTTAATGCTATTCCATCCCCAATGTCTCAGAAGAGCATACTAAAATGTACATGAGTATAATGTTAGAGGGAGGACACTGGAACTACAATACCGAGACAAGAAAAAAGGTATCACTGTATTAAGCAATTACCTGAGCCATTCCTCACCACTGATCACAATACATTAATGTTAAAAATCTTTTCCAACATGAAAAAAATCTTTTCCACACAGAAAACTCAAAAGACACCACCAAAAAATTGCTAGAACGGATACAGAATTCAGCAAAGTCTCAGGATATAAAAATAAATGCACAGAAGTCAGTGGCATTTCTGTACACTAACAATGAAGCCGCAGAAAGAGAAATCAAAAAATCAATTCTATTTACAACTGCACCAAACGCCGTAAGATCCCTAGGAATAAACCTAATCAAAGAAGTAAACGATCTATACACTGGAAACTATAGAAGACACATGAAAGAAGTTGAGGAAGACACAAAGAAATGGGAAAGCATTCCATACTCATGGATTAGAAGTATTATGGTCAAAACGCCTGCACTATCCAAAGCAATCTACGCATTTAATGCAATCCTTATCAAAATGCAAACAGCGTACTTCACAGCTGGAACAAACAACTCCAAAACTTGTATGGAACCAGACAAGACCCCAAATGGCCAAAGGAATGTTGAAAAAGAAAACAAAATCTAGGAGCATCACAATGCCTGATTTCAAGCTCTGTTACAAAACCGTGATCATCAACACAGTATGGTACTGGCCCAGGAACAGGCATAGATCAACAGAACAGAATAGAGAGCCCAGAAATGGACACTCTACGGTCAACTGACCTTTGACAAAACAGGAAAGAATGTCCAATGGAAAAATCTCGTCAACAAATGGTGTTGGGAAAATATACACACACGCACACACACACAAAGGAATATTATTCAGCCATCAAAAAGAATGAAATTTTGGGACGCCTGGGTGGCTCAGTTGGTTAAGCAGCTGCCTTCGGCTCAGGTCATGATCCCAGCGTCCTGGGATCGAGTCCCATATCGGGCTCCTTGCTCCGCAGGGAGCCTGCTTCTCCGTCTGACTCTGCCTTCCAATCTGTCTGCCTGTGCTCGCTCTCGCTCGCTCTCTCTGACAAATAAAATCTTTAAAAAAAAAAAAAAGAATGAAATTTTGCTATTTGCAGCAACATGGATGGAACTAGAGAGTCTTATGCTAAGTAAAATAAGTCCAATACATGATTTTGCTCATGTGGAATTTAAGAAGCAAAACAGATGTACATAGGACAAGAGAAGGAAAAATAAGAAAAACAGAGGGAGGCAAACCGTAAGACACTGAACCCTAGGAAACAGAGGGTTGCTGAAGGGGAGGTGGGAAGATGGAGTAACGGGGTGACGGGCATTAAGGAGGGCACGTGATGTAATGAGCACTGGGTGTTACACGCAACTGATGAAGCACTAAATTCTACCCCTGAAATAACACTCTATGTTGACTAAATTTAAATAAATTAAAAATAAAATAATAAATAAATAAATAAATAAAAGTTAAATAAAAAAAAATCTTGTTTTTTCATGCTCCAACCCCCCCTGGGTTAACTGCCTCCCTATCATTTCCAGGCCTGGACTGTATTTCACTCTGCTCAAGCACACTCTGTACCAGGAATCTTTGAACAAGTCAGCAGGACTGTAAGAGAGGCAGCCAAGGCCCTGTCGGAAGTGGCCTTAAACCACATCTACAATCAGAGTCAATAGAACAGCGGTAGGTACAGAGCCCCCTGCCCACCTGCCACTTCCTACAAACACCCAGGACACAGCCCTTTCTGACACCGGTGCAAGCATTTACATACTGCGTGGCACTTGGCACAGCGCTCCACTCCCTGGAGCGGAATCAGCATCATCATTGTTACTCTTTGATTGCAAGGTAGGCTGAGCAGAGCGTTAGAAGCATTTGTAGCTTGAAAACCTATGGCGCAACAGGCAGTTTGAAAGCATTTAGCTGGATTCAGAGATCAGTGCAAAAGCCTATTTGTCACCGTGACAGGAGGTGATAATGGGACATTTCACAAGTTTCAAAACAGCAGGGGAAAGCTTTGCCCTCTATTATTTGGGGCAGTGCTGGACTTCCAAGCACACTCTCTGCATGAACCCGAAATCACTCTAATTATTCAGCAGGCTGAACGGCACACCAACCATGGCCCGCCGTCCGATCTGTACTCAACTTTTTGTGAAGAGAACGTTTCTAGCTTTTGTACCTGCAGTCTCCCCCATCACTAGCATTTCCCTCCACAAAGAATCTGCAGAACTCCGTACTGAGAGGGGTGCCCGCTTCCACACTGGGCACTGGCAAGACATACCGCATCTAGTTTCTCCCCTTCCCAAGCATGCCAGTACGTCCTCTCTGCACTTCAAGAACAAAATCAGAGACTATCAACCCCCAAAGCACCCTCATCCACTCTCTGCAGTGGCCACCATGCTCCTTTAAGGAGCTCCCAGAAATGTAAGGACAAGGGACCTCAAAACACGCCTGCTGGAACAGAGTAGTGTTCACGTATCCTGCGGCTCACATCCTGGTCTGCGGCTTCCTAGCCGTGTGAGCTCATCCAAGTTACTAAACCGGCGGCCTGGGCCTCCCATTATGTAAAGAATAAACTTTCCTTCCATAGTTCTAAGGAGTATGAAGCTGGCATATGTGTCAGGGACTGTGATAGGATTTACGTCACGATGGTCCCACGTTAGTAACTAACTCTTCCCGAGACTAAATATTAATGGTCATTCACTGTACCCCAGGGAGACACTCCTCTATGGTGAGCTCTACCCGCCCCAACCTTCTCTACCATCTTTGTTCTTGGGACTAGGGGGGCCTGCCCCGAGTCCATCTGGTGACCAGTTAGGGTGGCTGGCATCAAGTAAATGGCAAGAGCAACCCAGCACTAGTTTAAGTTCCAATGTTAAGAAGCAGGGGCATGAAATTCAGAAACTTTAAGTACCTCAGCAGAAACCTGAAAGGCAAGTAAATTCTATACATACCTTTTAATATCATATTGCCTATCAGCTACAAAAGAGATCTGTTTAGTAAAAAAGGCAACTTCAAAGACCCAAAGGACTTCTGAGACCCTAAGTCTAAAAACACCTGATGACCAGAAAGCACCATGTTTCCTTCGCACCCGATGCCAGGCCCACCCCACGCTCCGCACAGAGGTGTCTCCAGTGTCTGCTCAAGGCCAGGAGCCCCTCGGAGCTGCAGGGCCGGTGTGCGCCGTGCTAACCTGCCACGGCACACCCCACCGGAAACCTGGACTAGTCACTCGGGACGGACCAAGTGCTCCGCTTCAGCAAAGTCCCAACACTTCTGCATTTTAGGTACATTCCCCAAGTTTCCCATACTCCTTAAATAACGGTTTCTGCCTTTTTCTATCTTCTAGTTCCTACAAGCCACACCAAAGAACCCATTTGGGCAAGGGCAACCATTCCCTCTGAACCCTGCCCGGGGCATGGCCGCACAGGCAGTGGGACCGACGCTGCTGAGAAAGGCAGACTGAAGGACGGAAGCAGGGAGGAGGGGTGGAAAGAGGCAAGAGACACCAACGCACACGCTGTGCGCTGCAGACCCACAACCCAGAAGCAAAGACAGGTGCAAACACAACTGTAAAAACTGCCAAGGAATGGTGTCACTTGCCCTGCTCCTCAGAACCAAGAACCAAGGAAATCTGCACGAATTAACGCGTCCCTCCAGCCCTCCCTACCGCTGCCCTGGTGTGGGACACCGCAGCTTCAGAATTCTTCCAAAACCTTCCATCACCAAGGGCTGGGTACTTCGTCCAGCAAAGCCACAGGACGGTATACCATAGAGCAGGGGCTCTCCACTCTGGGTCTTCGCAGAATCAGTGGGCAACGTGATCAAAAGGCCCAGGGCCTGTCCTGACCCAAGAAGCTGGAGTCTCTGTGTCCTCTACCAGATCCCCAGGTGACTCCACACACAACGTTTAAGGAGCACTGCCACATAACCATAAAAACAAATTCTTTATGGGGCACCTGGGTGGCTCAGTGGGTTAGGCCTCTGCCTTCAGTTCGGATCCTGATCTCAGGGTCCTGGGACCAAGCCCCAAATCCGGCTCTCTGCTCAAGGGGAGCCTACTTCCCCCTCTCTCTCTGCCTGCCTCTTTGCCTACTTGTGATCTGTCAAGTAAATAAAAAATCTTTAAAACAAACAAGTTCTTTTTTTTTTTTTTAAGATTTTATTTATTTACTTGAGAGAGAGACAGTGAGAGAGAGCATGAACAAGGAGAAGGTCAGAGGGAGAAGCAGACTCCCCATGGAGCTGGGAGTCCGATGCGGGACTCGATCCCGGGACTCCAGGATCATGACCTGAGCCGAAGGCAGTCGTCCAACCAACTGAGCCACCCAGGCGTCCCACAAACAAGTTCTTTAAACAACAAAAGGAAATGATCTTCAAGGTAAGTTGTTACAGAAGAGCAAAATGTGTTTAGCATGCTGCCAAGTGCAGAAGATGGGGGAGAGAGTAGGGAAAAAAGGGGGAGAGGGGCACCTGGGTGGCTCAGTGGGTTAAGCCTCTGCCTTCCATTCAGGTCATAATCCCAGAGTCCTAGGATCGAGCCCCACATCGGGCTCTCTGCTCAGCAGGTAGCCTGCTTCCTCCTCTCTCTCTGCCTACTTGTGATCTGTCAAATAAATAAACAAAATTTAAAAAAAAAAAAAGATTCCCTCTCCCTCTCTCTCCACTGCCACATGACTGTGCTTTCTCTTTAAAATAAAAGGCGGCGGGGGGGGGGGGGGGGGGGGGGGAGTGAGGTTAGTAAGACCAGCAAATAAGTCATTATCTGTCATACCCCCGTATCCCCACTTCCCCCACACTTCTGCAGGGTGGCACCCATCCATGGACAAAAGGGCCTTTTGGGGAGCTGTGGGACCCAGCAGCATACACCAGGGGACCTGGGAGTGGTCTCACCCTACCCACACCCTGGGGAACAGGCCCACAGATCGTGGTTCTGGCTGCGGATCCTACCTAGCCTGTGAACTAGCTCCAGCCCCTCATAGCTACAGTCCAGAAGTCCCTGGAGAACATGGAGTTAGACTATTACCCAGAGAAGAGTGCTTCTGTGGAAGCAGAGAAGCTCTAACATACCATTGGAGGGGAAGGCGGGGGAAGAGTTTGGACACCTTGGAGAGGGTTAAAAGGAACAGTTTGACTTTACTAGCATCATCTTCCCTTGGGGGCCACAGCTCAAGCCAAGAGACCTTCTCAGTTCATGATTTCTCTTGTGGGGAAGAAGCAGAGACTGAGAGCCCAGGAGAGCACAGCTGGCTCCCTAAGCTGTGCAGGACAATGCCCAGGAGGCTCATGTGGCTCCTCCCCCACCGAGAGTTCTGTGTCATGGGCTGCACAGCTGGGGGCAAGAAGAGGCAGGAAGAGCTGCAGATAGGATTGCTCAGAGGGCATTACAGGAACACAGACTCCAAGTAGCCCAGTCCCAAGTTTCTGAGGACGCTACCTGTGGATCCCGCCTGGCCCATGAGCACCCCGAGCACTGCACTATCCTGGCCCATACTCCCCCCTACCCCCACCCCACAGCTAGCTCCGTGAGCACCCCCAACAACAGCAAGAGTGAGCTGTGGTAGATGGCTGGTGAGCACCCTCAGTGAACCAGCCAGAATCTGCAAGCCAGAGACAGACCACAACCTTAGGCTCTAGCACCACTCCTGGGAAAGCAAAAAGGAACCCCCCCACCGCCACCACACCCCGCCATCCTGGTGTATTGCAGATCAGAGGGAAGATGTACAAGCTTAAGAATTCTGCCATAAGAGAAAATACAGAACATGTGTATCCACAGGTCTGAAAAAGCCTCAATCCCTACAGGACTGATAGAAGGTATTCATCTATGGATGTCAGGAAAGACAGGAGGAGGGGAGTGCTACTTGGAATGCAAAGACAGTAACTTAAACTTCAAGTAATGGGGGTGGGAGGGATGGCGCGGGACAGGACACCAGCAAAAGATAATAATCCTCCAGTAACCAACCCCAAAGACATGAGTGTCTAGTTTGCCTAATAAAGAATTCAAAATGACAGTTTCAAGATGTTCAGAGAGCTCCAAAAAACAGTCGAGGCAACGACATCAGAATATCAATACATGAAAATGAAAAGCATATGAGCCAGAACCAAAGAACCACAAAAGAATTCTAGAGCTGAAGAATAAAATGAAATAAATGCAATAGAGAGCATGAACATCAGAGTAGATTAAGCAGAAGAAATAAGTACAAGAATGAACCTGTAAAACTGTCCAGTCAGGGGAGAACAAAGAATGAAAAAAGAGAATGAAGAAAGCCTGTGTGGACTGCTGGGTTATACCATCAAGAGAAGTCGTCTAAGATACTGAAGTCCCAGAAGGAGAGGAAAGGACGAAGGGGACCAAGTTTACTTAAAGTAATCATGGCTGAAAACTTCCAAATCTGGAAAGTGATCTGAACATCAAAGTTCATGAAACTCTTAATTTCCCAAATTCAATCCAAAGAGATCTTTGCCAATACACACTGTAATAAAACTGTCAAAATCAAAGACAAAGACTATTAAAAGCTGCAAGAAAAAAGAAGCTTATCACTTTACAAAGGAATTCCCATAATGCTATCAGAGGATTTCTCAGCAGAAATCTTATAAGCCAGAAAAAAGTGGGAGGATGTATTTCAAAGGGCTCAAACAAAAATCTGTCAACCAAAAATACTTTATTCAGCAAAGTTATCCTTCAGAAATGAAGAAAGATGTTCCCTGACAAAGAGAAACAGAGTTCATCACCACTGGACCTGCCTTACAAGAAACGGTGCTATAGGAATCAAAACACTGTAGTACTAGCCTTAAACAAACCCATCAATAAACAGAACTGAGAGTCCAGAAATAAGCCCTTGAACATACAGTCAACTGATACTTGACCAAAGAGCATAAAGTCAGTAGGTAAAGGAGAGTTTATTCAAGTGCATTGGGAAAACTAGATAACTAGAAAGCAAAGAATGAAATGGACTTCTATTACACCACTCACAAAACACAGCTCACAATGGATTCGAGACTTCAAGACCTGCAACTATAAAACATTTGATAGAAAACCTGAAAGGCCAGTCCCTTGACATTGGTCTTGGCAACAATTTTTGGATGGGACACCGAAAACAAGCCAAGAAAGCGGGGCTACATCAAACTAAAAAGCTCTGTACAGCTTTAAAAAAAAAATGAAGAGGCACCTATGAAACAAGACAAAGTATTTATAAAATATCAGTTAAGAGGTCAGTATTCAAAATAAAAGGAATTCATACAGCTCAAAAGAAAAAGGTCCATAATCCAACTTATAAAATGGGTAGAGAAGAGAATAGATGTTTTTCCAAAGATGACATCCAGATAGATGGCCAACAGGTACGTGAAAAAGTTACCATTAATCATCAGGGAAATGCAAATCAAAACCACCATGCGAAACTGCCTCACATCCATTAGAATGAAAGGCTATTACCAAAAAGATAAGAAAAGTGTTCTCAAGATGTGGAGAAAGGGGTTTTCCTGTGCACTGGTGGGGGCAGGTAAATTGGTACAGCCATTACAATAAGCAATATTCAGGTCCCCCAAATTAAAAATAGGACTATCATAGGATTCAGCACTCCCACTTCCGAGTGTAGATCCCAAAGAAATGAAATCAGGATCCCTAAGAGCGGTTTGTACTCTCCTGTGTTTGCTGCAGCATTATTCACCATGACCAAGATATGGAAACAACCCAAGTGTCCCTCAAGGGAGGACTGGATAAAGACAAAGTGGTCTATACACACAATGGACTAACATTCAGCCCTAAGAAGGAAACTATGCCATTTGCAACATATGGATGGACCTTGGTGGCATAATTTGAAGTGACATATACCGTATCATTTATGTGTGGATCTAAAAAAGTGTGAAACTCAAAAACAGTGGTAGTTGCCAGGGCTGGCGGTTGAAAGGAATGGGGAGATGCTGGTCAAAGGGTGCCAGCTTCCAGTTACAAACAAATCCTTTCTGAGGATCCAACATGTGACATGATGACTACAGTTACTACCCTGTTATATATGTGAGCGCTGCTGAGAGAATAGATCTTAAATAGCCTCCGCATACAAAACAATTACGTGAAGTGATGAAGGTACTCGTTTGTCAGTATCTAAGCACCTCAGCTCATTTTGTACACTTTCAACTGTCCTGTTAAATGTTGGCGGTCAATTAGATCTCAAAACTTGGGAAAAGGGAAAAAAAATTTAAGGATGGGGTGAGGGAGATATAAACATGCAGTTGTACACATATAAATATCCATATATACATAGACCTACATCATCCATATTTTATGAGCAATATAGAAAATAGACCTATATGATGTACATATTTTATCTATATATAACATCTAAATCCACAAAAAGTGGATAATACCAGTTGCTTCCAGAGAATGTAAATGCCTGATTGGAGATAAAGGTAGAAGGGAAACCTATTACAATTATTTTAATCTCTCGAATTTTGAGATAGGTCATTACCAAAGAAATTTGTTAGCGTAGTTTAAAGAGGATTTGAGCTGAAGAGACGGAAAGACATTAGCAAAAACAGTGATTCACGCTCCGTTGCACACCTGCAACTAATATTACTTACACTATATGTTAACTAGCTGGAATTTAAATAAAAACTTAAAAAAAAAACAGAGTAGGGGATAACCCAACACAGCAGCTTCCAGGGTTTTCAGACTTTTCTGCACACAAGCTCCCTTCACTTGGGCCCCGGGTCCTCTGGTCCAGTGCCTGGGGATGCCGCATGGGCTCCACAAGTCAAGATGGGGACAATCCCACCGCCGGTAAGGGGAACAGCAGCCTGGAAGCTGCTCCAGAGGCACCTCTCATTGCCCTTGTCCTGAGTTTTGTCTCCCACGTCAACAGTAAACTCTCCCAGTCAAGACCGTTCCTCACCTCAATGTCTCCATCAATGGTTTGAATCAATTCTTCAGTGCATACAGCACCGCCTGCCTAGACATTTTTGCAGGAGATAAGACAGCCACTTAGAGACAGACCTGCAGCTTTGGAATTAAGCTCTGAAGGCTGCTTCGAATAACTCGCCTGATTCTAAGATATACATTCCTCTAAGACAACAAAGCCCGCCCCCTTCTTCTCGATCTACATATCTGGACCAAATGTACAATCTACATGCTGGACCAAAGAGAACAACAGTCTTTACTCCTCATGACCAAATTTTCAGCAAAACTCGGGCCCATATTCCTGAAACAAATTGCAGAGTCTCATTCTTCTACTCCACGGGGAGATCAAAATGACCATGTTTCCTCCCAATTTCACTCCTCTCCTTTCAAGAAAGCCTGTGGAGATTTTTCAAGGCAAACTAGTTGATAGGTGGGTCCAGAAGATCACCTACAAAGTACAGGGGAAGGTCAAAATCAGTTGTGTAATGATGAAAAGGTAACAGATAATCCAACAAACCAAGAGTTATGATCAACTCTTTGCCAAACTCAGAAATCTTTAAAGCTGACCTCATTCCATCTGCATCACACACACACCTTTCCCTCAACAGCCTGGCACCCACCAGGTGAAAGGATTCTAGGCTGCCCCAAAGCCACCTCTCTGCACTTGACAGCTTTAACCATTAAATTTGGATCGATCATTCCCACCTAGTAGAGAATGTCTATATTTGAACTGCTTGCGGACTTAGGTTTCAGGAATAAACAGAAAATTCCCCAAGGGGGAGTGTTAAAGATAATGGAGATTCCTTGGACTCTCAGTCTCACTACTGTCAAAAACAAGTTTCTGAAGGTCTTGATCCTGTCGGAGTATTAGGAACTGCTAGTTAATCACCTGGACACCTTGTCCATGAACTTGGAGGGAAATGCTGCACGGTGCTAGGTGCACCATCTGCACAGGCTATAAGCAGTCAGTTTGATAGTGATGTTAGAATTTACAGGGAGACTTTCAGGTCTTTACATCCCCACAACACCCCCCTGGGACAGATAATGCTCATTATCTCATTTGATGGGTGAGAAATCCAGAAGTGAAGTAACTTGCCCAGAGTCACTCAACTTGAAAGCAGTAGACGCTCAGCATCCACGCAAAGATTTCTGCACCACAACACGCAGCCTCTCGGGGATAGAGCTTTGGAGCCCTGGGAGCTTACAGGAACACGAATTCAGGAACTATCACAGAGGATGACATTCTAAGTCGGGGATGCTGCCAAGGTCACAGAGCACATCCACGGAGAAGCCTTCCTATGATCTTGCCATTTAACTAGAGTAACCACTTCGACTGGAACACCAAATTCAGGGACCGAGAAAGCTTTATGGCCCCATTATCATCTTCAGAGTCTGCTTTCAGACTCTGAAAGGACAACTAGGTCTCGTATTGTGGCATCTATGCAAATCCAGGAGAAAGAATCCGATGAGGCTGGGACTGTAACATTGGCAAGAGACACACGGAGGCCAGCGAAGCATCTGCACTGACTTCCCCACCCCCACTAAGAAGGGTTTTGACCCAATTTCCATGTGTTCCAATCTAAATCATACCCCAAAGGTTGAGCTTGAAATGGAGTTCCAGAAGGCCAGCATGGGCACATGAGGGCAGTGCAGTTCCAGGTACAACCAAAGTAGGTAGGGCCCAAAACAGAGCCTCAGACATCAGAGTTCAAATCCCAACCTTGCCTCTTAGTGACTCTTTGGAAAAGTAGTATCCTCATTTCAATTCTAATGTCAATAAGAAGGCAACTTCTTACCTTGAATTATAGCAAATATCAAAGGAGCTAAAGGCCTCAGACCCCAGTACAGTGCCTGGCACATAGGAGATATTCGGTATTTTACTATTAGCTCCATTAACCGTCTAACTAACCAACTCCACCATGATCTCTCTATCTTCAATTGCCAAAATAGTCAGAGCCCCCATCAGAAGCGTTCATATTACAGTGACTGGTGTCAACAGCTTATCTGCCCAAATACATAAAACCCTTTGGGAGGAAGGCTAATTCTTACTTTTATGTTTCCCACAGCTTCTTGTTAGATGCTGCTGACCATAATAAAGGCTCCAATATTTCTGAATGAGCTAATTCAAAGTAACAGTTTTCAAGCAATTATAAAACACAGTGGCCACAAGCCCAGTTCATCAGTCAAAAGCTTTTGCACATATACACACCACTGATAATGGAGGATTCTCAGTCCCATCTCCCATAAGGGAAAATCCACGCTGCTGTTCTCAAATGTTCTTTCAGCGCCTGCTGAATGACAGAACTGTGCAAGGCACCAGGGTCCCCAAGATAACTAAGACAGAGACCCCACCTTTGGAGCAGCCCAGCATAATGGAATGACCTCAACTAATAAGGCCTTGTTCTGTCTACCCATCTCCATCAGAGCCTCCACTAACTCAGCTAGAAATGAAGTTGAATAGAAGTCACCTCCAGAGACATGAAAAACGAATGCACATTTCTAAACACGACTTAGGAATATGTAACTATTAAAAACAAGGTTTTCCATAATGAAGCTGAAGGACTGTCCCTTCAAACCGCACAACAAAGAGATCGGAATCATCGGGATTCCTGCCATCTTTCCCACCCAGGAAACAAAGTGATCATGGCAAGGAGCTGTGGGTGAAAAGGAACATGTGAAATATACTCACAAGGAGAGATGGGGGTGCGGGGTGGGGGCACCCAGCATGAGCCACACAGAAACACAGCCTGCAGCAGTGGGCAGTTTGGGAAAGAGGAAATTAAAGAATGGCCCATGAACAGAGTGCTATACTACTCTGGTTCCATTTAAAAAGGGGAACCGGTGCCTGGATGGCTCAGTTGGTTAAGCGACTGCCTTCGGCTCGGGTCATGATCCCAGGGTCCTGGGATCGAGCCCTGCATCGGGCTCACCTGCTCAGCGGGGAACCTGCTTCTCCCTCTCCCTCTGCTGCTCTGCCTGCTTGTGCTCTTCCTTTGTCAAATAAACAAATACAATCTTTTTTTAAAAGTCTAAAAAAAAATTTTTAAAGAGAATTTTAAAAAATAAATAAAAAGGGGGAAAAAAGGCCCAGCCCATCCTCAGACCCTGGTGGAATCCCATAACAGACCACACTGAATTACTAGTTTTTTGGTGACTCCCAGGTCTAAGAAAATACAGTGGAATTACACTCACTAGCCTCTATTTGAGAGATCCTCCAAAAATCATTTATGAAGCACTTTGGTGCTTACACAATTAAACCATCAGCTATCTGCAAAAAGAACCTATTCCTCTGAGTCACCAGGAAGCAGAACCAAAATTTCCCTATATTTGATATGTTTGATAAATTGGGTATCAGTGCCCAGCCATCCTCCCTTGGAGATGAACACTCATGGGCCTGGGAGGTCCATTCTGAGCAGTAAGAACCAGGGTCTCCTGGGAAGGGGGCCTTAGGCCACTATCCCCATGACACAAGGGCCATGCAAGTTGGACCCACAGTTCTCACCTTCAATAGGTACCACCCATTTCCATTTTCCCAGGGCTCTGTTCTCCACCAATAAACAAGCTAATGCAAGCTAATAAATTCCTAGTAACCCTGCCCAAGCAGCTGGTCTAGAATAATGTGCAAACATTCAGCTGACCTGAGGAATGTCAGCAGCACTTGGGCGGGCCAGAGTACAAGAGGTATTTAGATCCAGGGGCCGTTAGGAAACCCATTCTCAGAATCCCGGTGCTCCTGCCATCTCCTTACTCCCAGGGGCAGTGCTAGTCTCAAGGGTACACAGCGCACAGAGGGATCACCGCTGTAGCCCGCACTCTTCCCTCACTTTGCACAGTGTGCAGCAGGGGACATACCGCACTAGAGGAGGTGGCTCAATTGCAACCAGCGTGGGGGAAAAAACCAATCCCTTGGTCTGAGCCTTAGCAGGGCAGAGGCTCCTGCCCTAGGTTCCCCCACAGTGCTCGGTGAACACCAAAATACAGGATTTCCAACGTTCCTTTTGTTCTAATGACTAAGAAATTCTAAATAGAATTGGACGCAAACCTCGGCTTACGTTACGCAAACCTCGGCTTTCACGTTACTGGCATTTTCAGCACTGGTCTCCTTCTTGGTCCTGATCTGGGAACAACCAAGACACAGGCTGTCCGTGCAGACGTAGGTGAGGGACGGAAGCGCCTCTGAGAACAGTGGTGCCAGCATTTTCTGTCCACAGGCACCATCAGTAACAGGGGCCTCAGATTTAATTGCAGAACCACGCCAGTCCCATCCACGCAAGCATCCTCACTCCGTTTCCTAAGACGCAGCCAGCAGCTTCAGGCAAGTGAGAGGCTCCGCATAAGGCCCACTGCTCCCCACATCCACCACTCACCCCCACCTTGACTTGACCCATTGTCATCACAGCTCCTTCAACTGGTTGCATCAGTGTATCATATAAACAAGTTTAATACATTAAACACCATAGTCGATCAGCACGAATTCTTCAGCTTCTCCATTAGAAAAGCAAACTCAGCAAGTTCCATTTATTAAAGTTCGAACCACCCTTTGGGCAGGGGGAACCTAAAAAACTAATCAGCTTGACTAGTAAAGAGGCACCAACATTCATTGGATGCATAATTTCACACTTCTATCGTTTGCTATGTGTGACATTTAGGTCATTCTTTAAATCTCACTATAATTGGAAGAGATCCAACAATTTCATGTTCGGGTCTAGACAGAGGATTTAAGATGACTCATGCTGCTTGCCCTGGACTATCTTTGTTAGTGTCCATTTTGGGAAAAATCAGCACTGCTGGCTTGCTATCGCACCATACCCAAGAAAAACACCACATGTGATCTCTTTCAAATTAAAAGACAGCAACTCTCCCCAAACACGGGGCAAAGTGGGTGAATAGAGAAGAAAACCAAAGGGATGCCTCTGTGCACAGGAATTTCTGACTGGCTGGAGATAGAAGTTTCCAGTTATTGGGGCTGTTGAGCAACATGGAGGGAAATTTTCCCAAACGGGGCTGATGGTTCCACAGAAGACCGGGAGTTGTGGGATGTCTATTCACATGCCTACTGTAGGATGGAAATCCTCCAAGCCCACAAAAAATTATTCAGTCCTTCATCTCCTGCATTTATGACCAAAGTGGCAAGCAGCCTTCAAAGGAACGGCAACCATTTCTTACCATTCAGCAGAGAAGTAGGAAGAGGATCTAATGAACTCAAGAGTCATGAAGGGGAAGGGGGTGGTGCTAGGAGGTAAGGCTAACTGTCCGGTGCAGGGCACACAGTCCACTTGACACACTCACTTCGGAGGACAGTCCCAAGCTCAAGGGTCCTCAGGTTCAGGAAGTCACTAGCAGAACCCACTGCAAGCTGGGATCCTCGCTGCTAGGTTCCTACCAGTGAGAACACACAGTAAGATCAGCCAAAGGAAGAGACCTGGGCAGAGTTCAGAGAAATACTAGCCGCGCCACATTCCTGGTATCAGTGTGTGACAAGACATCCTGGATAGTCACCAGGGAAGCTCATCCAAGCCTCAGCTTTCAGGGTTTTTATTGGGGCTCATTAAGTATGATGGACTTCTCTGAAGTTGGTTTCTGCCCCTAGTACCTGATACTTGGTCTTTGACCCTGGTTCTGGACACAAAGCTCCAAAACTCAGATTCCACAGCAGTGTCTTGACACAGATCCTTAATACAATTTTTTTTTTTTAAACTAATGAGGGGATTCTTGATGGGATGCTGGATGGGAGCTGGTGGATGAAACGACCAAGCCATGATTAGAAGCTTGGAACTTTCGCCCCATCTTCCGTTCTGCGTCTGGGGTTGGGGGAAGGAATGGAATTACACCTACATGATGAAGCCTCCATAAAAACCCATAAAGCACAGGGTTCGAAGAGTGTCCAGGTTGATGAACACATTCAAGTGCTGAAGGGTGATGCAGCCCAACGGTGAGGACAGAAGCCCCTGTGCTCTGGAACCCCCCAGACTGTACTCTATGTCTCTATCTAGCTGTTGGTCTGTACCCTTTATTATATCCTAACAAAACAGTGAATGTTCCCCTAAGGTCAATGATACCTTCTAACAAATTATCAAACCCAAAGAAGGGGTCATGGAAACCCCAACTGATAACTAGTCAAAAGTTTAGAAGACAACCTGAGACCTGTGATTTGAGTCTGAAATGGGGGCAGTCTGGGGGGACTGAGCCCTTACTTGTGGGGTCTGAGACTAACTCCAGGTAGATGGTACCAGAATTGCATCACAGGACATCAAACTGGTATCTGAAAACCGGTTAGTATGAGAGGAAAAAACCTACGTGTCTGTTGTCAGAAGTGTTGAGTGTACTAGTAGGAGAGGAAAGGAAACTTTGACAACTGCAGACCAGGCTGGTCCTTATCTCCTTCCCAGGCACGGCCCGCACCCCCACATTACAACGGTTACCTCTCTAGCAGCGTCCACTCCATCCCGCAGTGTGGCCAGCTCCTACCCTAAACCACACTGTTAGCCTGTGATGAGACTAGACCTTTCCATGGGCAAGTGGACTTTTTTTTTTTAAATACACAGGAGGTGAAGGATGACACCAAGCATCATTACATAGGATCTGCTGGCCCATTAACACAGAGCCAAGGTCAGCCAGCCTCCCAGAGCTACAGCCAGCCCATTCCCCTCTACGGCATCTCTTTAAAGATTATAAAAAGGCAATGACAAGGGGTTGGAAGTCTAAAGAAAAAGATAAAGTCCACATACAATTTCTTCTTTAAATAGAGGATAACTTCTCTGTAGGAAATCTGTGTTTCCAGGACCCATGGGACTTCATTTGCTCCAATTCCACCAAATAATTCCCAGCTAATCCCTTCTGGGTTCAGGCTCCTACTCCTGCAACAGTCCAGATGACCACAGTGGGGTGGTGGGGGGAAGCTTGGCAAAATCTGTGCCATCTGAAAGGTCACAAATGACTTCCATTCATATCTCCTTGGCCAAACCAAACCTTCTGGTCATGGCCAAGTTCAGCAATGCTACAGGTGGCCAGAGGATGAGGACCAGCAGACACTGGTGAGCAGTCAGACCCCTGCCACACCCATGTCCCCCAAAACAACAGAGCAGTCTCTTCATGTGCCTGATGGGAGATGAAAGGCTTCTAATGAGGGATTTAGGGGTTTGTGCTTAGTCCCCAAAACTAAGGTACAACGTAGGAAAGCTACAGAATAAAGGCTTTCAGTTTTACACATCTGCCATGCTTGGCAGTGAGCACCAAAGCCCCACGCCCCCAAAAGACCTTTCCAACCTAACAGCCACAGCTGGACCAAGAGCTTAAAGGGTAATCTGGGTTTAACAGGCAAAGATGAGGGGCACTTAGGTTCACCTTCACCTGCAATACCAAGTATATAGATTTCCCACATCCAATCACAGCATCCCTTCTAGCTATAAGAAAACACAGTGGAGATGAGTGTTATTAAGACAAGATAGGTGGGCACCTGGGTGGCTCAGTTGGTTAAGCATCTACCTTTGGCTCAGGTCATGATCCCAGGGTCCAGAGATTGAGCACCGCATCAGGCTCCCTGCTTGGAGGGAAGCCTGCTTCTTCCTCCACCACTCCTCCTGCTTGTGTTCCCTCTCTCCCTGTCTCTATCAAATAAATAAAATCTTTAAAAAAAAAAAAAAAAAAGACAGCATAGGAAAACTTTCTCAAGAATGAAAGAGTCATGGACACTCCTGAGAAATTACCAACTCAGTTCAGTAGGAGCTCAATGAAAACCCCATCAGTTCTTCAGACTTCTGTCCAGCCCACGGGAATTTGGAAATTGCATTACTGTTTTAACTTAAATGGAGCATTTAACATTTATATTAAGTTTCATCTTGCCTGTTCCGATTCATCAAGGTAACAGCATCTAACCCTGAGCGCTACCCATTAAGGTTATTGACAAACTAGCAAGTACTCACAGGAGGCAAAGAATAATAAAGGGACTGTTAAATGAGCAATAGCACTGGGACACAGACATGGCTATTTAGCTTAGAGGCCCTGGGAAAGTTGTGTTAACATCTGAAGGGCTGTCCTGTAGAATACAATAGGTTTTTCTCAACACTGGAGGGCAGAAGCAGAGTCAGTGGGTTGAATTCTGGAGAAAACCCTCCATTATTGAGAGCAGAAACACCTTGTAACAACGGGAGTGTTCCTTGGGCTTAGAAACGAAGGCCTTCTGCCATTGGGAGGGGTCAGTCAGTACCCGGCTAACATCAGGGGAGTGAAGCCATTGACCTCTATAGGTCTAAAGAGTCTAGGTGATTACACTGATATTTATCTGGACACATGAAAGTTGGGAATAAGAATTAAAAAGTTGTAGAATATTAGCACAAGATCCAGAAAGCTTTTGAAAGCCGTCTTAGAGGGGAAGATCCTCTTCTGATGGGCACCAGGGGAACGACACAATGCAAAGTCAGAGCCCAGCGTGCCAGGAAGAGAACCTGCTTCCCATGCAGCCAGCTTCATCCGTCTGGTCTACCTAGTACACTCTGCCCTTTCACTGCTCTCATAAAGGTCCTGCTTTGGGCTGAGCACACAGTAGGTGCTCAACCCTACAGTCAGATGGTATCACCTTCTCTTCTAGTCTTTGGGGTTTACAGTGAGGAAGCAGACAAAGGGGCCTAGCTGTCATGAAAACTCAGACCCTTGTAACAGATGTTTTTCACTCTCCCATCCAGAAACCGGACTTAAGTGGAAAATAGAAGCTTCCAGAAGATGCTCTCCATGAACTATATACATGGAGGATAGTAGCAAATAAACCCAGAAATGGCCGTCAAAAGACCCGAGAGAAAGATAAATTTATTCTTTGGGGAGACAAAGCACTGTTTAGGAGCACTGCTGGTATTCCAACCAAATGAAGATACCAGCATGGGTCTACAGAGAAGACATGGGTTATAAATTCTTGAAGCTCCCCGTCTCACGGAGGACAGCGTGTAACAGATGCACATGGCTCATCTCAACCCCACCCACCCACCCTCTCCTCCCTGCTATGCATATGTCCAGGCTGTCTGAGTCCGAGCCCCAGGAAGAATTTCTCGCAGGACTCCTACACTTCCTTAAACCCCTCAGTGTGTCAGGGACACATTCAAGTTCAATTCAGAACTTTCCATTAATCTGCTAGGTACCCTGGAACAGGGGACTCCAAGAGAGACAGCAGTAAAACACCTCCTGTCAGGACAGCGCACAGATTTTTCGGGTCTTTCTCAGCAAAAGGAAGCTGAAGCTCCTGCCCGGACGTTGAAATTAGAATTCCTACAAAGTGACCTACTTCCAGGTGTCTTTAAAAGTTCTAAGAGCAGCAATCCCCTCAGGATCACCCCAAAAAAGGTGAAGTATTTAAATAAAAAATGCTGATGGAAAATACTTTAAAAATGTTTCATTCACCATAAATTATTTTCCATTAGTTTAAAAAATATATATTTCCAACAACAAAATCTTTGAAAAGATTATCCAACCAGCATAACTCAAAGTCCTATGAGGTTAGAATTCAACTTAACTCCAGTAGCCCAGAAAAGATTTCTACAAACAAGGAAAAAAAGTCATCTGAAGGAGACGGTATTGTTTTCCATTAAGTTGGTGTTTTAGGAACTCAAAAGCCCTAACTAAATTTGCAGACTTGTTACACCAACGGCCTTCACTGGTGCCTGTGACATTGATGGAAGAAAACATTTACCAAAAAGTGATACACTTCAAAGCACTTTCTATTTTTCATTTTTTAACTTTTTGTTTTGTAAATTAAAGGGGCAGCCTTTCCCAATACACAAATTACCACACCATTTCCCTAGACGGTAGAAAAGGTGGCTAAGATAGCAGCTCAGTTTAATTATGATTTGAGGGTGAATCCTAGAGCATGAGGTCTTTTTTAAAATTTCTTTTTCAGTGTCCCAAAATTCATTGTTTATGCACCACACCCAGTGTTCCATACAATACGTGCCCTCCATAATACCCACCATCAGGCTCTCCCTACTCCCACACCCCTGCCCTCCAAAAGCCTGTTTGTTTCTCCCAGTCCAGTTTCTCATGGTCCATCTCCCCCTCCAATTTCCCCCAACTCCCTTCTCCTCTCCATGTCCTCCATGTTATTTGTTACGCTCCACAAGTAAGTGAAACCATATGATAATTGACTCTCTGCTTGACTTATTTCACTCAGCATAATCTGTTCCAGTCCCATCCATGTTGATACTAAAGTTGGGTATTCATCCTTTCTGATGGGGGCATAATACTCCATTGTGTACATGGACCATATCTTCTTTATCCATTCGTCTGTTGAAGGGCATCTTGATTCTTTCCATAGTTTGGTGACTCTGGCCATTGCTGCTGTGAACATTGGGGTACACATGGCCCTTCTTTTCACTACATCTGTATCTTTGGGGTAAATACCCAATTGTGCAATTGCAGGGTCATAGGGAAGCTCTATTTTTAATTTCTTAAGGAAACTCCACACTGTTTTCCAAAGTGGCTACACCAAATGAAGTCTCTTTTCAATAGACCTTCATGTTTTATCTTCAATCTAACCCCTCACAGGTACTTGGGCCAGGTATCATGAAATATTTCTGGCATAGTCCAGGCTCCTCCTTTTGCAGATGGGAACAAAAGCCCAGAGAGATGAAGTCATCTATACAAGGTCGCACAGCCAGTGAATGGTACAGACTTACCCAGCCAGGTAGGAGGACCTTGAAAACCCTCTCCTCACAAGGGATACCTGTGGCTAGAGGCAGGCCAACCTGGAGCCTGTTCTCAAAGGACCTTACTGCGTCTGGAGTCCTGCTGCACCAGCCAGCTTCGGTTGAGCACAGCCAGGAGACCAGGCTTGCCTGTTCAACCTCAGTGAAGAGATACATACCACGAGACTAGCAGCAGGTAAGAAGGAACCAGGGAGCAGAAGGCTATACTCTCTACCCCGTGTCCATTTAAGTTCAGTAAAGATGCACAGACACCAGATAACCTAACCCTTACCATTTTGAATAATGATTTTTAAATTCTGTACTTTAATCAAGAGCTGTTAAATATGCATTCAGTCCCAACACTATATCTGTATTTTTATAGGATCTCTTTAGGTGTTTTTCTACATGAATCATTTATGTTTATCATTGAAGGGGATGTTCTAGAAGCCAAATGCATCTGGGTAAAAGTGAGATGCATATGTATTTAGGCTTATTGAAACACACAAACCTGCTAGAAGGATATAGGATAAAATGTTTTCTGCTGCTGCCCCTGGGGAGGTAGGAGGAAGGAAAGGGAAGGGGCAGACTTGACTTCACACAATTCTGTACATTTGCATTTAAACAAGAGCATGTTTTACTTGCCCTCCATTCCCTGCACAACTTCTCTGCTCCTGGTGCCTTAAGCGTCATCATTTCAGAGGCTTCCATCAGGGGCCGCCATCTTGTTTCCTATATACCCAAAGAACTGACAGCTTACAGTTTTCATTTCTACCTGATCCCCAATGAACTTCTACATCCCCATTTCCAACCTGGAATGCCTTTTTGGGTTCCAGAACTCTATGTCCAAAAATTCATAGGCCAACACTACCAGCTGTTCCACAGACTTTTTTTTTCTGAACCCAACTTGCCCCTAACGGAACTCACCATCCTTCCTTCTTCCTCACCCAGGGTTCTTCTCTCCTTCAAAGCATCCACGTCATCCTCCATCCTTTCCCTTCACTAGCCACACATGGGGAGACTGTAGGTATTCCCAGAAGCTCTCAAAGCAGGTCTCTCCTCTACTGGGCACGATAGTGCTCTCCCGATTCACCTGCATCACTCTAGTCGCCTCCTGATTAGCACTCCTGCTTCTGGTACTTCCCACCTTCAATCCACCATGCAACACATGCATAGATTCAATACACAAAGCTGATAAAATTCATGCAGTCTTCGCTGAGCAAAGAGTGTTGGCCAGACACCATTCTAGGCCCTGAGGATACCAGCTGTCAGGCCAACATGGTCCCCATGCTCACAGACATTTCATTCCATTCTAGTGATGAAGTTGCAGTTAAGAACCAGTTAGGACTCCCCAGTGCTTCAGGTAAAATCCAAACATTGCAGGTAGCACACAAGGCCTCTCCTGAACCCAGCCCCAACAACTGTCACCACCCCTCCCCCAACCTGCTACCACCCTTACTATTTGTTGCTCCCCACTCCCCAAGACTCCAGACATTTTGGCACACTTCTGGTTTCCTGAACACACAGTGCTTTCTCCCACTTCTGCATATGTTCCCACCGCCCAGCATGCACTTCCCTTCTCTACATCTCTAAGTGGCACCTCCTCCAGGAAGCCTTGCCTGACCTGATTTACCGGAGTCCCTGCATAAGCCTCTGTCACAACACTTCACACAGTCCTGTATTTGTGGACTGAATAGCAGAAACTTCTTTGTAAGAAGGCCCTACTCTCTCAACTCTACAATGCCTGGCACACTGATAAATATGAAATATTAAGAGATCTGCTAAGAATCTCAGTAACTATGTTTCCAAATCCTAGGATCCCACAAGGATGACGAAAGGCAGGAATGGTTACCAGCATTGACAAATAGGACAAGTCAGGCACAGCCACGTAACCAAAGGTGAAACTACATGGACACTTCTACACCGACGGTCCCCTGCACCTTCCTTCAGGTGTTCTCCAATATACCGCACACACACGGCATAGTGACGGTCCCTAGCATGCTCACAGCCATTAGCCAACACACCCATCAGATTTTTCATTTTTCAAGTCCAGGTTTCAAGAGCGTGCCCTGCAGCCCAGGATACAGGATGCCTACTTGGATGCCATCTCTTAGAACAAGCTCCTGGTCCTCCCTGAGTGTGGTTCAGAGACCTTAGCTCCCTTCTGACTTCAGGGTTAAGTTTTGCTTTTGTCTTATTCTTTCTAGTCTCCTCACCTTCCTCCCAACCCACCATACTCCTAGCTCGCAGTGAAAAACACTCCGAAAAATAAGTGTGCCAGTTTCCTAGTTCGGGGTTAGCATGCCAGCCTCCTCCTCCAGTGACAAAGAATTTCCATCCTACTCTGAACCACCAGGAATTGTTCCTAGGACCGGTGGGCTGGGCAGGCTCTTCCCCAGCTTCATGACCATCTTGGAGAGGATACATCACCTTGGGGACCTCAGCGCCCCTCAGGAAGGGTCAAAACTCCAAGGATCACAATTCTAAGAACAGGATCTTCAAATTCTATTATCCAGCCCTCCTGGAATCTAGTGCATTCTGAAGTCAGATCTAGTTTTAAACACAGGCTGCATGCTTGAGTGACCTCTGTGCTGCTGTTCCACGTGCAGATCACACTCTGAACACCTCCTGGATCTACTCTTTAAGTGTTTTAGTGTGTGGCTTTTCCTTTTTGCATGATGTGACTTAAGACTATTAGTTTTCCTTTTTGTACAGTGTGTTTGTTGATTTAGTTATCTTTCACTGTCGCAACTGTATATGAAGTCTGTGAAAAGATTTTCACTATCATAAATAAATGAATACAGGCTCCCCCTCATTTGTAAAAGTGAGAAAAACTCCAGGACATTGTCATGTGAGTTAAGTAGGACCATGCAGAAAAGACACTTGGGTCTAGTAAAATTCTAATACACACTAGCTTTTCTTCTACAACCTTGATTTGTTTAAAAAGCCGGGACACAGCTAGGATTGGATTGTATCAGAAAATCATTCGGGGCCGCTGAAGTACATGCTTTTATTTTCAAGTGACAACATGGGGGGGGTAGGGGATCAGCCCTCTGACGTGTCACTCGGTGGCATGATGACTTGTCCGGTTTCTCCAGGGGAAAGGTCCACCCTGAGATCCTGCCTCCTGAGTTCCAGCTTTCTCACTCTACCATTCAGTTCCAGGGGTGCAGAAGTCCAGCAACCCAGAGAGCTGCGTCCCCGGGGAACACCCACCCAGCTCAGAGCCTCCCTTGCCTCTCTTCTCAGATAGCTGGGGACCTAGCCAGAGCAGTAACTGGAACAAAGAACTATGCAAACAGAGTGCAGAGTCCTCACAAAGAGGAAATCCTCTCCAGACCACAGTTCCTCAGCTCAAGACCAATGCGTTATACAGCAGCTCAACTTCCAGGACTTCATGGAAAGCAGAGTCTGCCCATCCCGCATCCAATTGATCCCCAGTGTTTCCTGCTGAGGTGGCAGGCAGGTAATGAAAGCCACCAGCCTAATCCTACAGCCTAAGCAGCTTCAGGGTTTCAGAGCCTTCCCTGGGTGTTTAGGGGCTTAACCCACAGGCAGGGCACTTCCTGGTGGGATGTGAGTAGAGCCTTCAGGGGTGAGGAGTTTGGGTTAAGGCACTGAAGGCATGCCTCCTATAGTAAGACCGATGAAAGAGGACCAATGTATCCTAGCAAGGGAAGTACCACAGCTTTCAATAGGATTCTAAGCACAACTTCCTGGTAATTTTTATTCCAGAATTTACTAAAGCACTAAGCAGTGGGATCTTTAAAACCTACTCCATTATCCTGATCACATACAAGATCGACCACGGGTATTGACATCTCAACCTTCTCCAGGGAAGAACTAGAATAGGAGCAGGTATCAGTTCACAAAACCACCCTCAAGCCTAAATGACCAAGGAAACCTGCCTAAGAGGTTTTAGAATTTATATGTTAAAACTCAGAAATGCTAATATAATCATTTCCTTGGTTCTGACACTGGGGTTCTTAAAACCTACATAGAGTGGTGGGACAAGACTATCGAATATTATTTGATGTTCATCAAAAGAAAAATGTGTTCTAAAAAACTAAAGAAGTATTATACCAAAAAATAACTCATAGCCCTTGTTCACACCTTTGTGAATTCTGGATTCTATCCTTGGACAAGCAGCAGCCAAACTTTTCCCTATGAAAAATGCAGAAAACCAAACTTGAGTCACTGCTAGTGGCATACTCATGCAGAGTTAAAGTGGCTGTCCCCAGACACCCACGTGGCTCAGTGGGTTAAGCCTCTGCCTTCGGCTTAGGTCCTTGGTTCCAAGGTCCTGGGATGGAGTCCTGCATCAGTGAGCCTGCTTCTCCCTCTCCCTCTGCCTGCTACTCCCCCTGCTTGTGCTCTGTCAAATAAATAAAATCTTTAAAAAAATAATAATAATAAAGTGGTTGTCCCACTGTTGTGGCTATAATTTGTTTTCAGTTAGGTCTTTTACAAGAATACTCATGTCCTAGGACATAAATTCATCACCCAAGTCAGAGGTCAGCTTACCCAGTAGGATGGCACAGCACATTTGCACTTTCTACACTCCAGGTACAGTGAGAATTAGGGTCCTGGTCAACAGCTAGGAGACTAACAGGAGGTCTTGTGTAAGGTACAACACAGGGCTCCAAAATCGCGACTCCCGGGCTACAGGAGGGGCCTGTGAAGGAGGACAGAGCCCATCTTAGCAGTAACACAGGGCTTAGCACCTAAGGCACACCTATCAGGAGGTGTATATCCTGGCAACTTAGGAGCAAAGCAGCAGGAGAACTGGAAGAAAGATTTCATTTTTCCTGTAAAAATAAGAACAGGGTAGCCCATGACTGGGACTTGAGTAAAACTGGTGTCCGAAACCACAATGGCCTTAACCTCCGGGGCCTCAGAAGACATCTCCTGGACCACCTGCAGTTGTCAGCCGTTGTCAGGATGCATGAGATCAGCTAGCACAGCAGGAGGTCAAGGAGGCCCAGGACCCCGTGCGGACACACACAGGAGCAGGGTCCTGCAAGCACAGAGGAGGCTTCCCAGTCATGGCCGGGCCTCGATGGGTGTGTGGTCATCTCACAGAGGGCCTTCCCCACTCTGCACTTGTATATAGACCCTCTGTGCCTCGAGAAAGTGAAAGTGGCTACCTCCGACAAAGGGAAAAGAATGAGAAAGGTGGGATAAAGGAATGGCGACTTTCGCTGCTAATCTAGAGATCAATACTCCTAGCAATCCTGTGAATTTGAAGCTTACCAAAGTAGTCAACCAGAAGAAACATCTGACAATCCAGTCCACGCAACACAGAAGTCTCAAGAGTCTCCTCTATCGTACACTAAGCTGGGCTCTTTTCATCCTAAAAAGCCCAATGGTCGGTGGCCCACCACCATGCCACCTTTGGTCAGTAAAAGCGATAGAAGCCCAAGAGCACATCGGGGAGGGGCAGGTAGGGCTTCCTGGGTGAAGTCGGAAGAGCTGGGGCCAACAGCCCTCAGTCTTCTTAGTCCCTGAAGTTTCTGGCCCACAGCAGCCTCTGGAGTTCTTGTTTGTTACCTATCATCTGGAAGCACCATGAGGAGGCTTCTTCGCACAGGATTAGCAAGTAGAAATACAGATGAGTCACTGGCTTGTTCAACAAGCACCGGTCACTGCGACCCGCCACACGGAGGCAGGAGTGATTAGACTTAGTCGTCAGGAAGACTTTGCACAAGCGCCATCAAGGCCCTGGGGTGAATGGCCAGGGGAGGGTGCTGAAGCCGCCTTCTCCTAAATCCCCTTACAATCAGGTAGATTCTCAAGTGTCCAAGGCAGTTCTACTGGAGCCCTGCCTGGCGGCGGCTGCTACAGCACAGAGGCAGGCTTACAAGCCTTGCGCTCCCACCTGCCTTCCAGGTACTTGCGTGTAACAGAATAAAAAGGGAGCAGAGCGGATTAAAAAAAGGTCCGCTGTAGAGCACAGACTTTAATCCCAATTGCAACCCTTTTAAGTGGCTTTAACTCTCAGACTACCCCCCCCCCCCAAAATATAAGTTAAACTTGTTTTCTGAATTTATAGATCCACATGGGTAAGGTTTCCTGCACAAGAGAAGCTGCAGAAACAGCAGCTGTAATCAGTCCAGGCAGGAAGCAATCACGTGGCACAGGCGACACCCCATTTCAGGTAGGTACAGGGAACTATGACTCATTTTTCTCCATTAGAGTATGTCTTTAAAAGAGTTCATTGATAAAGCTTCACTTGAACCAGTCATCTTACCACCATCTTTAGAAAAAGATAGTTTTTAAGACTCACATTAGGGTAACATTGCAAAAACTTACAATGCTTATCATCAACTAGCTACACATCTCGGCAATCCCTGAGTGGAAGATTTCATCTCATCCCCGATGTTTTGAGTTAAAAAATCCTCCTCACGTCCGTACACCCATCCCTGCAAATCACCTTCACGCAGTTAGTCTACATGCTGATGAAAGAGCCTCCCAACTCCCCAGTCCGTCAGAGAAGTCAGTAAGGCGCTTCGCCCAGCGCTCCCCACCAGCACACGGGGAGTTCTACCACAACAAATGTAAAAAGAAGAATAAGCAAAGTGTGCTTACCTAACACTTGGGAACTGTTGTTTTGTTTTGCTTTTTTCTCATCAGGAAAGTCGATCCTCTGAGTCACTTTTGAGAACAGGAATTTCTGGGTATTAAAAAGCTCAATAAACACTAAAAACTAGGGACGCCTGGGTGGCTCAGTGGGTTAAAGCCTCTGCCTTCAGCTCAGGTCATGATCTCACAGTCCTGGGATCAAGCCCCACACTGGGCTCTGCTCAGCAGGGAGCCTGCTTTCTTTCCTCTCTCTGCCTGCCTCTCTGCCTACTTGTGATCTCTGTCTCTGTCAAATAAATAAATAAAATCTTTAAAAAAAAAAAAAAACCACTACAAACTAAGATATAAAAATACATTATAAAAATAAAGAAGATCAGGGTGCCTGCATGGCTTAGCCCATTAAGCATCTGCCTTCAGCTCAGGTCATGATCTCCGAGTCCTAAGATCAAGCCCCATGATGGACTCCGTGAGCATACTTGCTCACACCCTCACACTCCCTCAAATGAAGAAAATCTTAAAAAAAAAAAAAAATACAGAAGATCAGCATCAAAGAGGCCTTTCAACGTCAGTTTAATGTCTTTCGAAACATTAACGTCCTTTAATGCTAGTAGGTCAAAGACGTGAGCTAGAATCTCTTGTTCCAGTTCTAGGATCTTAAGGAGAAAAATGGCACTCACTCTGGTCATGTGCAAGGAGGTCCCAGTGAGAGCTCCCGCCTTCTCTGGGGCCACTAACTCTAAGAGCCTTCTGATGGTTCCAGGTTAAAGTCAAATCTCAACCAGGACCCAACTAACCAGAACCAGTGCAGTGGCCTTCATGAAATATGGATTAAAATATATTCCTACTTAAAATCAGCTTCTAGGGGACTAACATCAGTACTCATTCAATAATCTCCTATTCCTTCCCCCGGCCCCCCGCTGCCGCTTTTTGTAGACGTCTAGAGTTTTACATTTACAGCAAAAAATTGAGCAGAAAGTAGAGTTCCCATATGCCCCCACCCCATGTCTCCCCCCGCCGATTTACCATCCCTCTCCAGAGGAGTACATGTGTTATAACCCATGTCCCCCGACATGTTACTCCAAGTCCACAATTGACATTAGGGTTCATTCTCGCTGTTGTGCAGTTCAGATTCTGAGAAGTAGGAGAGCACTTTCTCCCATCACTGTATTCGCATACACAATGGTTTCACGACCTTAAAATCCATCCCCTAACCCTCGCAGCCAATGCTCTTTGTACTCCCTCCATAGTTTTGTCTTTTCCAGAATATCATGAAGTTGGAATCACAAAATACAGAGGTTTTTCAGATTAGCTTCTTCCACTTAGAAATAAATACACACTTAAGGTTCTTGCTGGTCCTGGCATGGACTGGTAGCTCATTTCTAAGCCCTGGATATTATTCCACTGGGTGGATGCACTACAGTTTGTATCCATTCACCCACAGAAGGACATTTTGGTTGCTCCCAAGTTTGGGCCATTAAGAAATAAACCAGAGGACGTCCACCCTAGCGAGCAGGTTTACGTAGGTTCTCACTGCCTTTGGGCAAATACCAAGGAGCACAACTGATGGCGAAAGTATATTGCATTTTATTTAAAAACAAACAAACAACAACAACAACAAAAAAAAAACCAGCCCACATGGCCAAACACCTGTCATCTACAGAAGTAGTATGGTAAATTTTGCTGTTTCGTGATGCAAAGACCCACAGGCACTAAGTCCTGTCTTTAGCTCTACTTATCTAGGTATAGAAGTCGTAGCAAATGTATTATTCTAGGAATCTCACCATCATAGCTCAGCACATGGCATTCCCACTTTCATATGGAGCCAAAAGCTACGAGCAAACTGGCACACCCCTCCCGTCACCTCCCCAGCACACCTCCACGTTCTAGCACTTCCACTGAAGTCCACAACACCTAAGCCAAAAGTCTCCCCAAACCGATCTCTCCACCTCAACTCCTGTCCCCCAAACCATTTGTCCTCCACATGGTAGCCAACATCATTAGACCTAAGTTCAGTTGTGTCACTTCGCTGTTTAAAAATCCAACAGTTGATTGCCTTAAATTTAGGATAAAATCCAAAATTCTTGCCTCATCAAAAGGCCCTGTGTGACCCTGGCCTACCCCTCTATCCTGCTCTCAAAGATTATTATTTATATAATATAGGGGATTTATTCCCCTAATATTTACACTTCTGACCTTTATTGTGTAGTTCTTCTAACCATACATACATCTTTTCTTGCCCCTGGACCTTTGCACTGGTTTTTCCCTCTGCTGGAAACAGACTTTTCTCCCCAACTCCAATCAAAACCTTTCCCCTAACTTCGTATCTTTCACTTTCTCCAAAAACTCATGCTGATCTCAAATCTAAAATTATTTTTCACCACCTGTTCTGTTTCACTGTAGCACCTTTCCAACTGCTCACCTCACCTTTATCTTGCAGTGATTTAGTATTGGCCTCTCCCACTACAGCAGGAACTCTGAGGGCAGAAATCATGTATGTTTTGTTTACAAATGCATACCTAGTGCCCGGTATAAAGCACGCCCTTAAATAGTGATGGAATTACACAACAGACTGAACAAATACAATGCTATTTTCATAGGTGGAAACAGGACAGTAGGAGGAGATCTCGTGGAAAGGGGCACTGAAAGCCATTTCCCGGAGAACAGGAGTTGGTAATAGGGATCACCGAGTAATGAGGTCAAAGACATCAATATGCAAGTCATATTAGTTTTATATAAGGTCTTCTTGGGGTCATGCGTCTAAAGCACAGTGTCTGGCGTATTACAGATACTCAAATATTTATATCACAAAAAAGGAGAGGAAAGATTCCTGAACCTGCCAGTTAATGCTTTTCAGCACTAAGGACAGCCTCAGCCCCCTCAACCACATCTGCCCCTTTTCTACACCTAACCCCTCCATTGGGCAGGTGAGCCCTGACTCCCTATTTTTATACAGATAGACTTTTCAGTTCCCTTTCTATCTTCTTGGCAAAGCTGTTTCTGGCCATTAGGACCTGCAAGTACTTTCTCCTGGTGTGAATTACTAGCTGTTACCATCTGGACTGTTCAGGGACTTACAGTTACAATAAGGCCTCTTACATGGACAATCACAACCCTCCAATATGGAGGTAGCTAGAAGACCCCCTCAAGGTCATCTTGTCCAAACGCCTCATTTCCAAGGGAAAATCCTGAGGCCCAGGGAGGGATCAGAGTCCACTGGTGAGAGCACCGAAGAGGAAATGCCAGTTCCCTGGCTCCTGAGGTAAACCCTGTCTAGTCGCGGTCTCCCTGGGACATTCTGAGGACCCAACTCTGGTGAGCGGCTTCTTGGCAGCTGGGAAATTGGTTGACTATTTGGTGATGGAGTAAGAATGGTGATGCGTGTGAGTTGCTGGCAAGTTCCCAGGTTAAACACAAACCCGCCCCTGGCACCACCACAGCACGATGTTTACTGTTATTGTTCTTAGTGGGCATTTCCAAAGGACAGGTGGCTGCACAAAGTCCTGGAAATTCTACTGCTCCTCTCATGCATGAAGACTAACAACTGTGAAAGGAAGAAGCTGGAAACTCCTTACCCTTGGTAGACTCCCAGAGAAGTCAGACAGGTTTGTCTACAGCTGTCAGAGTCTTCTAAAAATCAACAGACTCTAGCAGAGAAAGTACAGTCTCACCCCCAGGTTAACCAGACCCGCACAGCTAACCCCCAACAGATTCTCCCGAGACCGAAGAAATCAGGCCCAAGTTTCGGTAGGACACCGGTTTACCCCACCTCCCTGTGAGATCAAAGGAAGGAAGTTTTCCTCCACTTTCTGACTAATGTTTACGGACTTAAATCCTACAGAAAGCTTTCCATATGGACCAACCCGCTGGTATTGACAGGGTGCTTTTCCATGTTTGTTATCTTCTTTGATGATCAACCCCCTTCCACGGCTGGGCCCAAACTTACAACCCAGGAGACTCAAGCTGAGAGCTGCTGTGACCTGCCCAGTCACCCGGCCAGAGAGGCGAAGAGCCAGGTTGCCGGCTCCTGGGCTCTCAGCTCCCCAGACCATCACACCCCCTGGCTTCTCACGCTCAGTGGCTCCTCTGCCCCATCACGTCAACAACCACCTTCACCTCCCCTACTCAGACATCTCCTGAATCTTCTACTCCAAGGACAAGTCCCTGCACTGTCCTCTGTCTCAGGCCTCCGTGTTGCTCCATATTCCTAAACCTTCTCCCACTGTCCATTTTTCAAGGTCTTCCAAGTCTGTTTAGAATACTCCAGGTCATAATGGCCATACCTCCAGCATCCTCCTCAGCCCTCACTCACCTACTCCATATTCCATCTGCCTCTATCTATATGGCCACCCTAATTCAAGGCTGAGCTTCAGATGGTGGAACTCTTCTGCTCAGCCCTCACGCCAAGCCGCCTCCCACCCCCAACACCCCACCTCCCACCCCCGCCACCCCTTATAGAACTAGGACAAGCCAGCAGGTGAGTGAATGAATGTAATGATTCATGGAGCACCACAAAGCGAATGGAATTCATGGAGCACCAGCATGGACAGGAGTAAGGGCTCCACACATCCACGGGACACATTTTTGCAAGCACAACATGCCAAGGTCAACAATTTCTAATTAAGGAGGAAAGGGCAGGCATGGAAGGAGAAGCAACAGCGGGATCTGCCAGGGGTACACCGACATCCCTAACTTGGGATCAATGCACAATAATTGCTCTCCTGAATTCCACTTTATAGAAGTTGTGGCTTTTTGTTTTATTTTTAAAGTTCAGCAGCTATCTACAGAGGGCAAGGCTATGTGGCGGGCTGTGTAAGCATTACCTGTTCAGAGTCATAGGTCCCTAAGTGTGGAAAGGGGCCTTATAGGTAGGTCTTGGGTAACAACCTTTTTCTCTTAAAGAATCTATAGACTGGCTAATTTTACTTCACTTTTACTTCACTTAGGCCATGACCAGCATTCTCCAAGAAAAGACATTGCAGGGGCACCTGGGTGGCTCAGTCGGCTAGGTATCTGCCTTCAGTTCGGGTCATGATCCCAGGCTGGGATCGAGCCCCACACTGGGCTCTCTGCTCAGTGGGGAGTCTGCTTCTCCCTCTCCCTGCTGCTCCCCCTGCTTGTGGTATGGGTGTGTCAAATAAAATCTTTAAAAATAGATATTTTAATCTCCCCCAAAGTAAACACTACCTCAGGAAAGAATGGCCCTTTAACAACACATTCCTGTGGCCAGGCCACGGAGCAGGCACACTCCCCATGAAAGGTCCAGCAGTGGGAGCTTATGGGAGCAACTCAGCGGACCATCCTAGGCCACTGAAAGTTGGGTCTCTAGACTGGGATGGAATCGCTTCTGGAGAGGTTCACCCACCTATCATACCTGTGACCTCAGGGAGAGGAAACAACAGAACTGAAAGATGAGCACAAAAGTAAATCCTCAGTGACATCAACTCCGTCTCTCCCCACTCAGTTCTGTAACACCGAACTCACAACTGTGTGGAGACCGTGTTTACGTCCACTGCCCACCCTCCGAATACGATTAAACCATATCTGAACACTTCCCTGGGAAAAGCCTCTGAAACATTTCCCCCATTTCTCTCGTGTTCTGGTTTTCTGCCTCCCTCAAGCTATCCCTTAGTCTGTGTCCTTCGAGCATAGAACCCCTCCTTGTTGAGCACAAAGCACAGAAAGTCATGGTTGTCCCTCATGGAGCTCACAGTCCAGCTCCCATTAAGCTGAGAGGAAACCCCTTGTCCCAAAACACCTCACAGCATGGATTTCTGGGAGGAGACCACAGACAGTGAAGGGATTTGGAAGGGATGATAGTAAGGGCTGGGGCTCCAGAAACAGGAGAGGCGCGCTCTTGTCATAGTCCACCTTCCCCTCGAGAGGGGAAGTTGTAGAACGAACCTGAGCCCAATGTCGGTTTCCCACAGCCCAAGATAGGGACCTGGGTGACTCCATAAAGCATCCTTACAGACAACCAAGTTCTAGACAATCTTCAGTGTGGGACAATAGGAGGCTAGGGCCAAGTGTCCTAAAGGTCCTGAGCAATCATACAGTTCAAGGTGCAGAAGTCCACACCCCATTGCCAAGCCAAAGGCAGAGGTAGAGAGTTTCTAGAGGAAAAACAGGATGAGGTGGATTTTGAGGTGACTGGGTTTTTAAAAATTCAATTATGCCTCAAATCAGGAAGCTGGGAGGCTAAGAAACCTAACCATGGGTAGGGCCACCAGCTATTGTCTAAACCAGTCTAGGGTTTGGTTTGCTTTTTGGTTTATGAAAATTACTACATGCTAGGTCACCTGAATGCAGTGCAGGTGGCCAACAAACCACTCTTTTAATGGTCGTATTTCCTAGTACACAGAAGTCGCCCTTCCTGCAAAGGAGGTTTCACTACATTCTCGAATTCCTCTATGCTTTGATCTTGCAGGAAAAGGGCTATTTCTAAAACTGTTCTGTTTGGCCCAAATTCTTTCTCTGAATCAGGTTCTAAAATTTATTTCTGCATGTTAGCATTCTTCAACAGCAACAACACGAGAAAAGTAACCTTCAGAACATTCCCCTCACCTCCCTACCACCCAAGTAAGCTCCTACCAAATGCTAGCGTACAGCTAAAATGTCATTACCACTCAAAATAGGAATCCCTGCACCCAGTTTTTGACACCACAAGGATAGAAGAATGTCTCATGTGTTGTTAAACAATGTAGAAAGATTGTGCTGCTCTACTAGGGACATCAGGCCTTCCATAAAAGACATTTGCCTTTTAAAAGCATATTTTCTATAAGATTGACAACACTATTCAGACAGTTCCAACACAGCTTCATGGAACCAAGGAAAGGAGGTAATGCCAGAATGTCAGATCATCAGGAAATCTGTGGCATGTTCTAGAAGCCAACTCAGGACCAGCCCTGAGCTCTCTACCACATCACATTAACTCCTTACACACATTCTACCACCACCACCCCCACCGCCACCAATGGGCTGATAGTAAAGGCCAGGAGGTCAGGTTACGAAGTGTCCACAGACTCCTAGGTCCTCTACCATGCCAACCTTTCCCAGGCAATGTCATCTGCAGCCCCAAGGTCAGCACGGCACAGCCTGACTGGAAGATGTAGCTTTCAGCATCTCTCCACTGACCCGATCCCATCCATGCTGGCCCTATCACAGCAGCTTCTCTGGTTCACATTTTGTGGCCATAATGAGCAAAATAGAGTGCCCTTGGCAGAGACCTCCTTTTACAAACTCAGAGGCAACCACGTTTTACATTTGTTGGGGTTTTGTTGGGTGATCACGCAACTGTAACAAACAAAAATGATTCATGGAACCCAGTGCAATCAGCAGATCTTCTGAAATGAATTTCAATCAAGGCTGTCCACTTTCCAAGACAACAGGACTTAAGACCTTGTGGAAAGAGACCGCCAGTGAGTCAGTCCAACCAGGCCCGCCTGTATGTACCCCTCACCCCGCCGCAGCTCATCCACTCCTCCACAAGAGGGGAGGGGTCATGGATAGAAATGAATCCCTCCTGGGCGCCTGGGTGGCTCAGTGGGTTAAGCTTCAGCCTTTGGCTCAGGTCATGATCCCACAGTCCTGGGATAGAGCCCTGCATCAGGCTCTCTGCTCATCAAGGAGCCTGCTTCCTCCTCTCTGCCTACTTGTGATCTCTATCCAATAAATAAATAAAAGAAAAATAAATGAATCCCTCCTGATGCCAAACTTGCAGTGGGTACAGAGACCAGCTCCACTCCTTTCAGGGTAGTCTTTCTCCTCCAGAAACCAGTTAAGGAGGGCCCGTTCCCCATTGCCACAACATAGGCCCAGCAACATTTTGTTGGCAAGGCCATTTTGCTTTTTCTGCCTGTCAACTTAAGGGACAAGGCAGGAACCCCCAGCAGCAGCTCTAGGCAGAAACAGAAACACTCTCCCGCGACATGTCAGCTTAGCTTCTCCTCCTTTCCTATTTCATTAACTTCAGCCATCACCAGCAGCACAGGTGCCTTGTGCCATAGGAAACACCTTGCGTTGCATTTGATAGAGATGGGAACACCTTCCAAATGAAGAGAGGTCTCAGGTCCAGTCAGCAGCTCCCAAAGGCTAACTGGGGAAACACGGCTCCATTCAGCAGGGACCAGGCGCCCCCGAGACCATGCTACCCCAACAAGCTGCAGCAGGATGAACGAGTGACTTGCTGAGCTGGCCCTCCCGGGCCCAGCTGGACTCCCGAGGAGGGCTTTGCCCCTGTAAGAGAGGTGGGTGGCACAGTCGTGACACTCTGATCTGCTCCGAGATCCCAAAAGATGGACTAGAGGGCCTCGAACATCCCTTCACAAAATTCACATCAGCCGCACAGGCAGGAGCAGAATCCTATTTTTACCACAAGTGGCATCACAGAATAGTTCAAGCCTGTGGAGATGCAACATTCCAGGCAACGGAAAATTCAAGGAAACGAAGGGTCTCTCTTCTGCCTGAAAAGGCAAACTAGTTGCCTGTGATGGGTTGAGGCAAGGCAGTCCGAGATTCGGACTCCAAAACCACAGAAGCCGGCCCATACCCAGCTTGGAGTTCAGGGTATCTGGTAACTCGCCACTAACCCAGGGCCCCCATCATGTCACACTTGCATTCCCAGGATTTTTACATAGTTCCTTAAGCCTGAAACAGGGTGAAAAAAGACCTCAAACATGTCCTTTAAGTCCACACATTATGGGTGGTACGCTCTTCACCTAGAGCCTAACAGGCCAGCCTGACCCAGGGCACCACTGTCCTGGCCATCACACCGCCTCTGCCGTCAGTGAGGGTCTGAGGAAAGCAGGTGGCATAAGGCCACTGTGAGGGGAACCCCCTCTGGCAGTCATTGAAGGAAAGGTCTCCCTGATCAGGTACTCACATACATCATATACTGGGTCTGTGACCCTAGGCCTCCTACAGGATTAAGTCTACTGAATTCAAGGTATTCAGATTTTTTTTAAAGGACTTTCTACCCAGAAATCCATTCCTTCCTGTTGAAGCCATGGCAGAGTTAGGAAGTGTTGAGACTGGGAGTCGACTTGGCATTGACCAATCATGAACTGCATACGGCTTTGTGGGGGTCCTCCCCCCTCCCTTCTAGCAGAAGGGTCCGGCTCCCTCATCTGTTTCCAGGGCGCTGGGCATGATCCCCACCTTGCAGGGGTTGGCTGCAGGGTTGAAGACCCAGGGAGCTACCTGGTGACCAACTCAGGGAGAGACCAGCATCTACCAGACCACCACTAATAAGCGTTTATAGTTACGTGGCTGGGAGCCAGGGCCAGGTTCTCCATCACAGGTGTCCACTCAGTAACAATACTGCTCGATGGAAGGTGTCGGATAGTTCCCTCACGATACAAGGCTGAGGGAGGGCCTTCCTCCCTCCCAAGGTCTCGATGTTTCATTCACCATCAAGCATTTGCTCTCTCCCAAAATGGAGAAACCCCCGCTTGTCCCTGTCCTCTTCCCAGTTACTGGAAGAGTTGTTACCCTATGCCAGTGACCAGGTAGAACGCCACTCCGGTCGTCCTGAGTGCGCACACTGGCCTCAAGACTTACTGCCACACACAGGGTGTTACTGAGTTCACCTAACTGACAGGTAATATTGGTGAGACAAGCCCAAATTATTTCTCAAATGGCCACGTTTACTTTATGGTTAAGCCGCAGAAAGTACAGGCATGAACAGATTAAGTCTTTAGCTTAAACATCAGGTCAAAAAAACAACAAACCCGGTGCATGTCAGTTACAGGCTGTACAAAGCTTCAAGCAGTTTACTCCCATTTGTTGGGACTTTAAGAGCTACAAGCTCATTGCAAAACAACAACAAAACCACCACCAAAAAAAACTTCTATACACAAATCTAAGGTTTCCTAACTCTTACTTCCTGTCCCCATCCTGTCCCCATGAAAAATCACGGCCAGTTCAGAGTTTTAAGAGTCCTCATCAGGAGATTAGGCTGAGGGAAGGGTGTCCCATGAAGACACCACTGATAGGGACTCGATGCAGGACTTCAATTTGGGTCTGGGGTTGGGGGGTGGTCTTAGCAGCCTGACTACCCTGTGTTCTACCTGCAAATGGACCTGGAGAGCTTGTTTGGAGGCTCTAGCAGGGAAGGGCAGCTCCTCAAATGTGCTTGACCAAAGAACATCCTCCATCAGGGAAGGTGGTCCTCCCCCACCGAGTGCACAGCTCTGGGAGGGACACACCCAGGACTGTGAAGAGGGGGACACTGTCACCCCCCGATCAATGGGTTGACATGTCATGACCAGATCACCCTCATGTCCTCAAAGCATGGCGGGGGGCCAGGGAGATGTTCAACACTGCAGCTTTCTCCCCAGTGTGACTTACTGCATTTCCATTTTCAGGAAAGCCAAGTGCAAGTATATATTTTATGAAGAGCAGTCTTAGAGATCCATTTTTATTTCATTTGGAAAGAGTTGTCACTCTTGAACACATATACTAAATCCATGGTTTCAATCCTATAAGTGGCTAAAAGGTCAGAAAGTTTTAAAGAATCCCCTGGAAAAGATATTGAAGACTTACACAAGTTAACTGAATCCCCCAAGAATATATATATTTAAGGTTTTATTTGAGAGAAAGAGAGAACATGAAAGGGGAGAAGGTCAGAGGGAGAAGCAGACTCCCCGCAGAGCTGGAAGCCCGATGTGGGACTCGATCCTGGGACTCTAAGATCATGACCTGAGCCGAAGGCAGTTGCTTAACCAACTGAGCCACCAGGCGCGTATCCCACCCCCGTGCCCTCCCATCATCCCAGCGCCAAGAGTATCTTATCAGTACCATCCAGGCAAGCACACCCTAGTTGGAGCCGTTTGGACAAACATCAGAGTCTCTCCCGTAATTCCTAAGGAAAACCCTCGCTGTGCACCACACGAGGTTCCCGGTTTTTGCCTCCTTGCACGCATTCACAATTCGGAAGTTCAAAGACCTCACTGAGCACCTCCTGTCTGAGGCAACGTCCATGGATGTCTTCACTGATGCCACATGTCTCCAGGCACTGAAGATGGTTGTTTTTAAACGCAGGAGGTGATGACTGACCCCCAAAAGGACAGGACCAGTTACACAGGGGGTGGGCTTAACCTTCTGACTCCGGCTTCCTTCATCCTCCCACAGCTCCACACCATTCAACCTCCCGCTGCAGCCTGGAGATTTACCACTGGTCCGGCCTCGATGTGGTGACCAGATCTCCAGCAGAAGAGAACAAAGTCACAGGAAGGAATGGCGGTGGCGATCAGAACTGGATTACCCCATGAACAGTCACGATTTCCCTCCTTGCTGTCCTCTGGCCCACATCCCATTGGCTCAAAGATCTGGTTTAAGGCCCATCACCCTCCGTGAAGCCCCTTCATTCGCTCCCTTCCCAGCTGAGACCGGCAATGATCTGTAGTTGAGAAATGATGTCTGATGCCTAGGGCTCCTTTTGCCAATTTTTTAAAGCTATATGTGTAACCTGAATGTTCAAATCTCCAAAATAAATAAGCCCAAGCCCATCTGCCATCTGGCCCCACGTGCGAGGCAAACACACTTTATCATCATGCATAGAAACCTGTGTATTCAGCATAAAGGCCACTGCTGCCTTGGGGGCCTACAGTCTAGTTACCCAACTACTCCGAAATAACAGGCCATTTGAGAAAGTTGTAAAATTTTACATAGGGCAAGGTTCTGGGCTATTTATATTGTACTTATAAGAAGTACCACATGGGGCCTTGGCTGGCTTTTTGTTAATTCTAAATTATTCAGCACCACAGTGATAGATTGCTAATTAAAATGCTAACCCCTAAGGCAAGGGCCCAACAGGGAACAATTCTCTGGGCTTCACTAACCCCCTCTCACTGCATCCGAGGCAGACCTCTCTCCCTTTGCCTCCCTCCCCTCAAACAGCCAAAGCACACCAAAGGGCCTTCATCCTTACAAGTCAAACATGTTAAACAGCTAAGAAAGTAAAGTGGAAAATCTAGTGACAAGGTGATTTATTGAGCTCCTTTCAGAAGCCTGCAGTTTCAGAAGACTCAGGACAGTTCTGACAACTGGCATTTTAGAAAATGGGCTGTCTCTTCCTTGAATATGCCTGAATTCCCTTTGTCTCTTGTGCTGGAAGGCCCATGTCCCCGATTCTCCTTCCCACCACAGTACCCGAGACAACCCAGGGCGTCCCTGTCACTGCTCCCCAAGCCTCACCGGTGCCATCTGGAACACCAGTAAAAACCAAGGAAATAGGGATAGAGTATGGATGTTCACTAAGACTGTGCTCATATTATGAGACTGTGGACTCAGAAACAAACTGAGGGGGTTTGGGGGGGTGTTTAGGGGGTTAGGGGAGCCTGGTGGTGGGTATTATGGAGGGCACGTATTGCATGGAGCACTGGGTGTGGTGCAGAAACAATGAGCCTTGGAACACTGAAAAAATAAATTAAAAGAATGTGCTCATATCGGTTTAACACATGCAGCATACTAATAAGTTAACAGGAGAAAGTGGGAACAGGGATGTGGTAACTGTACAACCAGGTTTTCTGTCACTCCGTTTTTCTGTAAACTTCTAAAGTTAGAAGTTTTTTAAGAAAATAATGACAAAATGCTGAGGGGTATGGAAACATGAGATCACTCATACACTGGACAGTTCCTTAAAAACTAAATATGAACAGTAAGACCAAGCTTCTGCACTTCTGGGCATTGATCTCTGAGAAATGAAACCATATTCCTACAAAAGCCTATACACCAAAGTTTACAGCACCTTTTCCATGACAGCCACGAGCCGGAAGCAACAGACAAGTGGTCAAACTGTGGTACAGCTGCCCCATGGAATCCTGCACAGCAATAAGGCATGTGTTACCATGCAACAGCCGAAGCTGATTTCCAAATTATGTGCACGAGAAAAGTCAATTCCAGAAGGTTACGTACTGTATGACTCTGTATGTGTAACAACTCTGATGAAATTCTATAAATGGAGAGCCAATTAGTGGTTGTCAGAGGTTAAAGAGGGGGTGGGGATGGGTGTAGCATAGGAGAGGTAAGAGATCCTGGAGACAGAAATGTCTGGGTCTTAACCGCGTCAGTGACAAAATCCTGGTTGTGACATTCTGCTGTAGCTTGGTAAGGTCTTACAACTGGGAGAAACAGTAAAAGGCCTCTGGGATTGTTTCCATATTGTTTCCACACTGTTTGTCACAACTGCATGTGAATCTACAATTCTCTCAAAGAGATGGTATTTTAAAGCCAGCAGGTGGCCTGGAGGAATGGGTGGGGAGACCCAAACACAAGTGGGATGCGAGTCCACCAGTGAAGGTGGGAGACCCAAAACACGGCACTGAGACCACGGAAGCCAAGCCCTCAGAGCATAAACGTGGAGGAGGGAGGCTGGCCTGAATTAGAAGGTATTGACGTGAACTTGTATTTCTTTAATACAAGCATATATTTATGTGTACAAGTACAGGTCTATACACAATCATTTCCTAGCTCTGTCCACTCAAAGAGCTTGAGGGCAACAACACTCCAGGGGCAACCAGTAACTTAATGCCCAGAAACTGGTTTTCAAGTACCTCTCCACTAGAAAGAATCGGGGCTCCTTAGGAGAAACGGATTCTGGGCTGGGGCAGAGAAATACAAGACGCATCTGGAACGCTGTGTCAGGGTCGAAAATGAGCTCATGTCAAGAGGGCATAGAAGTCCACTGAAAGGGTACGCACCAACCTGATCTGGGACAGTTTGACCGTCACATATTATAACTCATTGAGCAGAACTCCTGAGCTCACATGGGTAAGCGAATGGCTATGCGTGGGGAAGAGAAGGCACTTCCCTGCGAGAGAAGTAAACAGAGCAAGCGACGGTGACCAGTCACCCTGTGGCTATCGCCGTATTAAAACCAAATCTAGGTACGAAAACATCAGAGGATGCTTCAATTAGATGAGAAGTCAGGTGAGAAGTAGAAATTTAGATCCTCAAAGTATCTCCCTACAAAATATTGCAAAGAAGAGATAAAAAAGCAACTTCGCAGAGGAGAAATCTGGCAGACACGCCTGAAATGAGCCACGTCGCCCCCACCCCCAACAGGCCGATGAGGCATCACTGGCCTTCCCACAGATGGCAACGATCATCACAGCGTCCGGCCAAAAACTCACCACCCAAATGGAGAGCCTTTCTAACAGTGCCGGGGCTAGAAACTTCAGAAGTGGCCGCGTCAGCGAACTCCTGAAAAGACCAAGGCATTGCTGCAAACCTAAGGAAACTAGAGCCAGGCCAGGCCAGCGGCAGGTGGCACCGTGAACCAGAGCCTTTCCGACCACGACCACGGACAGCTCACGAACAGCTAAGCGCAATTCGAGGAAATGCAAATCCCTTCAATGATTCTTGCAACTCTCTTAAGCTGGAAACAGTTTCAAGATGTTTTAAATAGACCATTTTTGCTGTTCACGCTTCCACCACCTTTCTGCCTGGAATGCAGGCGCCGACATGGGGATGAGGTTGCAAGGTAAAGCTGGCAGGACAGCCAAATAGGGGCTGCAGCCCGGTCCCATCATCCAGAAAGGCCCCCCTCAACCATCCTCTTTCCGTGGAGGGAAAGCAGCCCCCTTGATGGTGTCCGGGCCCTACAGTGGGGCTTCTGGTCACGCATGACCAAAGCGATCATAACATTATGATGTAGGCAGAATCCTGCATTCCGGGTTGTCATTACCAACAGAGAAACCCACCAAAACCGGAGCACAGGCTTGCTCCAGGGCCAAGGTGGCAAAGGAGTGGTAGGTTTTGTGACGTGGTGGCTGTTAAAGAAAAAAAAAAGAAAAGCATCTGGCCAGAAACATGAGCAGGTCCCTCTCCACTGAGACTCCAGGGGCTCCCTGTGGCAGGGGACGAGGAGGAACAGGAGACAGGCCACCGGTGGACCGCTCCTTGAAGGGAGAGAAGTGTTCAGCGGCATCTTCCCAGAGCAGCAGGACCTGCTCAGGACACGAGAGCAGTTAGACCCTCTCTCGGGTGTGTTCCCACCGCAGCACCACTTAGAGCAGTCTCCAGGAGAAAGATTCTCAATGCCAGCAGATACGGATTCAAGGTCTGTTGTGTCCTCCTGGTTCCTGTTGAAAGCCTAACCCCCAGAGCGACAGCATTAGCAATCAGGGCCTTCGGGAAGTGAGTAGGTGAGGAGGGTGAAGCCCTCAGGAATGGGATCATGTCCTCATAAAAAGAACCCTGGTGGGGCATACGGGTGGCTCTATCAGTTGAGAGGCTGACTATGGATTTTGGCTTGGGTCGTGATCCAGGGGATCCTGGGATCAAGCCCTGTGCTCAGCGGGGAGTCTGCTTGAGATTCTCTTCCCACTTCCCTCTGCCCCTCCTCCCCTGCATGATCCAAGATAAATCTTTAAATAAGTAAGAGAAAGGGAACCTGGGTGGCCCAGTCAGTTAAGCCAGTTCCTTCGGCTCAGGTCATGATCCCAGGGTCATGGGATCAAGTCTGGCATCGAGCTCCTTGCTCAGTGGGGAGCCTGCTTCTCTCTGCCTCTGCCTGCCACTCTGCCTGCTTGTGCACTCACACTTTCTGACAGATAAAAATCTTTAAAAATAAAGAGAGAGATACCCTGGAGAGTTCTCTGGCCCTCTCTGCTGTTTGAGGAAGCAAAGAGAAGACCCCCAACTACAACCTCAGCAGAACCGAACCACAGTGACGCCCTGACCCTGGACTTCCAGCCTCCAGAACCGTGAGAAAGGAGTGTGCTGGGCATAAGCCCCCTCGTCTGTGGCACCCTGTGACAGCAGCCCACTCTGAAAGTGGGACTTTCAGAGTACAACCAGTCGGTAACCTGGGGGCTGCCAGAAACCATGCTTTCGTTCCTAGGTCTACACTTTCTTAGGCAACTTTTCTCATCACGATGCATTTGTATTGGAACCCTTCGGGTTCCTCCCCACTCTTCCAAGCTTCTTTCGCACCATTACGTTCATTCTCACTCTGAACGGTACTATGAGGTAAATCCAGTTGTTTCTATTTAACATGAGAGAAAACCACTGAAGAAATTCAGCCACTCACCCAACTCCTCACAGCAAGGAAACGGTATCAGGGGACCAGAATTCTGAGCTCCCAGTCCTGCAGGCTTGTGCCTCAGCCACCTAGAATATCCTTCCTAGCATTGTCAATGTTTAACCTTTCCGTCCCTGCTTTAAGATTAGTGTATTCTACATCCATGGCTGGAACACAAGATCAGAAAACAGTGAACAGGAGGAAAGACGTGTTTTACCTGACCTAGAAGAACAGGCAGGAAATTCAGCATTCCATCTTTCTCTACTTGCTTGCATTTTTTTTGTTTCTAAAATGTAAAATGTGGTTGCCTGTAACATCCCCTCAGTATTTTCCAGGCCCTTCAAAAGTTCTGAGATGGGGCGCCTGGGTGGCTTAGTGGGTTGAGCCTCTGCCTTCAGCTCAGGTCATGATCTCAGGGTCCTGGGATCGAGCCCCACATCAGACTCTCTGCTCAGCGGGGATCCTGCTTCCCCCCACCTCTGCCTGCCTCTCTGCCTACTTGTGATCTGTCAAATAAATAAAATCTTAAAAAAAAAAAGTTCTTAGATAACCAGACTCTCAACTGTTCAGACCAGCAAGTATCAAATATCTATGATGTCATACTCACTGGGCTCTTGGCAAGGTCTCTGCCCTCGTTGTGGAGCTCAAGAGATAAGGCGAGCATGTAGAGCATTAAGCCATCACCTGCAACATTAGTAACAGTACAGACCATAACTGACACAAAGGCATAAGGGGAGAGGAACAAATGCTGAGACCAAGTAATGTGTGGACAGGACCTACAATAACTGCTTCAGAGTATGAAAATGGATTTCCCTAGGCTGAGGTAGTCAGGGAGGGTCTATGGAAAAAGCTAACACTTAGCCTTGGGAATGAACTTAAGAGAAAGAAAATATTCTAGGTAGAAGCAGCATGGGCACAGAAAAGCTCAAGGCACACCAGTAGAGGAGTGGACATTCCACCAGTGGGGGAAGAGTCGGTCACACGAGATTGTCATCAGCTGATAATCGAACGGAGCCATCCTGACACTTCGGCCAGAAGAGAGCTTCAAGCTGGTATCCACAAAAGGAGTCCTTCTCTCTCACGTGACAATAAGCTGAGAAGACTCCTGAGTTCTAGAGTTTCAGCCTGAGACACATGGTGCACAGGAGGGTGTCCTGTCAAAAACTTAGGAAGGAGCAGATGGTCCTGAATGGGGAACGCACCACCACACACGGTCACCTTCTAGTGACTGCGGAGCCACGCGCGGTCGCATCTAGTTCACCCTGAAAACAAACCTGGGGGAAGGCACACAGCCAGCAGGGCCCCCTGCTCTGATAACCAATTCCAAAACCAGCTTTGGAAATGCAGCAACAGGTCTTCCTCCCTGTGCTTATTTACCAAAAAAATACTTTTGTGTCCTCGAAGGAATCTAGCCAGAGTGGCTAGTCTATATGTTTAAAGAAAAAAAAATTAGTGGAGACCTTCGTTCTAATGACCACTGGGGACGATGTTCACCAAAGTGTAACTGTGCAAGGGCATTCCCCAACACGTGAGCGTGAATGAGACCATCCAGACCATTTTGTCTGATAGGATGACCCAGGAGAGAAAGCACACCGACCCCCAGGCCTAGGGAATCAGAATTCCCAATAGGTTCCTGGTTCAGGGAGTCCTATGGTGGTGAACTCTGGCCAGGCTCAACCAAGACTCTCCTACTCAGTGACAGGGTGTAACTCCCTCATTCTAAAGTTAAACATCTAAAATGTGGAGGGGAGCCTCTCCATACCCACTCTATCCGCAAGCCCTGTTGAGTCATCTTCCACATATACCCATCTTTGCTTCTTGCTGGGCTCCCTCCTCTGATCCAACCAGCTCAGCCTCCGGCTGGCTAATGGCAAGTCTCCTGAGTAGCTTTCCTGCTCCTTCCCTTGTCCCCTTCCAGTTTCTTCTCATGGCAGCCACATCAGTCCCGGAAGGTGCTCATTGGATTCTGTCACTCCTCTGCTTGAAACCATCCAGGGGCTGCTCTTTGCTTTTGGAAGAACACCCAAACCTGCGACAGGCCACTAGGACCCCATGTAAGCTGGCCCGTGCTGACCCTGACCCGTTAGTATCCCTGTTTTCCTCACTTGCTGGCTGCTTCCTTGCTTATGCCGGGAACCTGCTTCTCCCTCTCCTACTCCCCCCTGCTTATGTTCCTCCTCTTGCTATCTCTCTCCATCAAGTAAATAAATAAAACCTTAAAATCAATCGATCCTGGATCTTGCTCTTACTAAATCAGGAATGGGGAGAAGGTGGGGAGAAGTATGGAGAACATTTTGTCTAAAAAACTTTTGCAGTGAGGCGGCGCCTTCTGGCAACGGGCGCACCTTCACACTGACCTACCTCACTCTACACAGTGAGACCACAAAGACCAGAGAGAAGCAGCTTTACTCTTTTTTTGACACACATTGTGACTCACATTAAGTGCCACTTTTATAGAATCAGAAGGACCGAGGGACCTGGTCCTACTCCTTCCAGGAAACGAAGAAATGGAGGCCCAGAGAGATCCAAGGGCTCGGCCAAGGTAGTTAGCATCTCTCAACTGTCAAACTTAGATTTATAGATTATAATCCAAGTCTCTAAGCAGAGAACTCCCGTGCTCTTTCCATCAGCTCACACTCATTCTAGGCCACTTCTAGGTACAGCAAGTTCCTGGACATCTGCGAGTCAGCCCGCATAGACCGACAGACAGGAAGCTGGGAAAGTAAGTGCAGTAAAGAACTAGAGACATGTCACTTCACTCTTTTAGCTACAGGAAAGCTACTGAGTATCCAGGAAAACATACACCCATGGCAGCAAAACCACAGGAGATGGGACTCCCCCACCTCCACCATCCCAGAGTCCCCAGGAAGGGGCCACCAGGATGCCGTGTGCTGGAGCCCCACCTGCAGCCTGGAGTCGCCCACTTCCCAGAGTGAGTCTGAGCACATCACTTTACAATTCGGAGTTTCAGCTTCTTTATCTTCCCTACCTCAGAGGGCACTAGTGAACCAAAATGAAAAAGACAACTAGGAAGGTGCACAACTTGGAAAACACACAGTATGTAGGAGAGATTGCTGTTAATAAAGAACTGATATTTTCTGAAGGGGAAAAGCTGAAGCCAACCCCCTGTGGATTCCTTCAAGGTCACCTCTCCCCTCCCACGTGGCTGGAATTAGGGGATTGTGGCAGGAGTAATATACCCTTAGAGACTGATGCTGTGTGTGAAGTAGAAAAGGTCTTGTTTTTCTTCCATTTGGTTAAACAAATGCCTCACAGAGTGCTAAGGAATCCCCTGACGGGTGGGTCACAACTTCAGAAAACATCAGACCTCAAACATCAGGCCCTGCTCCTAGAACACAGCCCATGGCAGGGCTCCCATCAAGTGACAGAGCGGGGGCGGGGCAGGGGTTAACAGAGCACAGCCAACCACACCAGGACATCAGCCCCTCTTGGATATATCGCAGTTAGATGCTTGATCTAGAGCTAAGTTCAGCTTCCAGGGCATTATGGGAAGCAGATATCTTAGGGGCAGGGAGCCAAACCGGGTCCCAACCAGCCCTCAGGGGATCTGATCCCACTTCATTGCAGAAGCCTTTCTTCTAGGGCTGAACCAAGTAACATTCTGTGCTAGTGGGTCCAAACCAGCAGCAGAGCCCCCATCCTGCCTCCCTACCTTTGTACTTTCTGTCTCCTCTATCTGAACTGCCCCTTCTCCCTCATTCCTTTTCTGCCTGCATCCAATCTTGCAACCTATACATACTTTCATCCTAAAGGATCTTAAACTCAGCTGAGGTAGAAACATTTTTCTAAGAGAAACCATAAACCAATTTAAACATACTTTTATAGATAAACATAATCTCCAAAATTCTTCCTTACTTCCCTTACCATTTGAAGTTATTCCTTTTCATCTTATTTTTTTCCCTTCCTGGTAGTCCTTTTTAGCCAATTCTCAGGTGGGTGAGCAGTTTAAATCATGGGGGTCAAATTCCCTTTCTGAGGCACTGCCCTGCAGCATGCTTGCTAGAACGTGCCCAGCCTGCTCCAACACCTGCAGAGCTCATTCAGCACTAGGCAGCCCAACTTGGGGCAGGAACACCCTCACCAGCCATGAGTTCCTGTGCACCAAGCTAAAGGTGCCCCCCTGAACATATGCCCACTGTTGAGCACTCTGACCTTTGGAAGAACTCAGAGGAGACACACAGTCCTGCAGTACTTTGGGATTATGGTTTTTTTTTTTTTTAAGATTTTATTTATTTGACAGACAGATCACAAGTAGGCAGAGAGGCAGGCAGAGAGAGAGAGAGGAGGAAGCAGGCTCCCCACTGAGCAGAGAGCCCGATGTAGGGCTCGATCCCAGGACCCCAGGATCATGACCTGAGCCAAAGGCAGAGGCTTTAACCCACTGAGCCACCCAGGAGCCCCATGGTTCCTTTTCTTTGACTTGTAAGCCCTGTGTCCCCCAGCTGTTCTGGATGCTGGATGCTGAAGACTGTTGGATGCTACAGTCTTCAGTCATCTACCTCTGGATGAGCTCCATTTACTGAGATCCCTCAAAGTAGATCATCAATATCAGAACATAGTTGAACAAAATCAGGGGTGCCTGTGTGGCTTAGTGGGTTAAAAGCCTCTGCCTTTGGCTCAGGTCATGGTCTCAGGGTCCTAGGATGGAGCCCTGCATCGGGCTCTCTGCTCAGCAGGGAGCCTGCTTCCTCCACTCTCTCTCTCTGCCTGCCTCTCTGACTACGTGTAATCTCTATCAAATAAATAAAATCTTAAAAAAAAAAAAAAGAACATAGTTGAACAAAATCATATTGGGGGGGTGTCAATCCTAAAATCAGTAATACAGTAAAAGTCATGGAGCACCAAAATTACCTCTGAAAATCCCTTATGCTGCTCCCATGACAGATGCTCTCACTCCCACAGGCTCCAAACTGCCTAAGCAAATAGATTTCCCCTCCCACCGCACCCTTGCCATGGGGCACAGCCTCACTAAGCACGGCAGCTAACACCCTAAGCTGTTTTGGTGGGGTTCCGTGGTTGTCTCCTAGAGACTGCTTGCTCTCACCAGCACAGCCAACTGCATTCTCCACCTTTCAGTGCATCCGTCCAGGAGCCAGGCCAGCTGAGGAACAGCACCACTGCTCATGCTCTTCAAAGAGCATCGCTCCTCTTTGGGTCAAATTCAGCCTCCACCCACTCCAGCCGCACCTCAGTCTGGGTCAACACTTCACAAGAACCAAAGAGCTGCCACTGGGCAGAATTCACCTGAGAACTTTGCAAAACTTCCATTTTGAAGTCAGTTTTGCAAAGCATGCTCTGGATACAATAGAGGTCACAAGGAGGTTCATGTGATAGCAATCTCACTATAATACATAAAATCACCTGTAAGACAACTGTATGATTATTGTCATTTATCATCCCAAGTGAAAGTAAATGGCACAGGCTTCTTGCCTGTGTGTTTTCCTGGTTGTATTTGAAGTCACCAGAAGTCACGTTAGCACAGCACTAGACAAAACATCTGTAACACCTATTTAGAATAAAAAGTGATACTTTAAGGCAAATTCTGAACACTGGGTTTCACAGAAAAACTTCCTAGGACCCCCTGTTTAAAACAAAGTTGAAATGGTAAAGCTAAAACAATTATGTAAGTTAAGATAATCCTAATTGTACGGAAACAAAGCTATCTTCCAAAAAAAAAAAAAAAGTTGGTACTAATTCAGGTTTATCCTCTAGAATAAGCTTCAACATCTGCCTTCGGCTCCAGTCATGATCCCTGTGTCCTGGGATCAAGTCCCGCATCGGGCTCCCCACTCAGCGGGAAGCCTGCTCTTCTCCCTCTCCTACTTCCCCCTTACCCGTGCTTGCGTTCCCTTGCTCTGTGTCTCTGCCAAATAAATAAAATCTTAAAAAAATAAAAGAATAAGCTTCAACAAAGGACTGCATGGTAAGATTAGAGGCCCAGCTCAGTGCACTGGAGGTCGCCTTGCAAAGACTCAGGCAGATGATTTTTCATGCTTTGCGGGCATTGCTGTATTCGCTAGAGGACTATTTTTTCTGGAGTACTTTTTAAAAGGGTATAGTAAATCAATTCCCATAGCCACTTACAGTCATTGTTTAGAGTTTTATATGCTCCCATCTTTGACAAGAATCTTTCATAACCTTACCTGACGTCAGTCTTAAAGGGCAATGCAAACAAAACTTCAGCCCCATCCCGCCCTACCCACCAAAGTTGTGAACCCTACATCCCACTCCCAGTCTTGGAACTTGGGGCTGGAGAGAAAAGCAGTTTTCTGGACAAAAAAAAGGCAGGGCTCCCTTTCTAGTGAGCTCCTGTGAACAGCTCAGAGGAAGAAACCACTCTGGAGGCCGGAAGCTCCCAGGCGACAGGATTCTGCTCATCCCCATGCGTGAACGTGTCGTTCTAGACGGGGCACCAACCCTCCTCAACCCTCGCAGGCAGGAGAGAAGGGCACACTGAGGGACCAACAAGGAGCGAGAGGTGAGACTTCCTCTCAAACCCCCATCTTCAAGGCAGTCACGAAAGCCAAGGAACCTCAACTTCCCATTGAGCAGGAACCACACTCCACCACAGCTGTGGTCTCGGTATAATGCCTCCTTGATATACTATTCTCAGACACCCCACTGAGTTCAACTGTTAACTCCTTATTAAGGAGGACTAGCTCTTAGGCACCTGTTATGCTCTTCCCTGTGCCGGATTAAGAGTCTTAAATATTTGCATCTGCTACACAGCTGTCCAGCCCGCGGAGACGAAGACTGGAAGACACAGCCCGCGGAGACGAAGACTGGAAGACATCGCAGGTGTGAGCCAGGGCAGCACGGTGAGCTGATAACAAACATCTCTACAGAACGTTTCAGACTCACCATGCAGTTCACAGCCCAACCAGGTACAAAGGAGAATCAAGACCACTGTCCACCTGCATAACACTGGTCAGGCAGGACTGGAAACCACCAGCTTCCCCAGTTCAGCGCCGCAAGCTAGCTCAAATACTAGCCATGGTTTACCACCGTGAATTAGTACTATGTGAAAAATTACCACTTCTGAAGATGTCTACTTGCACAGTAATTTAACAGAAAAGATACTTGCAATGCATAAGCCTCGCTCAGCAAATGTGTGCTACCACAGAGCCCCGGCAAAGCCCACGCAGCTAAGGCAGAGTTCAAAGTCCAGCACCAAGGGGACTGAGTGAGTGAGATTAAGTGGAAGACACTTCCAGCTGGACTAGCTGGTGGGCTAGCGCTCAGCTACAGCACCGTGGACATGAGTTACGCTCCAGGGCTGCCGGGGTGCTCACCACCCTGGACGCGGCAGTCTCCGGCCAGCATTTCGGCAGTTTCTGATTTGAGACGGCTCACACTGCAGCCCAAGCTCGGTTCAGACGGACACCCTGAGCGTGTGCCCCACTCAGTAAGAGCGCGCTCCCCCGCTGCGGGCTGCATAACCCCAAGGGCCCACAGAGCACAATTCTGTTCCAGGCTGCCAGTCAGATGCCAGGGCTGTGAACAGTAGGGGACCCCTGGAGCCTTTATTAAGGATGGATTAAGGTTAAGGACTGGGAGGTGAGGAAGTAGAGGGAGACGCAGGAGGAGAGCCTTAAAACACTTCAGTAGAGGAGATGGATGAAATCCAAGAAGAAAACAGTTACCATGGGACTATTTATAATAGGTGTTAAGACCCACATCCCAGCACTGTTTTTAGGGTTTCCTAACAGGTTAGCTGTGGAAGCAGCATCAGAATCCAAGGCAGGGGCTGCTAATCAGAAAACCCGATTACGAACTCAAAAGAGGCAAGTACCATGGACAGCCAGAATCTAGCACGAAAGGAATCCAAGCACCAGACCGATCTCCCAAGTCCTGTTCTACAGGCTGAGATGCAGCAGCTCTATTTTCACTGGCTCTCGGGTCTCTGTTACACTCTAGGTAAGAAAACTCTGCTCTAGTAGCTGCGACACCCACACCCTCTTCGGAGGTGTTCCCGGGGACCACCATCTTTGAAAGCTCCCTGGGCATACAAGGCCAAAGCCCCCTGGGCCAGGCACCTGCCCCAAACAGCCACTCAAGGGGCCCCTTTCTAGGAAAGCTTCCGAGCTCCTGTCGTTAGCGACAGAGCCAATCTGCGGCAGCCGTCACCACCAATCTCAACTGGGATTGAAGATTCAGAAAGGGGTACTTAATCCAACCCAGAGAGGAAATGACAAAAAAAAAAGAGCCAAGAGTAATGGAGTCCTGTTGATGGCATCAGTGTGGCAAAAAAAGCAGGCCTGCCATCACGGACAGGATAACCTAGTCCCTAAAGCCTCAAAGGTCACGGCCATCTTTCTGGCCCCCCGAATCCTACACTGCCATGTTAAACTAGGACACGCAGACCAGCTAAATCCAACTCTAAAGACAGCATCCTTTAGGACAGAGGCAACATCTTGAAGTACCCTGCAAAGAGGCAAATATGCCAAGTGCCAGCGAGGGCTGAGACAGGCATAAGTACCCTGTTAGCAGGTCAGGGTGGGGTGCTCTTCTCCGTACAATCTGGGCCAAGCCCCACCATCATAAGCTACAGAACCAGTTAGGTCTGGCCCTTTAGGGTTGAGAGGATAGGTGGTCTTCAAAACTAAGACCTCCGGGCTCCTTTTGTTCCCTCCCCACACCTGAAAAAGATGCCGCAGAGACATAGCCCTAGTGCCTGTCCAATGCCAGGGTTTTGCGAGTTTAGGACCCACTTCAAGGCTGGCTGCCCCCTTCAGAGGAATGGGAGCCAGAGAATCTGCACCACAAGTATCCTGTAAGCCCTCCCACACCCACCCCTACATTGCCCTGAACTGCAGCTTTCCAGAAGACAAGACCTTCTCCTAGCAACTATTACCGTTCACGTGTTCTCACGGTGTCTCAGTAGCAAGTTTCTGAGGGTGGTTCTAGCTTCTTACCCATGTCACAGGTGACAAGCCTAGAGGTTGACCAGTTGCCAGAGGTCACACAGCTGGCAAACAGTAAACCAGGGCTCAAACCCGGGTCTAGCCAGTCCAACCTCTATGTTCCCTCTTACTGCCCCCAATCTGACCGTGGTATAATACCTAGGAAATTTACCACCTTCACCTTTAAGTGTACGGTCGGGTAATGTTAAGTGCATTCACACTGCCATACAGCCATAACCACCGTGCAGCTCCAGAACTTCCCATCTTGTAAAACTCAACCTCTGTACCAATAAAACCACCCACCTAGACTCTCCCCTCCCTCCTGCAACCGCCGTTCTCCGTGGTCTCTGAATTCGCTTCATCCAGGTACCGCTCACATAAGTGGACTCCTAAAGTCCATTGGTCATGCCCTTGAGGTTCATCTGTGATAAAGCACGTATCAGAACCTCCTTAAAGCTGAAAACGACTTTATTGTCTGGATATACCAGTCCCTCATCCATTCATCCAGGATGGACACTGGCTTGTTCTTATCTTTTGAGCATTATGAATAATGCTAACCGCCCCCTCCTTTCTAATACCAAGTGTCCAACATCCTGCCTGATGCTAAGCAGTGGGAAAGACACAACAAAGAGCATTTTGGGAAATTAGGTGGAATAGGCTTTACACTTTTCAATCAACAGATAATGCTAGTACACTTGTCCTAACATTGAGGCAATTATGCCCATGTATGGGTTATATTAATATACATATATTTAAGAGGGACTATAAGTCAGTATAACTACAAAATACAATGAGACTTCAGGGTTTTTTTGTTGTTTTTAAGTAGGGCTCCACACCCAGCACAGAGTCCTATACAGGACTTGAACTCACAATCAGATCAAGGCTGTAGCCGAGACCAAGAGTCAGATGCTCAACTGACTGAGCCACCCAGGTACCCTGAGCCTTTAAATTTTTTTTTTTTTTTAAGATTTTGAGAGACAGAGATCACAAGTAGGCAGAGAGGCGGGGCGGGGGGGGGAGCAGGCTCCCTGCTGATCAGAGAGCCCGATGTAGAGCTCAATCCCAGGACCCTGAGATCATGACCTGAGCTGAAAGCAGAGGCTTTAACCCACTGAGCCACCCAGGCACACCCTGATCCTTTAAAGTTTTAACCAGACAGACCAGATGCAGAATGGAATGGCTCCATTCAAAGGAGTCTTTCATTGACAGCCATGGAAGCTCTCCGCCGACCCACTGAGATCATTCCAAGGCCAACACTAACCCTGGAGGATGACAGCAGGAGGCAGCCACATAAAACAGACATCAGTACCTTCAAATCACTTAGTCTGTAACAGAAATGCAGCTCAGAGAACACCTACCTTACTCAACCAAACCAGTTCTTTGAGGAACTCCTGGATATAACCAGAAAGGCCTACCTCCCAGGCGTCAGGAGATTGCCACCATACAAGGGGAAACGAACACATCAGATCTGAAGTCAGTTTCAGGAGAGGCGTTGAGGAGCTCCAGCTTCCTGGTGCCTCAGCAGAGAGACCACACCCAGCAGCAAAAAGCACTCGTTTGCCTAGATCAACTGTGACCTGCAGCCAGGTCCTATCACATCGTAAAGGCATTCTCCTCACTCTGGTGTGCAGTTTGTATGTGACACAGTCACACACATGTATACACACAAAACGACAAAGGAACAAGCAGCTCGACAGCAAAGAAACTCGTTCCTGGCTGAGGAAACACTCATTTTCCTCATTTTATAAGCAAACATTAGCCCTCATTAGCCAGTATAGGCAAATCGAAAATGATTAAATGTGATGAGACAAAGCAATTTATCTTTTTTTTTTAACATACTAATATCTTCAAGCCTATTCATACAAGAAATGAACCACTAGACTGGGAGAACCCAAGGTCAAAAGACACTTTTGCAGGGATGGGCTGTGACTATATCCCGGCAGGTAGAAGATACCCTGAACACTTGCTGGCTTAGTGATCAATCCAAAGGGATCAATCTTTAGATGAAGACGGAGGACCACCTGTGTGAGGGAAGACTCCAGAAACCAACTCAGTTGGATTTTTCTTTCCTGACTTAGCAAGTCTCTCCTGCAAGCCACTGGCTTTGTCTGAGCTCACACGAAGGATGGAGATCAGGATTTGTCCCCAATCCCCGTAAGGACTCACGGGCATCTGCCTGAGACAGTTAATCAAGTTGAATTGGGAATAAACAGGAGATTAGGCTTTTAATGTAAGTGACAACCTTAGGAAAGGCAAAAAAAAAAAAAAAAAAAAAATCTGATCATAATTGTTAGGATATTATAGGCTATGATATAGGACCTCATGATAGGTTAGGCTACTCAAAACTAAGGCAGTTATAGGAGCTTTCCATGTCCACAAACATTACTTTGCTGTTATTCCACATTCACACCTTGTGCTGAGCCTTCAGGCACAGTAATAAGAAAAACAACGTTTAATTATCTCCTGACAGGGGCTCCACATTCATAGGTTGAGGCAAGTGCCAGAAGAAACAGATGGGCCTTCCACTGGGTACCCAAAGCCAAAAGCCAAAATGACAGGAGAAAACGTTACAGTAAAGCTGGCTCCTTAGTGGAAAAAAGGCCTTTCCTCGAAGTGCCATGATCTGGAAACAGGAGGGCAGTGTAAGAGGCGTTAAACCGATCCAACACCATTCACGGAGTTGCCACAGTATGCAAGAACTGTGACTTGGGAACGAAGGGATGGGAGAAGATCCAACCCACACCTTGAATGAGAGGAACCGTGCAGATATGCACACTCAACCATCAACTACACACGCGTAAGACATCCAGGCTATGTCAGAGGTTCATAAAAGGACTTTGAAAACATCCCATTTTCAGCAGAAACAGTTGGATAGGTCACTGGTGAAGCAGAGTAACAAAAACCTGTGAACTCACCATGCGATCTAGCAGTCTGCTGACAGCCCCACCATCCCCCAGGTCACCACTATTCTGGTCCCCCCCGCCCCACTCAGTTTCATTATATACATACGTCCTCCAATAACATGGTCCATTTTGCTAATCAGAAACTCCTAGCTGGTGGTAGCATTCTGTCTGCATTCTCTAAAGCACTCAACACGACTAGTGGCACCTAAACTGGAGATAATAATATAAGCATGCAGCCTGTCATCGGCAAGACTGTACTAGGCCCCAGTGGCCAGTTATCAAGAGAGAACTAGAGTCCCCAGTGAATGACCAGGGCACACAAATAAGTAGCCGAATATAGTACATTTTACCAGTTCAAGGATCTTTACCTTGTCATCTTCCCCCAAAATGACCAGTTCCGAGGTCAGAATACAAATGGAACTGGAATTCTGCCCAGTAGCTTTACCTATAGAGGCTGGTCTCTAAGCCGGGGGAGCGGAATTTGGTGCAGAGAACACTGGAAGGGAAGTGTTTGAATTCCACGCAGAAAGCATCCGATGTTTTTGTTCACTTAGGATTTCACACCACCACACATTTTAGCAAAAGCTCTCTGGGAAAAATCATTAACTTTCCCTGATGAGCCTCTTCATTCCTTCCCCAAACTTCAGCCAAGGAGAGAAAAGCCTCCAGGGTCCACGTCAGTATCAGAGTCACTCAAACGAGGGCAGGAACTTATGAGCCAGTGAATAAACGTTAAGAGGAGCATTATGAGCTATTAACTTGGACCTCAGATTTAGAGCCTTCATCATTCCCACAGCAAATCAGCAAGACAGCACCAGCACTCACCCCCTCCAGAATCCAGACAACGTGAGGACCTCCCTCCTGTCCCACCTACAATGCGCCTGCTTGCATGGGGCTGCTGAACCGCTTGGACAAAGCCCCGGTGAAGCCCCTACAGTTACAGTCCTGGCTATCCCTCTGGAAGGTGCCCTCCTCAGATGCCGAAGAGAAACCTTGTGTAAGAGACCCCGGACTAAATGAGCAGATGGAAAAGGGCTTCCCAGAGGACCGTGCCTGCTCTCCACTCGTTCTTAGAACAAGAGGCTCACTAGATACCAAGTGTGGCAAGAAAGATGATGTTCTTGCTGTGCTATTGGGGGAATGCGGGACAGAGCCAGGCAAAGCGTCTGAAAAGGAGTCAAAATGGTTACATTTCCAGTCCCCCAGGTTGACACTGCTTGAGTGTCTTACATCTTCTATGTTTGGATCTTCAAGAGGTGAACTGTTTTGGGGGCCATGGAGAGCTAAGGAAAGCCAAAGACCATTTTGCCTGCATTTGGGACAGTGTGACAAGGCACCAGGATGCCCGTGGGGTTGAGGGTTGTGGCGGCAGAAGGATGAAAAGCACTAAGTTCCTAAAGAAAGGAACTCTAGGGTCTGACCATCTGCCCACCTTTCTGTATTCAGACCATCCTTCCTTCCTCCTTTGTCCTCCGGGAGGATCCTCTGCTGCTGGGGGACAGGGCAGCACTAGGTAGAAAGCAACCTCCATGTACCAGACTCTTCTGTACAGATGTTCTACCATCAATGGAACAAATCTTCGTGGAAGGCAGAAGCCAGCCCCTGACCAGACACCTGGAGGTCCTACTTCCTTGGTAAGAGAAGTACATCTTCTGGCCAGTCCATAAGCCGAGCTCCTCCAGTTGTAATGGGAAGGAGTTACTATTAAGTGAATTAATACACAGCACTTAGAAATAACCTGGCTCAAAAAAGACTCCGTGAATGACAGCTATCTTAGCTCCCTGAATCAGGGTTTTCATTTCTTTGGGTAAATACGCAGTATTGGGATTACTGGATCATATGGTATTTTTTGAGGGACCTCCATAGGTTTTCCATAGTGGCTGCACCAATAGTGCAGAAGGGTTCCTGCCCTCCACACCCTCTATCTTGTTAATCGTGCTTCCATTAAAAGAGTTAGCTATTGGGCACCTGGGTGGCTCAGTCCATTAAGTGTCTGCCCGGATACAGGTAATAGAAGGAAACCTACAAATGAACACATTAAACATATGAAGAGATGCTCAATCCTACAAGGGAAACCAACTTTAAGTCAAAAATGAACCTGGTAGTGTAAGTTTAAGAGGAGCAAAAACGGCCGGTGCCAGGGAAAGGTGAAGAAAGTTTTTTGGAGGCTACTGGTCGTATTGAGGACAGCTAAACATACATGTCAACAATCCTACCCTTAGGAATATATCCTAAGTGAATAACTGGAAAGAGGTTCCAAGAATGTTCTACAACATTTTCCACACACACTAAATTATAACAATTCAATGTTCATCAAAATTGGAATAGTTATGGGCACCTGGGTGGCTCAGTGGGTTAAGGCCTCTGCCTTCGACTCGGGTCATGATCCCAGGGTCCTGGGATTGAGCCCCACATCGGACTCTCTGCTCAGCAGGGAGCCTGCTTCCTCCTCTCTCTCTCTCTCTGCCTGCCTGCCTCTCTGCCTACTTGTGATCTCGGATCTGTCAAATAAATAAAATGAAATCTTAAAAAAAATTGGAATAGTTAGCATTATGGTAAATCCATAATATGCCATTTTATATGGCCATTAAATGGTAAAAATTACCTTTATACGCCAGAGTTAGGGGGGCACAGTAGCTTAAGATCTGGAATAGTATCTATGGCATGATCCCATTTTTAAGTATATTATACTGGGGCACCCAGGTGGTTCAGATGGTTAGGTATCTGCCTTCAGCTCATAATCTCCAGGTCCTAGGATCCAGACCCACATCGGGCTCCTTGCTCAGTGGGGGTGACTGCTTCTCCCTCCCCCTCCCTCTGTTTGCGTGCTTGGTCTCCCTCTCGAATACATAAAATCTAAGTGTATATTGAACCATGCATCAATAAAGCAGTGCTGCCTAACAAACTACATACGGAGTCTTAAATTTTTTTAGTAGCCATGTTAAAAATAGGTGAATCAAACACTTTAGCCCAATATATCCAAAGTATTTCGACATTTAATCAAGAATAGCAGGAGGTATTTTACATTCATCTTTTGTACAAAATCTTTAAAATCTGAGTTGGGTTTTTAGGGGGGTTTTTTGTCCTTGTTTTTGTTTGGTTTTGTCTTTAACACCTCCAGCTCCTCTCCACTAAGTGCTTAGGAACACCCTATTGAACAACACAGGTCTGGAAGCTATACGTAAGTGATTAACAGCAGCAGTTTCTGGGAATGAGATTAGAGCCTTTGCCCTTCCCACATTGTAGGAATGGTTTCAATAATCATTTGTATTAACAAAAAAAAAAAAAGCATTGTGAAAAGTGTTTAGATTTCCCTTAAGAATTCCCATGAAAGGCCAGAAAGCACAGCTTTAATTGAAAACTTCCTTCAAACTGCTCTTGCCCATTCCCCAGGCGGGCAGTGGGAGAGTGGAACCTCCAAGGCCACCCACCACACAGCACGATGACTCCAGGGGGAGAAAAGCAGATCACCAGTTAAGCTCGTGCAGTGCACAAGACACTTCACAGGTTAAAGCACGTGATCCTCCAGGCTCTTAAGACGCAGGTACCGTCCCAGTTTCAGATGAAAAAAAAAATTAAAAATTAAAAAAAAAAATCAATCCACTTATTCCAAAGCGTCAGAGCAGAGCATTTAACCATATACCCAGGACAGTCCTTACCAAGATCATGACCAGAGGCCAGGACTGCCCACACCAAGGTCATGATCTGATCTTTATTAAAATCATGTTCTAAGACTGGCATTCTTTAGAGAAAATCCTACCCATAATTTTTATTTGCAAGAACCCCCAGATCCTAACATTTCTCCTTTAAGCTCATATATCCTCAAACATCAGTTTATATAAGTGGAAAGTATCACCCCAAACTGAACAGGTTAAAAAAAAAGAAAAAAGTACTGAGTATTCCTTGCCCTAGTCCAACTTTTCTGTCCACCCTCAAGCTGGAAACTTCAAGGTTGTATTTGATGACTCCTGCCCTTGTTGAATTTTAGGCTCAATAATCCCTAAGTGGCTAAAAAACAAAACAACAACAACAAAAAACAGTGAAAGTGGGCTCCTGGGTGGCTCAGTCAAGCATGTCTTTGGGTCATGTCAGGATCCCAGGATCCTGGGACTGATCCCCACATCTCCCTCTGCAGCTGTCTCTCGTGAATAAATCTTTAAAAATGATACTTAGCACCCCATATCTTGGTATGTAAATACCCCTCAATAAAAGGAAACAGACATCACTTTAACCAAAGGATCGAAGGCATACCATCAGAAATGGGACACGATGATAGCACTGATCTCTTGATATGGTGCCCTAAGAGCAATTGATTTCTCCTGATGTTTTCTTAGCCAAAATTCATAAATGCCATGTAAGCAGAATACACCAGGGTTATCCAAACTGAAGACGTGTCTACAAGATAATGGACCCATACTCATATTGCCAATGTTATAAAAGAGAAGAAACGGAGAAACAGCCCCTAACTGGAAATCAAAGGTGCAAAGATGCTAAACAATGTGGAATCCTAGAAGGAACCCTGGCCCAGAGAAAGGTCATTAGTGGAAACACTGATTAGCGTCAGTAAGGTTCACAGACCAGTTAGTTCCACATGAAGCTTAATTTCCCCATTTCAACAACTGGGCCATGCTTACAGATGGCATGAACACTGGGGGTATTTGGAATAACACACAACTCCATGTTTTGTTTTGTTTTTTGCAACTGTTCCAGAAGTCTAAAATTTCATGATCCAAGAGCAAGAGCTAAGCTATTACTATGGCTGCCATCCCCAGTTCAGTCTCGCTCATCCCTCCCCCCTTCCATGCTTCCCAGCCCTCTCCCATCGCCTCCTGATAATGCCCTTCCCCTTGCATCCTCCATGTCTATTTAAATCCTATTCATTCAAGGCCCAGTCACAGCCCACCACTGCTAAAGGAAGTCCTTCCCCACCCCTTGTCACCCCCCCACCACCCCCCACCACAGCACACCCAACTCCTGCTTCCACAAAACACCCGCAATTAAGTATCTGGGCTCCTCCGGTGACACAAGAGTAATGTTGTATCGTTAAGGACACATGGGTACGGCTGTATTGTTAACTCCGTGCACTTCAGGTTCTACTGCCCAGTGACAATGCAAAATATGTTTGTGCAGACAAGCCCATCTGAACAGACGTTCCACTCTTAAATGAACTGCTTTTTAATGCTGTTTCTGGGGAGCCTACTGAAATGTATGATGGGCCAACTATTTCAACTAATACAAGTCTACCTTGGAAACTATGTATAGTGAAATACACTATCACTCAGGGAAGGCTGTATTCGGACTTAAAGGTTTTTAGCCGTATACCTTATAGCTGACCATTACAACACAAAATATTTAGGAATAACAAAAATCTGCCAGGTCATAGAAAATGTATTTTTTATTTAGAGGTGCCTCGGCCCTCCAACCAGCAAGTGGATGCCATCTCTCTGAACAATGTAAGTACAACAGTATATGGAGAGACTCTGACCAGACCTGGAGTGGTCAAGAAGCCTCTCCCCGGGGGTGGGTACCTTGCAGTCAACTGAACTATTCAAAGCACATTAACCAGAAGGAAACTGGAAGAAACTAGCAGCCAGAATGCAAGCTTTCCCAAGAGGCCCGAGTGGGGAGACATGGGGTCAGCAAAGAGCTATAAGAAAGTTCCAGGAGGAATTTGGGCAGGAGGATTTGGGGGGGTGGATGCGGGGACAAGCTCGTAAGCATCTCTTCAGTACAAGGCACAATGCTAAACACACCGGAGGCTCCAAAAAAGGTTTGCGGTGTTGTCTGTTCTCTAGGTGTGCTCGGCCTGGGGGAAGGGGGTGGAAGGATGGGACAAGAACTACTGACAAGGGGGTGGGGGCGGGGCACGCTCACTCAGTGCACACCTGTAAGAGGCAGAGAACATGCCCGGAACTGGGGACAAGAAGGGAGGGATGGGGGCACACTAATGGCCTCTGTGTGGCTAACCTAGCTTCAAAGGACCACAAGGAAGCCAGAGCCCTTCAGTTTCTCAACATCCCCTCGGCCAAGCCACCATAGTTCCCAGAATCAGATCCCAAGATGAAGATTCCTGTTTAAGTGACCTGTTGGGTGGTGCTCCCAAGACCGGGGGAGTGGGACAGGGGAGAAGGCGGCAAGCAGGGGTGTGATATCCAGCAAAATCCAAGAAGTGAAACTTGGGCTCAACTTGCACAGCTCTGGAAAGAGCAGGGGCCTCACCCTAGGGCAGTCCGGTTCCCAAGGCTGAAGAGTGTGGAAGGTACTTTATAACTAAAGGAGTTATACTCCCTTTAGTTAAAGGACTGTCCCGGGGGCAGGGGTGTGTGCTCAGGCTGCAAGAACCCCGGACAGAAACAGGTGCCATCGGGAGTGAACAAGCACCAGAGAAGAGTCAAGGGCCCACAGGAGCACTGCCAGCATCTGCTACCACTTACGGCTCTACCGGCACCAATTTTCTGAAATATCCCTTGGGAACCAAAAGTAGGAGTGAATCCTTAATGCTTCCAAGGGTGGCACGTGGGGACAAGAGGCAGGCGGCTCCTGCTGCTTTCCAGACAGACACCCAGGAGACACCTGCATACCCGATGCATAAGGAAAGCAGAGGACAAAGCCTCCATTAACATACACGGGTGGGCGGGGGCGGGGGGGGGGGGGGGGGAATCAACCAGAAAATTGTTTGAAGGTACTTGTTTCAGTCTGCGACTTCTGTCACTCTGCTGGCTAAAATCCAAACAGCCTCCTGAAAGACTCCTCTGAAAAAACAGTATTTATAAGGAGGGTTATTCTGAGGAAAAACTTAAAGTCAGACTATTTTCTGCAGTTATCACAAATTGTATTTCTAATGCTTACGCATGCTCAGGTCTCTTCCTGGGACCTGTGCGAATCAAGTTAGCCCATACCTCCAACCCACAGGAAAAGCAGGACTAATCGCCACATACATGCACTTTGGGACACGACCGCTGCTTGTCAGCTCCAGGTTCCTGTTAAGAGTAGAAGAGGCTGTGGCACCTTGACATGACCCTTAAAGTGCCTGGCATGGACTCTAATTCTCTTCCCTCCAAGAAAAGTCTCACTAGAGAGCAATTTCTCAAAGATGAGGTGTTGGGTCTTCTGAAAACAGACATTCCCTTGTTGATGGGAAGCTGGGAAGTGACCATCATCAAGGACTAAAAACTCAAAAAAAAATTTTTTTTTCCACATAGCATGAGAGCATCCAGTTGGAGTACAGCTGCTAGAAAACAGTAATGTGGCAGAGGAGGAGAAAAAAAAAACAATTCTTCTAGAATAAGTAGAAATAGAATAATATATGTTTTTACCTGAAACTGTACTTTCAGATTAATTTATGTACTTACAGTTCTCCTTCCAATAATATCTTCCAACTAGGTCACTAAAGCAACAGGTATAGTCCTAAAGGGCTTTAATATTTCCAACCCACTTATAAATGCTGTTGACATAATGGATAATTATTTCCATCATGCATAATACATTACAGTGCATGCCTGTATCCAGCATTCATCACATTAAACTAGTCTAGCAAGTTAAAAGGGAGAACATGAACTGTTTTAACACACTGAAATGAACAAATCATCTCCCCAAGAAAATGAATCCGAGTAGCAGGCACCGTTTCTCTAAGTAATTTGTGATTCATATGCATACTGAGAATCCAGCCTAGCAAGTAGGGTAATAATGGTAACAATGTACCAGCTTCTCATAATAAAGCTTAAGTCTAACTCCAACAACAACTGCTCAAAATTCAATCTGGAAGCTACTTGGTGAGCCACAGAAAGTCTCAAATTTCAGATTCATCTACCTAAAAGTGATTAAGAACTAGAAACCCCCCTAACACCATCAGGTCAAGTCCCTCAGCCCTGCAAAGGCATTCTGAAACCCTGAGTTGTATCAAACCCTCAATATCCATGAAGCCAATTTAAGTGACCTGGGTGTTCCCTCAAGACCCTTTTCTTAGGATAGTTTTGTCCTTACCACAAACCCAGAAAATTACTTTCAAACTTTGGACCGAACTGCCACTACGGTCCATTTCTAATAATTAACATGCAATTCACTCACTTATAACACATAATATACTCGTTTCTAAGGAGAAAAATCGAGTGTTTTCCCCTGGAAGTGTGGTCCAGGAAAAGCAATCCAATCTTGTTTTAAGATCAGGGCTTCAAAATTACAGGTTTATTCAGTTATCCATTAGCTTCATTCACATAGTAACCACAGTGACCTGATGAAGGACTTTGTGATACATGGCAGGCATGGGCCATTGAGGCACTCGTTTTATTTGGCAGTCGAGTAGTGTCTCCGTGCACTTCTGAGTGTTAACAGAACTTCAAGTCTTTACATTCCAGTTCAGGCGTCTCCACCCCCCGGGGTTCCAGCTCTAGTCCAAGTGCCTGACAACCCGCTTCGCGGAAAAACTGAAAGCCAAGGCTTTGAGGGCTCCTCCCAAGACGCACAGGGGTAAAGCGTGGGGCACTTTTCAAAGCCAGGCACGCCAGAGATTTTCACCGAACCGCTCTCCCCCAGCCTTCCCCCTTTCCCGAAGCTGTCACCCACGCGCAACCCGGGCCGGGAGCCCTAGTGTGGGTGGAGGAGGTGTTCGAGACTGCGGTGACCCCACCCTCTACAGCCACCTCTGGAGTGTCCTCCCAGCTCGGCTCGCTCTCTTCCCAGGAGAAATTAGAAAATCCGTCCAACGATGCAGCCAGCCCACCCCGCCGCAGAGCTCGCCCACGCACGGGACAGCGGAGAGCAAGAGCCAGGTGAGGACGCGGAAGTAGCTCTTCCTCCCCGCCTAGACCTGTTGGCCGGGGCAGGTCTCCTGCAAATCGCACACCCACGCGCGCGCACCCTTCCCCGGGCCCCACGCGCGCGCACCCACCCGTGCACGTACACGGACGCACGAGCCACTGTCAAACGGGTCACAGCCCCGGAAAAGACGGAGCGTGCAAGCCTCTAAAACTTACTGAAGGGGGGAGGGGCACATGCTTACAGGCCCGGGCCCGTCGCGGTCTCCTGCCAAGCTGAAACCCGAGCGGGGCGCGGCGGCGGCTGAGGGGCCGTAGACGCTCGGGGAGGCGGCGGCTGGTCCCGAACTTTAAACAACTGCCGCGGAAGCAGGGCGTCTCCACCCAGCCGCACCTGTTCCCGACCGTGGGGGCCGAGCCCCGCACATCCCTGCTGACCTTGACAACATCCCGGAAATCCAAACTCCACCCCCAGGTCAGCGTTCCTCCGACCCCCTTCCCATCGGTAACTGAAGCCTTCCTGGTACCCACGCAGAGGGGCCGCTTCCAGCCCCCCCTCCCCGCAAATTAAGAACGCGCTTCCCTGGGGTCTCTGCAGATCCTTCGAGCATCTCACTTCCCCCGTTGCTTATCTCCCCTTGCCCACCCTAGCCATCAGCCCCTTACAGCAGGTTGGGTCCCCTTCTCTCCATCCCGAGAGTGCTAACATCCCCTAAGTGCGGGCTTCCCCCACTGGTGCGCTGGAGCTAAAGGAAGCCTTAGAGGAACGCCCTTGCGAGCTGCTTTGCAGAGCGGCTGGAGCGGGGTCCACGGGCAGGAGAGGGGGCGGCAGCGGGGCTGTCCCCCACGCCCCGGGCCCCACACTGGCAGCAACCATCCCCGCCCCCACAACGGACCGGAAAACTCCGCAGAACCAGGCGAGGAAAGCGACAGCAGGGCGTCGGTGAGGGGGCGACAAGCCCTGGCCGGAGGCAGAGCTGCCGAGCGGACGCCACCGGGCCGCCGGGAGTCGCGGCCGGTCCGCGCAGGACGCTCCGGGAGCAGCCAAACTTTCTCTGCCTCCCGAAGTTCTGGGCGCCGGGGAGCTAGCAGGGGGAGGCTACCAGGCGGCTCCCGGGCCCCCGCCCGCCTCCAGGGACCGCAGAAGAGGGCGCCCCCGAGGGCCGCGGCGGCCGGCAGCGCGCCGCCCTCGCCCTCACCTGGGCCGCCGGGACCGCGGCGCGCGGCCCGCACTCACCTGGCTGTAGAGCTCGCCGACCGACATGACCCCGCGGGCCGGCCCGCGCCGGGGCACCGCGCCTGGCGTGCGGCCCTCGCCCGTGCCCCGCCGCGCGGCGGGTCCCGACTCCTCTCCGCCCGCCGGCTCTCAGTCCACCGCCGGCCCTCCTGGCGCCATCTTCCCGGGCCGGCCGAGAGTTTCCTGGTGTCTCACCGCTCGCCCCTGAACCTGTCCCGCCGGCTTCCTGGAGGCGCCGCGGCCGGCTCGCCCTCGGCCGGCGCGACCTTTACTCCCGCGGTGGCGGCGCAGCTGCGGCCGGGCAGGAGTGGCGGGCGGGGGAGGAGGCGGCGCGGCGCCGCTCCCCGCTCAGGTATGGGAGGAGGTGCGGGCGCCCGAGGGGGAGGGCCAAAGGCGGGGAGGGAGGGCCGCGGAGTTGGCAGCGGGTGCCGTGCGGCCGCCGCCTTTGAGCCCTGCGGGGGCCAGGCTGGACGCGCCCTCCCGCGCCCCCGCTGCAGCGGGGTCCACGGGGCCGGGGGCGGGGCCGGGCGCGGAGCTGGCGCGGGCCGCCCCCTGCTGGCCGCCAAGGGCACGCCGGCACAGGTGCGCGCGGGTGCTGCACCTGCCGCGCCACGCTCCCCGTGCCCTCGGGAGAAGCCGGGCAGGGAGAGTGGAAACAAGACGGAGAAGCAACAGACGGCGAGGCGGAGGGAGAGAGGAAATAGAGGAATGGAAGTCTATGCCTGAAACCTCCCATCATTTCCCCCGAACTTCACGTGGCTGCGTTCAACATTCTCATTAAAATTCAGTTGTCATGGGAGGTTATAAAAGGGGACTTAGCTAGACCAACGACGGTCTCCGTCAAACTGAGCTCCCTGGCCCAAAGTCCTTGCTAAAGAAGTGCATTCGTAGCTTCTCTACTTGTTTTGCCTGTTTCACCCACGACTTCCAATTAGGCTCCTAACCGCCGTCACCCCCACTAGAGGATTATAGTTAGCTTTTGCGGAAAGTCTCGCATGTTCTTCTCTCTTACATGCGCACTCTCCATTTTTCTGCCACTTGCTACCTCATTTTTGTCCCGTCCCCCCCGCCCCCCCTCCCCGCTAATAGCATTTGGCTGCCTGCAGTAGCTTCTGTCCTCTTTCTACCTGTAGTGGAAAAGTAAACTTCAGCCCAAAGGAAGGTAGTTGGCAGGAGGTGGCGGACGGAGAGCAAATACTGTAGAAGAAAAGGACCTTGAGTTTATCTGAAGGTGGCATTTGTCCCTAAATGTGGAACAGCCTCTGAGGGTAGTTCTCAACTGCAGTGTGTGCCCATCCCCGCTGCCGAAATAGTTCTGGAACCTCAGACGCTGGAAGGGGCTTCTTAAACTCTCTGCATTTAAGACCTTCCCACGTGGAATCCAGGACCTCCATTTAATTCACCTGCCCAGCCTTTCCCAACTGTGCCTCCTCAATGAGAATGGCCTAGGGAGCTTTACCAGATCCAAGGAAGGAACCCTACCCTCAGGAATTCTGATTGGTGAACAGTGGGACCCTAGTGTCTGAATCTTTAAGCTCCTCCATAATTCTAAAAGATGGTACTTCCGAGGTTAACAAATGCAGTGACCAAGTGATCCCAGGACCCTAAGATCACAAAGCTTGGAGAGCTCTCCTTGGATCTGAAATGGAGCTCTTCACATCACCAGCTGGAATAGAAAGGAAATGGCTCCACCACTTATCTCTCACTCAAAAATCTGTCTGCCTGGTTTCCTTTCCTGTTTTCCAGTAGTTCTCCAAGTGCAACCCAGGGCTCTCAGCATCACCTGGGAAGTTTAGAGCTACAGATTGTCAGGCTTCAGACTTGCTGTATCTGAAAGGCTGGGAGTGGAGCCAGCACCCTGTTTTCACACCTAAGGGATTCTCCCCTTTTGGATAAAGAAACCCCCTTGCTACAGCTTAGTCCCCATGTCTGCTTTGGACATTGGCTTCACCACCATTCTCCATCAGGGGTCTGGTCTGTACCAGCAACTCTTTCTCTATTCTCCTTTCCTGCTAAACTTCAGGTAGTAGCTTGTACCAGTTGGCTCCACTTAAACACAGTCCCCCCCTCCCCATAATTCACAGGTTCTCAACATTTTCTACACCTTTATAAAAACAAATGCCTGATGTCCACTCCCAGAAATTCTGATTTAACTTGTCTGGGGTGCTGCCTGGGTAAAAGGATTTTTAAGAGCTCCCAGGTCATTCTAATGACAGCCAAGGTTAAGAATTGCTGCTTTAGTCCCTTCCTAAGTGACGGCTCACCCTGCATCCTACTGAAATTGTTTTCTTCCTCTGAAGCATGGGGTAGTAAATGACTCTCCCCACTCAGGCTCAACCATCTTCTTCTTAGCACCTCTCATTTTTCTCCTCTTGTTTTCCCAGCCTCTCTAAACATACCCTCATGGTGTCATTTTCTTTCTTTCTTCTTTAAGATTTTATTTATTTATTTGATAGAGAAAGATCACAAGCAGGCAGAGAGGCAGGCAGAGAGAGGGAGGAAGCAGGCTCCCCACTGAGGAGAGAGCCTGACGTGGGGCTCGATCCCAGGACCCTAAGATCACCACCTGAGCCGCAGGCAGAGGCTTTAACCCACTGAGCCACCCAGGTGCCCCATGATTGCCTTTTCTAACTCTGTTTGCTGGTTCTTCAATAAAACTGTGGCCCATTTCCTAAATCTCTTCTCATCCACAGTCCCCATTTTGCCTCTCACTGCATTGTTAACGCTCAAATCTAATTCTAACGTTACTATAGACCCACCTTTCCATCTGCCTGGTAGACAACACTCGCAGTCCCACCAGGACCCAGCATTAACCGGAAACTCATTTGTTTCCATCCTTCCTCCCCATCCCCTCCCTGCCTCCAGCCTTCTAGCTTCCATCATACCTGGCACAGACTAAAAGCTCAGTGCATGCTGACTGAACCAAATTACCTCCCTGAGGAGAATCCTACTCTTGGCCAGGGCTTTGTGAATTTCTAATCTCACAATCAGATATGGTCTTTCCCTCTTTGAATAATAATACAGATTTTTTAAAACTCACTTTGTGCCAGGAAACTTGCCAACTGCTTTCCTTCTGGGATCTTGTCTGAGCCTCAGAACAGCCCTATAAAGGAAGTTTAAATAATGAATCTATTTCACAGATGAGAAAGGTGAGGCTGGTGCAGGGAACATTCTAGAGCAGGCCTTCAACTACACTCTGTCTCACTCTAAGCCCTTGTTTTTGCGCTGGGGGTTCTTTACCGTTAATGTGTACCCGGCCGATGGGGTACCAGGTGGTGCTAATTCTGTTGGTCCATGTGTGGTCCACGAATCTGCATGTTTAATAAGTACCCCAGCTGGCGTAGGGTCAGTTCAAACTGAATTCTCCCAATAGGTGAATGAGTGAGAGTGGAAGTGGATTCCTTGCTAGTTGAGCCTCCAGACGGGACTTGAAGACCAGAGCCCCAGCTGACATTTTGATTGTAGCCACATGAAACACCCTCAAACAGAGGATTCAGAAGCGCTGTGTCTCAGTTAAAGAAACATAATAAAGTCTAGGGACCTGCAGAAACTGTAGGATAATAAATAAGTGTGGTTTGAAACCCCTGATCTTTGGAGTGTTTTGTGATGTACCAAAAGATGACTAATAAAATCACATACAGAAAGTGTACTGTGATTGGCTTACTGGTAGGAACTTCATCCCCACAATTTCCTCTCATCCCCTTCGTGGCGGATTGCTTTCCCGAATGTTCCACCAACAAGGCAGCCATCTTCTTACTGGGGTGGGGGGTCCACCAGTGTATGCCAAGACATTTCAAGGAGTTCTAGTCCATAATCTGTTTTAAGGGAGTCGGTGTCCAGATCCTCAATCTCCATTCACCCTGGCAAATCTCAACACTGATTTGCCGACAGGACGGCAGTAAAGGGGAGGGTGTGTGTGTCTCGTTATCAGATCTCCCTCCTTACTGCTCAGAAGAAAGATGCTTTGTTTGGGGAGCAAGGGCCTCCAGGAAACCAAACAGAAAGACAGAAACTTTGGTCTTGATAATGGGAGTGACTCTCCTGAAGGGGCCATGTACCCTGTGCAGGACAGGTAGATTCCAATTCTTTTAGCAACAAAATTGAAGGAGGACCCAAACCCGCTGTCAGCCAGCAGATTATTGTCTTTAAAAGATTTGTGCATGTGATAGGGGTGAGGGGGTAGTGAGGAGCAGAGGGAGAGGGAGAGAGAGAGAAGCAGATTCTGCTGAGCACTAACTCAAGGGAGCTTGGTCCTAGGACGCTGAGATCATGACCAGAGCCAAGATCAAGAGTCAGACACGTAACCCACTGAGCCACCCAGACACCCCTGTCAGCTGACAGATTATTAAAAATAATCTTCTGATGAATCACTATGCGGTTTTTGGCAACTCTGAAGGAATTCAAAGAATGGAGGGACATTGTTCTATTAGAACTTCCTTTCCCATCTACTAATGTATGTAAACAAATATAGCATCTATGTCTAGAATGAAAATCAGAATAGATTTTGAAGTTGCATAAAAACATCTTTTGTTCAGGATAATGTTAATACTAGACCACTAGAAATGGTTTAAATTTTGTTAGTCTATGTACATACTTTTGTTATACGTAAGTATTGTAGGGTGGTGGTTTAAAGAGTTTCTAGCATAAAAATGGACTAAAATTCTGTAGAGAAAATGGAATGGAACTTCAAACTGAAGAAAAAAAACGAATGTTTAAAGAACTCATTTGCGTGTTCTCTTAACGAGCAACAGAGGGTATCAAATTGCTGTGGCAGTGAGAACCCATTGAATCCATTTAAAAGAGTTTGAGCTTTATTTTAAGCTGACAATATGTACAACACGCCAAAAATTGCATCTGTTGCAACTATCAAAACTTATGAAAATTTTAGTTATTAAACTAAAATGTGGGGAGAAATAACATGGTTTTTCAAAATCCCTTTGGAGAGCCTGAAAGCAAGAAAGCCCATTAGAGCAAAGGGCAGCCTCTTGCACAAACTACCAAATTAAGACTTTATTAGGAATTTAGGATTTAAAATGGCATTAACGGGGGCACCTGGCGGGCTCAATCCATAGAGCACGGGACTCCTGCTTTCCGAGTGGTGAGTTCAAGCCCCACGTGCCTGGGCTTCGAGCTTACTTAATGATGATGATGATGATGATGGTGATGGTGATAGGAGTCACCTGGGTGACTCAGTTGATTAAGCGATTAAGCGTCTGCCTTCCACCCACTCAGGTCATGATCCCAGTGTCCTAGGATGGAGCCCCCAATCAGGTTCCCTGCTAAGTGGGGTGTCGGCTTCTCCCTCCCCCTCTGCTGCTGCCTCTGCTCATGCTTTCCCTCTCTCTCTCTCTCTCTCTCAAATTAAAATTAATTAATTAATTAATTTTAAAAATGGCATTAACAGCCTTGGTGCTGTGGAATGCTTTCAGCTTTGTGGTTTCTTCAGGAACATCTCTGAGTCTTTTCTGAGGGCAATGCAGATTTATTTTTCCCCTATTCTGTTTTTGGTTTTTTTTTTAAAAAAAGACTTTATTTGTTTGACAAAGAGAGACAGCAAGAGCAGGAGCACAAGCTGGGGAAGTGTGAGAGGGAGAAGCAGACTCCCCACCGAGCAGGGAGCCGGATGCCCCAAGACGTCTAATGGCTGAGCCACCCAGGCGCCCTTTTCCCCATTCTAAGTTAGCGCTCAGCCGGTGAGGTCTTCAGCAGTGAATTCTGTTACCCTCTGTATGGAGGAGGCCCTGACACCGAACCCAACCTGGATTCCTGCACCGCCGGGTGGTGAGGAGTGGTTGAAGATGCTGGTAGAGGGAGGTGGAGGAGAGAAAGGATGCAGGGAGGGCCCTGAGGAATGTGGGGGGCTGGGCACCCCAACCAGAGAAATGGGGACGGCATAACTGTTTTCAAATACTTGAAAATCTGTCATGCGAAAGACCGATTAGGCTGGTCCTGCCTCAGGGAGGCCAGACTCAGACCACAGGGAGGAAGTTAGAGGACAACCACAAAGATCAAGTACATTCTAAGCAGGAAAACTGCTTAAGAGAGAAACTGGCCTCTCATGAGGAAGTGAGTGTGCTGTCCTGGGAGAAATTCAAGCAGAGGCTGGATTATGACTGTCAAGGTTGCTGTAGGTTCTGTGACCGGGTGCAGGTGCGAGGCTGGACTGTACCAGCCCCGGGCGGCAGGGCGTAGGCTCTGGTGGCTGTCCTCCATCTACCTCGCTCCTGAGGCCAAGGAGAGTCTAGATGTGTTGTTGCAAATGTTATATTGAGAACCTCATGGGAAGGAAAGCCCCATCTCAAAGCTGGCTCCTGGGAAAGTTTGGTATCCGTTCTTTGCAACCGGTAAGACTATAAATCCTTTGTTCTCTTCAGTGGGGGTTTCATTTAAAGCTTGGCTTTAATCCCAAATGGAATGAAGGGTTTTGCTTCCTACGAGGCACCCTGACTGCAGCAAAAGGGTTAGATTCTTTTCTTGGGGGAAGAGCCAGAGGAAAAAGTGGAATTTACACTTACCCAGAACCCCCAAAATCTCTGCTCACAAACTGTTCGCAGGACCCATTATTCTATAGGACAGTTATTCTATAAATAACTGTAATGACCCCCAGAAAGGACCGGCATAGCTACTGGAGCTTGGAGAAAAGGGAGCTAAAAAAATAAACTGCTTCACAAAGGGAGCTAAAAAAATAAACTTTACCTTGCAAAGAAAATGCAAGGTAAGAGCCTCCATGCCACAATCTACACATCCTGCAAAAGTGACTCTGACTCCCCCGGCCCAGGTACCTGCACCCCACCCCCACCCTCTGATCACTGCCCTTGACGGAAGGCTGCTCTCAGGGAACCAGAGGCAGGATCCCTTTGCAGAGAATGGCCAGGACCCCAGCTAATTCTATCCCCAGGATCTTGCGCCCTCTTCTGGACACCTTTCTCAGCAGCCATATTTATTTTTGCTTTTTCTCTCATTTTCCGTGTTCCATAATTCCCTGATCTTTGAAAGTCATAACTGGAAGGGCCTCAAGGAGATCAGCGTCCAACCTTCTCACGTGACAAGTGGGAGCACTGACGCTCAGAGAGGAGGTGGGACCTGTCCAGGGCCACAGAACTGGTTGGCGGCCCAGCGGCTCTTGGCCTGGACGTTTCTGGGAAGAACTAAGAAGTGGAGGCCCACAAGCCCTTCCTGAGGGACAGAGAAATTCACTCACAATCTCTCCCCCACTTGCCTTGCTCAAAAAGCACACCCTTCTGTCCATGTCACCCATTAAGAAATCAAATCTGAACCATCAAACAGACCTCTTGTTGTGGGACCCAAGTTTCTCCCTGATTCCAGATGAGACTTTTCTCACATCCTGAGATAAAATAAGGGCCCTTCAGAGCTAGAGGCTGGATTTCAGGGCTTCTGTTAATTATACAGTCTAGTCAATTAATACACACTGCCTGGAAAATGCTGTTTCCAAATCCCAACCATCCTTTAAGGCCGTGATTCTCTGTCTTGGTGACACATACAAGTGACCTGGGAATTGCTTCACAAAGCCTGACCTCTGTGTCTCCACTCAGAAGCCCCAATTCACCTGTTTTGGGGTGTGGTCTTTAAACACGCCCCAGGTAATTCTAGAGCGGAGCCAAGGTCAAGAACCTTGCGTTAGAACTACCCCTGTGTCCCACCTCCTCCAGGAAGCCTTCTGGCACCACATGGATATGTTCCTATTCTATTTGGTACCAGAGATTGATGATATTTATAATACACTTTGGAATACTTCAGTGTACAGTTAGTTTGAGCTTTAATTCTAGGGGTGGCCGGGTAACCTCCTATTAGGAATTTACATTCCAGGGTGGCTGGGCAGCTCAGTGGGTTAAGCAACTGCCTTCAGCTCAGGTCATGATCCCAGGGTCCTGGGATCAAGTCCCAGCATCAGGCTCTTTGCTCAGCAGGGAGCCTACTTCTCCCTCTGCCTGCCACTCCCCCTGCTTCTGCACCCCTCTGCTTATAGGCGTGCACTTGTTCTCTCTCTCTGACAGATAAATAACTCTTTAAAAAAAAATAAATAAACACCCACTATGTTTCAAGAACCCTGAAAGAGACTAGACATTTCGAAATAAATACAAACGTGCTGTGGGGACTCAGCTCGAGCGTGCAGCTCCTTCTTTAATTTTCCACACGCATGTCTTAAGATATCTCCGACTTACCTGCCTGAAACAAAAGCCTTGATTTCCACCTGCCACACATGTTCTTCCCCAAATCTTAGCCATATGGATGTAAAGTACCACTGCTGAGTCATGAAGAGTTTGAAACCACAGCACAAATGCAGCCCCTATATGCATGCTCTCGTGTATATATATGTACATATGCATATAAATATATATATATTTTTTATTTATTTGACAGAGAAAGAGAGCACCAGCAGGAGAGAAGCAGGCTCTTCACTGAGCAGGGAGCCCAATGTGGGACTCGATCTCAGGACCCTGGGTTCATGACCGGAGCCATAGGCAGATGCTTAACTGACTGAGCCACACAGGTGTCCTCTCATATATTTTTTAAAGGTTATTTTTTCCCCCAGAACATGAAAGGAGTGGGTAAGGATTGAAAAATCATAAAGTACATGTATTAAAACTCACATCATTTTATGTTTAAATCTCTTACTTATGCTGGGATGAGGGCTCTCCCAAGACCACCTTCAGGTTTGGTTCTTCCCCGGAAGGACTCACAAGGACTCAGTGGAGCTGTTATATTGTTCATGGTTTGGGTGTATTACAGTGTAAGGATACAAAGTAAAATCAGCAAAGGAAAGAGGTGCGTAGGGTGATGTCCAGGAGAAGGCTAGCACAAGCTTCCGGTTGTCCTCACCAGTACACTCAAAAGGGCAGTTCCTACTTCTCTCAGCAAGGATGTGCGACAACATGACATTCCCTGTCCCTGTTTGGCAATAGCGAAGCCCACCCAAGCCTCCCGGGTTTTTATTGGAGGTCAGTCATCCAGACGTGAGTCCCCACTGACCAACCCTAATTACCCAGTCCTGTTCCTTCCACCCCCAAAGTGAAACTGGCAGAGCACGGTGGGTCCCAGGTGACTAAAAAAAGGCCATCAACACAAATCACATTGACAGTATAAACTCTCTGGTGTGGCCCTAAGCCCAAGGCAGGGAAAGACACTCCTAGGGAGGATCCCAAAGACTTACAGGGTAACTCCGAGAAGGTGATCAAGAATCAATTCTTTCTTTGGAATGCAAAGGATTTTAACTCCCCATGTTTGCTGAATGAACCCTTTACAATCCAATCCTCCAAACAGAATGTAGGACCATTTTATGTATTTGCTTTAATGAAGCAAATGCTATCATCAGTAACATTTCCAAAATCAATTTCTGGGCAAAGTTAACCTAAAGAAACACACTAAAATATATAAACAGGGACACACATTTTTTTCCGTTGGCCTAAGTGTCTGATATGACCCATCACAGCTCTTGCCAGATCCTGCTTTTATTTAAATTCTGGATGTTTTGTTCCTCAGATGTTGGGTGTGAATTTTTATTTTTTACCCATATTTTTTATCTTGATTACTTAGTTTTTGGTACCCCCTAAAGTTTTGCACCCAAGGCTAGTGCCTCACTCGCTTCCACTAGTTCTGGTCATGAACCTGCTTCTCAGTTTCCTAACCTCAAATAGCACCTAATCAGAGGGATTTCCTTCATCCCACTGCTTATGATTTCACTCTCATTTCTCTCTCCATTCTGTCACATCACACTCTGAAATCCCTTATTCATGTTCCTGTTATTTCCTGTCTAGCCCTTCTTCCAACCACTCTAAGCTCCAGAGAATCAGAGCCCTTGTCTCTCTTGTCTGTTCTTGTTCATTAGGGAACTTCCAGATCTGAGGAGATGCTCAATAAATGTTAGTTTAGCTGCGTTGAGCCTCTTCCTAGAGACTGAAGCCCATGTGCGGGTCTAGACACCACGAGCAGGCACGCGGTGAAATTGCTTCTGGTATAGTTCATTGCCAAGCTCTGCTCTGTGGCTGCGGAGGGGGTAAGGGGGTCCTAAGGCAAGACCAGCAGACACAAACCCAGATAGAGTACTAGAGTTGAAGGAAGCTGCTAGCTAGCCCTAATTTTTCCGATTTCACAAGAGCTAGTTACAGAGAGTAGAAAAGTCAGAGTGCAGAAAATTCCTTGCATATTCAAACTTGGCCTAATTCAGATTAGCTACCTTGAAACTCTCCAGCCTGTCAGAAAACACCCGCTTACCACTGCCTCTGAGCTTATTAAGAGATATTTTGGGGGTACCTAGGTGGCTCAGTAGGTTAAGCCTCTGCTTTAGGCTCAGGTCATGATCTCAGGGTCCTGGGATCGAGCCCCGCATCAGGCTCTCTGCTCATCAGGGAGCCTGCTTCCCTCTCTCTCTCTGCCTGCGTCTCTGCCTACTTGTGATCTCTGTCAAATGAATAAATAAAATCTTTAAAAAAAGAGAGAGATACTTTGGCCTATGGCTCTGATCTGTTTTGGGAAATTGATTCATTCTTTTTCAGTGGCCATGTATACTTGTAGGCATCTGTCATTCAAACACTAACATCCCTAAAGAGAAAACACATGGGCAAAGTCATCAGATATAATGGTTTTATCTTAGCACCTTTCTTCTAAGTCTTACATTGTTTTCTTGTTCCTGCCCAGTCATAACCATCCATTCTCCCCGGAGCCTGAGTGCTCACTGGTGTGGCCCCCATTCTTCAGCTCCGGCCCCAGCCCCCCACCCCATACCCATGCTTCCTAACTCCACAAACATTTCACTGTCTAGGATGTCTTTTTCCCATTCCCTAGATGCTCCCATGGATGAACGTCTGAGGTCCTCTGTCTCCTTCAGCCAAAGTCCTTGCAGTGGCTTCAGCTCCACTCCCTGCACGTACTCCACTCCACTGGCATCTCGGGTCCCTCACACACCCCCAGGCCAGTCCCCAGGGGGCCTTTACCTTGGCTCCGAGATGTCCTCCCCCTCACCTCCTCAGGGCTTTTCTCCCTGTGGCTTTCCCTGCCTAACTCACTGGAAGTCACATCTCTTCCTGTAGTTCCGTGTTCCTAGTCCCCTCTGTTTTCCCCATGCCATTATCACTGTCTAGCATAGTCTATCTTTTCCTTACTTATCTATGTATTTTTCCCTCCCCTTGTGAGAACATAAGCAGTTTGGTTCTCTAATTCTTAAGGCTGTCATCATCAATTCTTTCCAGCAGGAAGTAGGGGCTTGGGTGATATATTAATTCTCTGGGGCTGCCACAACAAAGAAACACAAACTGGGTGGCTTAAGACCACAGAAATTCATATACCATGGTTCAGGAGGCTGGCAGCCCAAAACCAAGGTGTCTGAAGGCCATACTCCTCCCCGCGTCTCTAGGCAAAGCTCTTCCTTGCCTCTTCCAGCTTCCAGTGGTGGCCGGCAATGCTTGGGGTCCCTTGGCTTAAAGCCGTGTCACTCCACTCTCTGCCTTCGTCGTCACACAGCATTCTCCCAGGGCATTTGTGTCTCTCTGTGTCCTCTCCCCTTTCTATACACCAGTCATACTGGATTACGGGCTCACCCAGTCCATCCAGTATGACCCATCTTGTCTCATTACATTTGCAATGAACCTATTTCCAAATAAGGTTACATTCTGAAGCACTGGGGATTAGACTTCAACGTGTCTTTTTGGAGACACATGATTCAATTCAGTATAGGTGACATCTCAGGATGTCCTTGTCCGGTGACAATTCTGTCCCACCAGAAGAAAAATATGGGGCTGGAGCTGCTATTGTTTATGCAAAACAAAGTCTTCCTTCTTATCTTCACCTATTTGCTCAACACTCTTTTACAAGAGCTGGGCATTTCCTAGGCACTCGAGGTAACAAAGTGACAGGCAAGCCCTCTACCCCAGGGAGAGCCAAGCTCCTGCTCCGGCAGCGCGTGGTTGGTACTGTGCCTGCGCATGCGCCAAGGAGGCTCCTCCCCTCCAGGCCATCTATTAGCAGCCACCTAATGGTGCCCCAATAATGTTTGCATCCGCTGTCTTGGATCGTGGGGAGGCATATCATTTAGCATTTTATTTTTGTGCTCTAACCGAAAGTTTATGGTCAGCTTCTATTTCAACATGTGTTACTCCATAAATCAGGCTGTAAAATTCTCACAAAGTTGTCTTTTACCTCAAGCGTTTGGCCGTTCCTGCTCCAGCTGGTGTTAAAGCTCGTTCCACAGGTGGTCCGGGCGGTAATGGTATGGTACAGCCCCCGGCTCCCCACTGCTCACACCTCCAGTACCACCCACAAGGAAGCTCCCCCTCCCTGGGCTGCAACCAGTTTTAAGCCCAAAGTCAGTCCACTGCCCACATGGGTTTTGATGCTTCTTTGCCCTGAACCCCAGTTCCAGTCACTGGGATCCTGCTTTACTCCTTGCAACCATGTTTAAAGACATGGTCACGTCTGGCTATAGGACCTGAACCACCCTCTTGTCCTGGTGCCCTCCTCTCTGTCCTATGCCCAGTGGCATACCCAGATTTTTCTGGGAAAAGCCTCGGCCACCCCACCATAGTCTTCCCACTGGTCTCTGGTCCCATCTGTGAGCCCAGGTCTCACGCCTTCGACCCAATTTTTGCAGCACTTCTTCCCAGATGCCTGGAACTGCCTGTATCTTGCTTCAGATTCTCAGTGCTGTGATCTACTAACCTGTCAGGATCCCTGGGACCCACTGCTGGGACCCACCACTGGGACCTCCCCAGGCTTCGTGCTACCGCCAGGAGATCTGTTTGGTTGGAGGTCAGTGGATCTTAATAGCCATGAACGGTCACAACTGGACCGCCAAACTATGATTACAAGGTAACATTTATTTGGGGTATGACAGGGGACACAAGCTTTGATGAATAGAATGTCCTTCGCTTTGATGGAGAGGTAAGAAATGGGGGACCCCATTTGCTGGCACATTTCGGGCTGAGAGAGTAGGTGGCACAGTCAAGCGGTCTGTCCACAGGCAGGGCATCAGCGCCTTGGGCCAGCCTGGGGGCTCGTCCAGACCACACAGGGTGCTGAGCTGTTGCAGGAACGTCATATTGTGATCACCTCTGACTCGGTCTGGCTTCATTCATTGCAATCCTTTCAGATGTGCCAACAAGTTTTCTGATATTTGCCATGTGACTTGAAACATACACAAAACAGTTGAAGCAACCTAACGGGGGTGTTCACCTTCCCAGCACTGACCTGCAGCCCTCCATCAGCCCCTTCTTTTCTGAAGCTGATCAGTAGCCTCAATGAGGATATCGCTGCCTGCTTGACAATTGTGCTCAAACATTAAAATGCACACTCCCATTGCCCCAGAAATTCCACTTTGGTGAGAGTTGAAATAACAAAAGCCCGGAAGCCACCTAAAACTCCATCCCCAGGAGTCTCCCGGTGGTAGGAAGCCCCAAGCAGATTGTCCCATGAAGATGTTGGCTCACACCAGGCTCATAGCGGTGTCAGAGATTAAATTTCCTGAACATTCTCTGGTGAGGGCTGGGTGTTGCACACATCAAGAAGAGATGAGTTGGAGTCAGAAAAGAGAGGAGAACCTGCTGTGGGTGGGGGAGGAGGGAAAACCATGTGTCTTCATGGGAGAAAAAGGCCTGAGAGATGGGGAAGTCATGGAGGGGAGTCCTGGTCACTGTGTGCTGGGCTGGGAGGAGAGAGAGAGACGACTGTCACAAGATGGAGACTGGGGGTCTGGACGGAGACACAAGAACTACCAGAGATAGAACCTGATTTTTATATTTTTTACCATTGTAACCTGCGTGGCTTGGATGACTCTCTTACAGGAAACGTAATTTCTCTGCTAAGCAGTAGAAGAGTCTCCCTTCTCCTTGACAGTGCGGACACCTCATTTAGCACATGTTGTTGGGAAAGCACCTTCAACCTGAAGGATTACCTCCTTTGCCTTTTTACTGCACATAAATTTCTCTGGCTCTTGGCCCCAGACTTGGGATTTGATTTGCAGCATTTACGATGAAATGATTTGTTGTTTTGTGTCGTTGCTCTAAATCCTTGTCAGGATCTAGTTCTCCCACCCCAGTTTTCCCCAATGTCACCATGACCTGTCTCCAGCTTCTCTCCCCAAGTCAGGGTCCAGAGCAAGGCTGCTTCCTGGGCGGCAACAAGACCAGCAGTTGGTCCTTTGGAGAAAGAGCTAGAGAGGCCACAACTGGTTCCTGATTGGCCCTGGAAGCTGGGGGCCCACAGGAACTGAGCACTGTGCCTCAGTTTCCAGTGTAGGGAGAGGTGCCTATATGCATAACAGGGCTTCCAGATGTCATTATGATTAGTCACATGGTAAATTTAAACACACACACACACACACACACACACACACACACACACACCCTGAACCAGCCAACTACAGGCAGACCACTCTTTAGGGAAAGAGTGGTACTTCTCTCTCCCCCAGCCTTGCTCAGGCTGTAGCTATAAACACTGAAAGTTGAGAACTGAATCCATAACCTCAGGACTCCTTCCATATGAACCAGGACCACTAACCATTTATTCAAAGCGTACCGCGGGCGTGGCATTCGCTCTGAGTCCATAACTCATTTTCAAGTGAGAATTCCCAAGAGCTTAAGGTTTTTATTTTTGCTTTTGTTTTTTGGTTTTGTTTGAACTACTTATTTTCTTCAAGTGATTTAAGATACTGTAAGTCATGTAGTTCAAAGTTCTGAAACCTAAAAAAAAAAGCTTCGAAAGTGGTTTGCCTCACAATGTAGGTTAGAAAGGGCTCTGGATTGGGAGGCAGATGACTCAATTCAAATTCTGACCTTCCAGCAGCCTGACCTGAGGACCTAAGGGACTAAGTCACTTTGGTCCTGGATTCCTTCATTTGCAAATTTTGTTTAATAATCCCTGCCTAGGGTGCCTGGGTGGCTCAGTGGGTTAAGCCTCTGCCTTTGGCTCAGGTCATGGTCTCAGGGTCCTGGGATCCAGCCCCACATCAGGCTCTCTGCTCAGTGGGGAGCCTGCTTCCCCCTCTCTCTCTGCCTGCCTCTCTGCCTACTTGTGATCTCTCTCTCTGTCAAATGAGTAAATAAATTCTTTAAAGAAAATAATAATAATCCCTGCCTAGAAGAGAATGGATAAGAAAGTTCTGGTATGTTCATTCAGTGGAATACAGCCCAGCAGTAATAAAAACCAAACTCCTGACATAGGCCACAACGTGGACAAATCACATTAACATTATGTTGAGGGGAAGAGACCGGTCACAGAAAAACAGAAGATACGTTCTTTCTTTTTTTCCTTAGAAAGAGTGTGTGAGGTGGAGGGGAGTCCAAGGCGGGGCACGATCTCATGACCTTGAGATCATGACCTGAGCCAAAATTGAGAGTCAGACACTCAACCAACTAAGTCACCCAGGAGCCCCACAGAAGACTACATTTGGCGTGAGACTCCATTTCTGTGATGCTCCAGATCAGGCAAAACGAATAGGGTGTGCTCCACGTCATAGCAGTGGTCACTGCTGAGGGGCAGTGGCGGGGAGGGGGCACAATGCTGGCGATGAGCCAGGCATGGGCCGGTGCGCTTATACAGGAGCAAACACAAAAATTCACCACACTGTGCACTTCACACATTTTACTGTGAGAATGTTGTACCTCAGAGGTGAACAGAAAAGTTTTCCTAGATTGGGGCGCCTGGGTGGCTCAGTGGGTTAAAGCCTCTGCCTTCGGCTCAGGTCATGATCCCAGGGTCCTGGGATCGAGCCCCGCGTTGGGCTCTCTGCTCAGTGGGGAGCCTGCTTCCTCCTCCCTGTCTCTCTGCCTGCTTGTGATCTCTGTCTGTCAAATAAATAAATAAAATCTTTAAAAAAAAAATTTTTTTTCCTAGATAGACTCATCCATAATAAACTTCTCCCTTTTCCAGAAACCCAGAGCAGCAGTGGCGTGGCTCCAAAAGGTGACTTGGGCGGTATCCCCCTCCTCCCAGTCACCAGAAGACCCTCTGCCAAGTACTCTAAAGAAACACAAAATCTTAGGCGCCTGAGTGGCTCAGGGAGTTAAACATCTGCCTTCAGCTCAGGTCATGATCTCAGGGTCTTAGGACTGAGTCTGCATCGGGCTCCCTGCTCAGCGGGAGTCTGCTTGTCCCTCTCCCTCTGCCCGCTCCCCTGCTCATGCTCTCTGGTTCCTGCTCTCTCCCTCTCCCTCTCTCAAATGAATAGATTTTAAAAATCTTTTTAAAAAATAAACACAAAATCTAAACAGAAACTGTGTGCCACCACTCCATGCACCTTCAAAACATGCTCTCTATACCTGACTTCCAACTTGGAAGCCTCCTCCTGGAGGCTTCATGGAAACTCTGTAGCCTTTAAAAGAAAGCTAGGCAGGAAGTCTGTCCTACACACTTGATTATATTTAACACAGCACTATTATACGCTGCCTTGTGTTCTTCACATTTCTTTCTTTCCCCCGGTCTTGCTCTTGGACAAGGCTAACCTCCCCAACGGAAGACGCCATATCAGGCTTCTTTATCCATTGGGTCTCACAGGGGTTTAACGTAGCCGAGAGAGCACTAGTCACCAAAGACGTGGAGTGTTCTGCGAAAAACAGACTCAACTCTGTACATTCAGCAAGTTAACTTTATCCTATTATTTATAGGAGTGTGCCTGCTAGTCATACAGAATAATCGTGGGTGCTCTTGTAATTGCATTTTTATTGATTTCTCCAGTTGTTAAAGGCAATTTATAAAAAGCCAATTGGACTGTAAACCCTACCACTGCTGTTTTCCACGGTAATACTGTACTTTCTCATTACTTCTTTAAAAACTGTACTCAGCACATTTTCTAGGCTGAGGAAATCAACTTCTCGTCTGGAGCATGTATATCAATAAACATGTTTTAATTCCAATCACACATCTCCCCAGCGTAGGATTAAGTTATTTCTTATTCTGTTCAAATGGCAATTGCGGTTTATTTATATACCAGATAATTAGTGTTTGCCCTGGTCTTCCTGAGGTTGACAGCTGTGGGGTTGGGATTAACCCCTGATGCAGCACGAGGCCACAATCCTTTATCCAAAATCCTCCGGGCCACATATGGGTTGCTGGAGTTTTTTGTGTGTGTGTGTGTTTTTTTAAGATTTTATTTATTTTTCAGCAAGAGAGAGCACAAGCAGGGGGAGCAGCCAGCAGAGGGGGAAGCAGGGTCCCCACTGAGCAGGAAGCCAGAGACGTGGGGCTCGATCCCAGGACCCCAGGATCATGACCCAAGCTGAAGGCAAACACTTAACCCACAGAGCCACCCAGACGTCCCAGTTTTGGAATTCTACATCTTTTGGAGTTCAGTAAGGTAAGTAGATTCCTTTTTTTTTTTTTTTTTTTTAAGATTTTACTTATTTATATGACATGCAGAGATCACAAGTAGGCGGAGAGGCAGGCAGAGAGAGAGAAGAGGAAGCAGGCTCTCTGCAGAGGAGAGCCCCCGAGGTGGGGCTCGATCCCAGGACCCTGGGATCATGACCTGAGCCGAAGGCAGAGGCTTTAATCCACTGAGCCACCCAGGCCCTCCAAGGTAAGTAGATTCCTAAGCTACAGATTTTATAATACTCTCAGTGGGAGAGTTCCCAGTAATCAAAAGCAGTAGTCGTTCTGAGGTAAAACATAGTGAGATCATCTTAAGTAGTTTTACACTAGTGTGGGTCGGGTTTGGTTTTTTTTTTTTTCCCCATTAGTTTTTTTTTTTTTCAGCATAACAGTATTCATTATTTTTTGCACCACACCCAGTGCTCCATGCAATCCTGCCCTCTCTAATACCCACCACCTGGCTCCCCCAACCGCTCACGCCCTGCTGCTTCAAAACCCTCAGGTTGTTTTTCAGAGTCCATAGTCTCTCACGGTTCACCTCCCCTTCCAATTTCCCCCAACTCCCTTCTCCTCTCCATCTCCCCTTGTCCTCCATGCTATTTGTTATGCTCCACAAATGAGTGAAACCATATGATAATTGGCCCTCTCTGCTTGACTTATTTCACTCAGTATAATCTCTTCCAGTCCGGTCCATGTTGCTACAAAAGTTGGGTATTCGTCCTTTCTGATGGAGGCATAGTACTCCATAGTGTATATGGACCACATCTGTGTGGGTCAGGTTTTGTTGCTAATGAGGTTTAGCACCAGGCCTGATTTGCAAGCTTTTCAGGTGGGGTGCAGTTGGAGAGGAGTGCTGGTGGGCTGCTCGGTCTCTACCATGTTCCTTGAGCAAGCCACGGGGTCTGTGAGAGCATCCAGACCCTGGGCACCCTCAGCCCCGTGCATCACTCATTCATTCACATGTTGCGCTTCCGATCCCCAAACACCTGTTGAGGAATTGCGACGGGTCAGGCACCATCCTACGTGCCGTGGGAGATCCTCAGGGGAGTAAGAGGACTCCGTATCACTCTGCCTGGGCAGTCTTTGCGAAGTACCACGGGCTGTACTGCTTGAACCACAGACATTTATTTTCTCACAGATCTGGAGGCTGGAAGTCCACGATCAAGGTGTCCACTGGCTACTGGGTTCTGGGGAAGCCCAGGGGCCCCCTTTGGGCCTGAAGAGCATCACCTCCCCACATCGTCACGGGCTGCCTCTTTGCATGACGAGAGCCGGTGAGCTCTGCTGTCTCCTCCTCTTCTTATCAGGACTCCAGTCTTATCTGAGGAGGCCCACACTTGTGCCCTCATTAAACTTAATTGCCTCATAAAGGTCCCATCTCTCCATAGTCACACTGGGGGTCAGGGCTTTAGCACAGGCTAGGGGGACGGGGACACAACTCAGTTCCTAGCTGGGTCCTTCCCCCAGAGAGCTCATAGTCTTGTGGTGGGAGATAGCCCAAAACAACTGTGACTGAGTGAAGCCCTGGGGACGTGTGTGGAGCTGGATGGCATCTCTTTAGGGACGAGGGATCCCTGACGATCAGTTCTGTGTAGCTGGGTTCTTGGTGCTCGGAGAGTTAGAGGAAAAGAGCCGAAGGTGGCCTCTGGGTATTGGCCCCTGGGCTGTTTCTTTCTACAGGGAAGGCTGAGAGACCTCTCAGTTCAAAAGCCATCCCACGTGAAACTCAAATCTTCCCACATCCCATTATATTAAAAATAGTCCAAACAATGGGGGCGCCTGGGTGGCTCAGTGGTTAAAGCCTCTGCCTTGGGCTCAGGTCATGATCTCAGGGTCCTGGGATCAAGCCCCACATGGGCTCTCTGCTTAGCGGGGAGCCTGCTTCCTCTTCTCTCTGCCTGTCTCTCCATCTACCTGTGATCTCTCTCTCTCAAATAAATAAATAAAATCTTAAAAAAAAAAAAAAAGAGCCCAAACACACAAAAGCTTAGGCAATTAGAGACCTCCTGCTTTGCTTACCGCACGACACCCCCCACCCCCACCACCATATGCTGTTACTGAGATAGGGCCTTGGTCAGGCCCCACACTGCCAGAGCCCCTTTAGAGTTCTCTGACCCAGAGGCTTCCCACTGGGCTCCTGAGCAACATCACCGAGACCTGCGAGTCCCTACCTGATGGCCCTCTCCCCCAGGGCTTCCCTTGTCCTTCACCTTTTCTGGACGGTGACAGCCTGACCTCCCTGCTGTCTGGGTCTCCTGCCGTGAGGGATGGGCCTTTCCTGCAACCCCAGCCAAGCCGCGCCCCACCGAAGCTTGGGTGTGCTCCTGCCATCTCGAGGTCCTATCTTCTTTCCTTGCGCAGGCCGAATCCGCTGAACCCCCACAGAGAGAAGCCTACCATCGGAGGCGGGACCTTTACTGTGTAACCAGAGACACAAAGTGGCAAAACGCCTTTTATTTCCACCCCACACTCCCCACATCCATCTGGCTGACCTGACCCTGGGTAGTCCCTCAGCGGAAAGCCCGCGTCTGGAAACGTGACAGAGCAGACCTGTGCCAGGATCAAGATGTGAGTCTGTGAACATTCTAGCTCCCCCGGTGAGCAGAGGGAGTGCAAACCTCTTCCACAGCCTCCGGGAGCCCTTTACCTGCTCTCTGCCAAAGGCTGTGGCTACCGGAAGCTTCAGGACATTTCCTAGTCCAGATCTGGGAGCTGTAGAATCCTCAGGCCTTGCTACCTCTGATGGCCTCTCCCGGCTCAATGACCGGCCCGGCTGCCAGCCTGCTTCTGGCCTTGGCCGCTTCACGTCAGGGCTCTCTGCCTCCTGTTGGCTCCAGCCGGCTGCTGGCCCTGCCAGGGCTCCTCTGGGGCTTGTCTCTCTCAGCCGAGCTTCATCCCATGGCAGCCTGCTTGGCCCTCTTAGGTCTGGGTGGAAGAATCAGACAGAAGGCTCCACGGTCACCCTGTCACTCTGCTCACTGATCCTCCCTTTCTTACCCAAGAAGAAATGAGGAAATATTTTCTGAAGACTTGCTCTGTGCAAAATCTCATGCTGAAAGCTTGGGATCATTGGAGCTGTCTAAGATTGGTACCTGCTTCAAGCAACTCGCTTGATGAATAAAACCAGATTCCAGCAATGGTTCCATCTGGGGCTCCAGCAAACACCTCGGAGGCATCCCCCACATGACTCTGCTTTGTCACCCAGGGCCTTCCCACAGCCTCGTTAGCCTCCCAGCCACCGCAGGGGCAGCCCTCAACGAAGGGGCCAGAGAGGGGCGAGAAGTGCCCCAGCTGCCACCTTGGGCAATACATACCTGCGAGGCTTTCTACACGGTTCCTCAGAGGCCCCCAGGTGGAAAGGGGACCCAGTGACCAGCAGTAGTGACCACCCCGTAGCACGTTCTCACACTGGCTGCTCCTTGCTACTCTGCCCATCCCCAGCTTCTTCCCTGATCAGCTACCAAATAGCCTAACAGCAGCCAAGTCCTCATAGTGCGGGTCTCTCTCTCAGCTCTACCGTGAAGGGTTTGGTCTAAATATTCCTTCAGGACCCTTCCAGCTAGAAACACCTCGGTTTTTAAAGTTGTTTTTATTTTTAAGATTTTACTTATTTATTTGAGAGAGAGAGAATGAACGAGCATGAGAGGAGAGAGGGTCAGTGGGAGAAGCCGACTCCCTGCTGAGCAGGGAGCCCGATGTGGGACTCGATCTTGGGACTCTAGGATCATGACCTGAGCCGAAGGCAGTTGCTTAACCAACTGAGCCACCCAGGCGCCCCAGCACCTTGGTTTTTAGACAAGAAAAGGACATCCCATATAGTCCCCCCAGAAGTCACGCTGCTGATTGATGACACACGGGGCAAGAACCCAACATGAAACTGTCTCGTTATGTCAGCTTTCCCAGAACCTCATCTATAAAGTCATTTCAAATAAAAGTCCCCCATCACAATGCTTGGAAATAGTAAGTAAAGCCAGACTCTATCCAAAACACACATCTTAGAACTTTAGAGTTTATATCCAGGGGAAATTTTTGACTCTAGAGCTCTCTCCAGCCAACCGCTTCTCCGGAGGCATAAACAGAATCACATCTCTTTATTGTGATTTTTTCCTGTTATCTCAGGGATGTCCCTATATAGGACTCTATTCTTTTTATTAAATGAAGTTCTCATCTATATTCTGATTCTGTTTGCCCAGTTTATATAAGGTAATCAAAGTATCAGAAGGATGCTTTATAAAAAGGAAAATAATCATGCCTGTTTGTAATTTATGGAGTGTGTGTGCATAAGTATTCTTGATGGATTTACACCCAAATGCTGTTAGCCCACGTAAGGTGTGGATATAGGCCACAGCATGATAGAAATAGAGTGAAAAGAGCCTCATGCTCTGTATTGCCCCGACAGTAAGCCGGGAAGGGCATCCTGGTTGATTAAGAGTGCTCTGATAAATTGGGTCTTGGTAACAAATCATGATGTTATATGAAGAAAAGTGCTGAGCCAAGAGACAGGAGACTTGGAGGGGGGTTTCTGTTCTACCATTTCCAAAATAAAGAAAACTAAAATATTCGTGATGGATTCTTACGCTGTACAAGTCTGTCCTTGATTGATTTTGCCGGTACCACCTGTTGTGGGGAGGCAGCGAACCAAAGAAACAGGAAGTGCAGACTCCGTATTCCGTCAATGTTCAAATGCCAGGACCACCCCCCCTGGCTAACTGGGGGGTTTCCCCAACACCAACAACCAATTCTGTGATTCTCCGACCACCGATGTTGAACAGTTCAGTTCTGTGCTGACAGTCATTATCCGGAGTTAGTGCAGATCTCACAGACTAAAAGCTCAGTCCCACAGGACTGCCCCCACCCCATTTCTGAGGCCAGTCACAAATCCTGGAACACCTAGACTTCTGACCGACCGGCTACGAATTGGGAATTCCTACCATCCCTCCTCCTCAGGTTCAATAATTGGCTAGAAGAGCTCACGGAAGTCAGGAACACTCTGTATTTACATTTACAGCTTAGTTATAAAGGATATAATTCAGAAACAGCTGAGCAGAGGAGCCGGGGAGGGCAAGGTATGGGGGAGACGAGCGTCCGTCCCCGCTCTGGGTGTGTCTCCCTCCCAGGTCCTCCTTGAGTTCACCAACCAGGGCTCCCTGAGCACCCAACATCGTTAGTCATGGGTTTATATGCAGCTTGTTTATAACAAGCAGGTAGGGCCTGCCAAGGACAAGACAATTGTGCCTACATTTTTCCAATTGAGTTTGGATGGTGGGTGCCCAACCGTGAACTGCATTAAATGAAGTATAATGCAGCGATTAAAGGAAGTGGTGGTCCCACTGTATCCGGCTCTGCAGACCTTTTCTGGGCTGCTTTTATCTGGTTCTGAGCATCCTGTTTTAATACAATTCTGGGAAAATGACCAGTGACCACTAGAGGGCAAGGTGATGATGAAGGGTCTGCAGTGCACGGACCAATGAGACATTTTGACCCGGAGAATAAATGGCAAGACACATGATAGTGGCCTCCAAATATTAGTTTGTAAAGATCCAGAAACCAGCATCATTACCAATGGTAGCTATTTCAGAAAGGTTGATTTTTTTTTTAACTTAGTGGGAGACGAATACACATAGAGAAAACTGCACAGATCTTAAGATCTGCACATTTAAATGTGCAGCTTGAAGAATTTTCTCGAGGTGCACACACTGAGTCACCACCACTCAAATCAAGAAACACAATGTTAATACCCAGAAGTCCTTCTCCAGGAACTCTCCTCCAAAATGGTAATCACCTGATTTCTAATACCAAAAGTTAGTTCTGCCTGCTTCTGGGCTTTTCATAAGTGGAATGTCATAGCACATCTGACTTATTTTGCTCATCATCATGTCCATAGGTCTCATTGATGCTGTTTCATGCAACAAAGTTCATTCAGTATCATTGTGTACAGTGTTTTCCATTCTACTCTGGATGGGCATTTGGGCAGCTTCTGGTTTGGGCTATTATGAACGGTGCTGCTATGAACAATGTCATACATGGCATTCACCGCATATGTGGATGCATGGGGTCAATACCGAAGAGAGGAATTTCTGGATTACAGGGTACGTATATTTTTAGCTTTAGCAAATACTGCCTCATAGTATCCCAAAATGATTTTTAAAATTTATATTCTTAGCGTCAGTGTAAGAGAGGTCCAGTGGCTCATGATCTTCCCGATACTTGCTGGCCTATCTTTCTCAGTTTACCCATTTCCTGGAGTGTGTAGAGTTATTCGTGGTAGTTTTAATTTCACTTCTTTGGTGAGCAATCACACCATCTGTGAGCACCCCATCTGCTTATCGCCCATTTTCTTATTCTCTTTTGTGAAGTGTCAGCACAAGACTTTTGTCCATTTTTCTACTGAGTTACCCTTTTTCTTATTTATTGTACCAGCTGTTTATATATTCTGGAAATGAGTCCTTTGTTGAATATATGTTCTGCCAACACCTAGAAGACATAGATTTCAGTCTTATGTAAAGAACCTCTTTATTAATAGAAGAGTCCAAAGAGAACACAGGTGGCCACAAATTAAAGATATTGAGGAGAGAACCCTGCACTGGGAGTATGGGCCACATACTAATGCCCGCATATGGGTAACATTCTATAGTTAATCAAATCATGTACAAATTCCAGACTTCATTTGAACCTTTATACAACCCGAGGAGATAACACTGATACCTGCTCATTTTAAAAATTCCTGTTTTAGGGGAGCCTGGGTGGCTCAGTCATTAAGTGTCTGCCTTTGATCTGCCATGATCTCAGGGTCCTGGGATTGAGTTCCACATCAGGCGCCCTGCTCAGCGGGATGCCTGCTTCTCCCTCTCCCACTCCCCCTGTTTATGTTCCCTCTCTCACTGTGTCGCTCTCTGTCAAATAAATAAAATCTTCAAAAAAAAATTCCTTTTTTAGGGCGATGGGTATTAAGGAGGGCATGTGTGGTGATGGGCAATGGGTGTTATATGCAACTAATGAATTGTTGAACACTACGTCAAAAACTAATGATGCGGGATGCCTGGGTGGCTCAGCAAGTTAAGCCTCTGCCTTTGGCTCAGGTCATGATCTCAGGGTCCTGGGTTCGAGCCCTGCAATGGGCTCTCTGCTCAGCAAGGAGCCTGCCCCTCCCCAACAGCCTGCATCTCTGCCTACTTGTGATCTCTCTCTCTGTCAAATAAATAAAGTCTTTTTAAAAAAACTAATGATGCATTATATGTCAGTTGATTGACCATAATAAAAAATAAAAATAAAATAAAATTCCTGTTTTATTTTTAAGGCTGGCTGGCTTCCTTGGGCTGGCCCTCTGTCCTTACGGTGTGTGCTCAGTGAGTGAAGAAGCTGGTAAGGCTTCTACCTTTTGCTGTGGATCTGTGTGAGGCTTGGGGAACACATTCAAAATTTAGGCCAAATCTGCCCCAGCTTTGACTTTCTGTATGTGCAAGCCCTCACATTTGGCCAAGGATCAGTAGACTGCTAGGACCTGTCCATTGTCTTTTATGAACAAGCATGTAGCTGTCTGTCCACACAGCCTTCCTGAGTACCAAGAATATGTGGAAGCCCATTCAAATACCAAAGCCCATTAAGACTGTCATGTTCCCCAGATCTTCCTGTAAATTCTGGCTGTTCTGCTGCTTGTCCCAATCAGTATCACCACCTCAGGCTAGTTGTGATGTTGCCCTTCTCTGACTGCCAGAGAAACCACTATTATTTTGACAATGCCCCAAGCACGTATTTTTCCAAATGCTGCTCCCATTCAAGTCTGCCTCCCCTGGCGGTGATGTAGCAGGTCCTCACAGCCTGCCTTGCCCAGTGGAACTGTTGTTCGATGTAGCTGAGGGGGATGTGGCAGCAGCTCCTGGCCAGGAGGCCATAGATTCCCACCATTCTCACCAAGGTTTTGTAGATTTTCTTGAATAAATGCTTCTCCATCTGTTCCATGCCTTTGGTCAATTTCCAGTGCTGAAATGGCTGTTTTTGACAGTTTCCCATTTTATTATTGCCCTTTGGGGAGAGGATTTCCAGAGCTCCTTACCCGCAAGTTCCCAAAGTTCCCTCCCTGCCATTTTTGAGGAGGCTCTCTAGAAGACGCTAGAATAAGGGGGTATCACACAGGGCAGCCATGGTTGAGGGTGGCAGGGGACTGCACAGGGACGGACATACGGGGAGAGGATCACAGGGACTGTCGTGGGGGCTGGCTGCCATGCTATCCTCACCTCTCACCTGGGCTACTATGATCGTTCCTTAACTGAGTCTGTTTTTGTCTTCCCCAAAATCTGTTCTCGGCCTTTGTCTGCAGCCAGCAACCCTCTTACATCTAATGTCACTCTTCTGCTCAAAATTCTGTAACAGCTTTTCATAGTCATGGGAAAAGCTAGTCTTCACCATGGCTCCAAGGCCTTAAATCATTTAGCCCTCACTGCCTTTCTGATTAATCTTTTACCACTTTGTTCCTCACTCACTCTACTCTGCACAAATACTATGCCTCAAACACACTAAACAGACTTCTGCCCCAGGCCCCTTGCACTGGCTCTTTCCTCTGGCTGGGATGTTTCTGCCCAGATAACCATATTGTTGGTTCATTCGAGTACCACCTGCTCAAACTGATCTTCTAGTACTCTTGCCATTTCCTGCTTTATAGTATTTAATACGTTATCTGATTTCCTCTCCCAGGACATAAGCTCCACAAAAGCAAGGGGTTTGCCCTGTTCTTGCCAAAGTCACATGCAAGGAAAATATTTACGTAATAATTAAATAAGTGGGCTAATGAAAGTGGCTGTTAGGCCCAGCTCTGCCCTGTTGACAGGGTGATTTACATATACGAGACAAGGCAATTATGTATATGAGACAAAGGCTAAAGAAAATGGGCACTTGAGTAGAGGGGTGGAGAAACTGTAGCTATTAATAAATGAGCAAGAAAGGGAGGTGTGGGGGTAAGTCAGGAAAATAACTATATGATATGAAATAAATCACTCACATATGTAAGTCTATGAAGTCTAAAAAAAGGCATGAAGTTTAATTTGAAGGAATAACATTATGTAGAATTATGGAAACTCAGAGAAATAAAGGAAGTTTATCCATGAGTTGAAAAGAACAGACCAGTATACTATAGTTAAAGACATGAAAAGACTGTGAAAAAATATATTAATGTCTATGAAACTACGGTGGGAGCTTATCAGAGCATGCCCTCCGCATGGGATGAATGTTTCGGGGCAGCACTCGATGGAAAGACAGGATCTCCCTGATCTTGTCTTGGCAAATCTTGTTTGCTGCTACCCCTGCTTCAAACTCTCGGCGTTCCTCCTCCTTCTGTGCTTCCCGGGCCTGCCGCTGGTAGGACATTTGCATCTGAAGCTGCTTTCTGTACTCCTGGGCCAAACTGGAGCGCCTGCGGTATTAAAAATGTCAAAGTACAAAATTGTAAAAGCAAGCACTTGGATTCATTTAGGGCATCATAATTAAAATGTAACTTTTGAAGTCAAATTAAAATCCCATTAAAATCAGGGTGATATAGGAAAAAAGAGATGGAAAATTCAATAATGTGTTTATTTAAACAATAATAATTAAGATAAACAGAACAAATATTGATTTTAGGGAGGGAATACTTCTGGCCCCCACACAACATTTCCTGCTATCTGGAGTGAGTCCTTGGCCTCTCTGCAGCCCCCTCCCACTTTTCTCTGAGAAGGAATGACTTCTCTACTGGTCAAACCAGGAACAGACTAGTCTGCAGGTTTTCCACTCTGCTGTCAAAGGGCCACTGGCCTGCGGGAGAGAGCCGGAGCAGGCTGGCATTGCTGGGGCCTGGCGGGGTGAGTGGGCCTCATTCTGTTCAGCATGAACTAGACGATTTCCTCCGCACGTAAGCCACATGTTAAACATATAAACCACATTTTAAATTTTATAGTGTGTTGTTTCATTTTGTTTTGTTTTTACTGTGGTAAAAAAAACACACAACGTAAAATTGACCACCACTGAACGATTTTTAAGTGTCTAGTTCAGTAGCGTCAGTACATTCACGTTGCCTTACATCGTTCTCCGGGACATGTTCATCTTGTAAACTTGAAACACTCCACCCATTAAACAAGAGCTCCCTTTTCCCCCTCCCCCCAGTCTCTGGCAACCACCATTCTATTTGTTGTGTCTATGAATTTGACTACTCTAGGGATCTTGTATAAGTGAAATCATACAGTACTTGTCTTTTTGTGACTGGCTTATTCCACTTAGCATAATGCCCTCAAGGTTCATGCATGAGGAGGCATCTGACAGGATTTTCTTCCATTTTAAGGCTAATATTCCATTGTACGTATATAACATATTTGGTTTATCCATTCATGTGTTAATGGACACCTGGGTTATTTCCACCTCCTGGTTATTGTGAACAGTGCTGCTATGAACATGGCTGTGTCAATATCTCTTCAACATCTTGCTTTCGATTATTTTGAATATACACCCAGAAGTCTGATTGATGGATGACATGGTAGTTCCAGTTTTAATTTTTTTTTTTAAGATTTTATTTATTTGTTTGAGAGAGAGCCAGAGAGAGCACAAGCAGGAGGAGAGGCAGAGGGAAAGGGAGAAGCAGACTCCCTACTGAAGCAGGGAGCCCCAAAGCGGGGCTTTATCCCACATCTTGGGATCATGACCCGAGCTGAGGGCAGACTCCCAACCAACTGAGCCACCCAGGCGCCCCTATTTTTAATTTTTTGAGGAAACTTCATACTGTTCTCCATAGTGGTCAGCCATTTTATAATCTATAAGCTGCATTTTATAAATATCAGCTTTTATCAGAAAAGAATGCACACGCCTCTGTGGCAGAGTCCATTTTCTAAAGATGGTCACAGCAGCATCTCCCTCGCATGCGCTCTCCTGCAACGTGGACCTCTATTCCCCTCATCAAGAGGTGGAGCTTCTGTCTCCATCTCTTGAATCTGGATAGCCCTGGTGACTATTTTCATGACCAACAGATTATGACAAGTGATGCTACGCTGGTCCTAGGGGCAGCCCTTCACTGGCCTGGCAGCTTCCCCATCCTGTCTATTGGACCTCTCCCTGTCAGAACGGGCCACCACACTGTGAGAAGGCCCAGCACATAGAAAGGCCACATGAAGTTGTTCTGGGGGCAACACCGGATGAGTCCCCATCTACAGTCCGCACACGCTGCCAGCTACATGAGTAGGTATCTTAGGTGTCCAGGACGGTTGAGCCCTCAGATGAATGTAGCCCTGGCTAACACCTGACCTGAACCACATGAGGGACGGCAAGGAAGAATCACCCAAGGGAGCCCTGTCAACCAGAGAACCATCAGAGATAATCATAACTCACCTAAAGGCACACATCGTGGGGGTTTCTATTATGTACCGATAGGTAGCTATGATACCTTCCACACATACTGTTTTCCTTCTCTCAGTTGATTCAGAAGTTGGGCAGGGAAGCCTATTGCTATTTATCAGGTCCCCCTCACATGTCCAACAATAAACTTCAAAAGTGAGAAGGAAAGACCTCCAGAGCAGAGGCAATAGCAGGAAATCAGTAGGGTAGGCCAGAAATTATTGTTAGTCCCCCGAAACACTAGGCTCACACTAGGCTCAGGTACATAAACCCAACTCTTCTCTAGAATGAAAAGAACTTATGTCTATGTACCATGTATGTCATGGGACAGGGCCAAGGGACAGGAAAGGGGAGCAGCAATTAGAGGAACCAAGTCACCTTCCTCCACCACACTGGTCATCTGAATTGGGTATCTTGGTCATCGTGGGAAAGGGGTGCTATGGTCCAAGAAATGCTGCCAGGACGGATCTGCCTATTTCCTCCTCCAGAGCCTGGCGGTGGCTCTCAGAGGGGCCTTGTCAGAGGAAGGCAGTGGTATTTCCCAAAATACCTAGAACATTTCAGTTTTCCAGCCCCGTGAGGCTACAAAAATTCTCCTGAGGACATTTTGTATGGACTCCCATTTTCAGAAGCCATTTCTGCTACTCCAACTAATCAAGCCACACTGAGTTTCAGGGTTCATTTCGTATGAAAGAATAGTCTTCTTGTTATTTCGTTAGGATTTAATGTTGGAGCCTGTTTTAAAAAAATCATTTTAACTTACTTTATTTTTTAAAGTATCCATTCATTTTAATACCTAATGTCTATAACCAGAATGTACACAATAACAATAAAATTTAATTTTACCAAGATGTTTGGTGTTTATTTTTATATGGGATTTTGTAATGTGACTGGAGCTTTTAGGACAAATGTAATACTGATGTAAAAGATGTCAGTAATGCATGAGTGATGGCACATTGTCCTCTCCCTTCCCCCCTTTTAGGCAGTAAACAATAATAAAGGAAACAAAACCATACCTTGCAAAATTCTCCTTCTCTGCATGGTTAAGCTCTTTCAGGCCTTCATTTATGCGTTCCTGTTCCATAGCACGTTCTTCCTGTTCTTTTGCCTTTCGTTGTACTTAAGAAAAACAAAAGTAATTTTTGGTAAATGACTTTCTTCAGACAAGGCTTGCTGGCAATCCCTCTGGGCATCAGGGTCATCCTGTCTTTAGAGAGGCAGAGCCTATAATCACTGGACTGTGTGTGTCTAAGGTCGATAGGGTAAAAGCAGTCCTCTCCATCAAGGGAAGAAGAGGATTTAGGTTTGAATGTGTGTGATCTACACAGATTTTACTCTCAACGATTTTTCACTGAAAATCTATGATCAGCCTTTTTCAAGCCAGATTATCACTATTAGAACACTTCTTACCTTTCTCATCTCGAGAACAAAAAGTTCTGTTATCATTTATGTTAAAAAGAATTTATGACAAAATAATTAGAAAAGGCATTAATAAATTAAAATTTAAAAACATAAGCATCCAGGAAGTGTGAAAAAATAACAAAGAAACCAGAGTTCACAAAAGAATAAATACAGTCAGCAAAAACACAACTGAAATGTACAACTTTGGCCCCCACATCCATTTATAGGAACTTTTCTTAAATAATCATATATAAGCCAAGAAGAACTATGTACAGAGATAGTAACCTGCAATTCTAAAATAGTAGTAAAAAGATTAAAGACAATCTGTAGGTCCATTAGTTGTGTTTAGATGAAATAAATCATGGTCCATTTTTATAACAGATTTCTAGGCAGCATTACAAATTTTATAATTGAAAAAAAAAAAGGTGACCTAGAAAAATGTTTATGGTAAGTGGCAAAGGCAGGCTGTAAAACAATACTTTCAACATAAATCCTAATTTGCTATATACATAGTAAAAATACTAGAAGGAAATAGATGAAGCTGTGAGTAGTAGCTATTTCTGGGTGGTAGAATTACGGTTGATTTTGTTCCTTTGTTTAAAAATGGCCCCAAATACTTAAATTTTCCATGTTGTATCAATATATTTTAAAATATTTATCAGGGGTAAACAGAAATATTTTAGTTTATAGACTTTTTTTCTCATTTTCTTACAACTCCACCCAATACAGGCTTACCAATTTTCAATGGCTGTCATAATTCCTGGAGTAGAGAATACATGAGTTTCTCTTGCAAAGACAACTAGAGTGAAGTCTAATAGTACCTGAATGGTAAATGTGTCTATCTATTGCCTTTCTGGTCCACTGGGCTGGACATGGAGCAGTGGAAATCTGAAGGTGACAGTTCACCCTCTCAACAAATATTTCCTTTCATAACCAAGCACGGTTTGGAGCTGAGGGCATACAATAGTGTACTAAGACAGGGATGTGAGCAAGCCACAGTGAGAGTCCTGGAAAGAGGATTTATTAAGAATGAGGGACAAATTTGAGGAATGAGACATCTGAGCTGGCCTTGAAGGATCTCCAGGATTTCTCAGGATCAAAAGCATCATAAGCAGAGAAAACTACCCAAGTAAAGGTATGGAGGTATGGAAACACCTGTGGAAAGAAAAGAGGGACAGATAAAAGGGAGGAGGGAGGTGTGCGTTGTGCTCTACCTTCTCACTTCCCTTTTATAGTCACTAAGGTGCACAGACCAGTCAACGCACATGATTCCTCAGAATCTACTAGGATATGAAACTCTTTGTAAGTTTATACTCGAAGGATTAAATTAGGTAAATTCTGCAAGGCAGGGGTCTTGCCTTAATCCTTTTTACATCCCTCATATCATTTTACACATAATACCTACTTATAAATATTTTGGTTACTAATTAAGTTGAATTAAGGCCCAACTATATTATTATTATAATTCATGTCCTTACATTTTTCTTGAACTTGAAGTTTTCTTGTACACATGACCTCATTCACAAGTTGTCTCCTTGCCTCCTTTTCAAGTCTCAGCTCCTTGTCCTTCTCCGCCAACTTCTTTTCCTTCTCTGCCTCTAATATTCTGTCCAGTTCTTTCTCCTGAGCTCTCTCCTCCTCACGCCGCTGTGCCACATACTGAAGATATATCTCCTGTTCTCTTGCCATCTCTTCCTACAAACAGAAGAATTACCTCACGTTGTTAAAATTGTAGGTGTGATAATGGTATGGAGGATAAGTTTTAAAACAATCTTTTAGAGCTGCAATCCCAATTTTTTAGAACTACATAATGAGACACTTATGGATGAAATATTCTCTCTCAGGTTTAGTTCAAAATATTCAAGAGTGGTGGTAGGGAATGGGTGGGGCACACACATAATGCAGAGAAGCCGTTAGCTGGTGGCTGTTGAAGCTAAGTAAAGGACATATGGGCATTTACTGTGCTATTCTTTGTACCTGCGCTTTGTAATACATTTTTGAATAAGTTACTTCAAACACTTTCCCAAACTGTTTTTCAAAGCAGTGTCTGGATAATTTTCAATTATACAGCTTTATCTTCATTTATTTCCATTTAGATAGGTTATGATAAACAAAGTCAGTTATTACTACTACGACAGCACTGCTTCTGACTACAAGATGGTCACTTGATACTTCGATAACAGACATTCTCAGTCTTAGCTATACTCTGGAATCACCTGGGAGCTTTAAAAAGCACCAAGGGCTGAATCTCACCCTGAGAGTCCGTTCTAAGGAACAGTGTTTAAGTTCACCAAGTGATTTCAATGTGCAGCTAAGATTGTGAACTGGGCTTTGCAATGCTGATATCTCTGTTGTTCACGGTATTATACTTGTGCCGTTCCATCCGATCTCTGTTCTGACTGCTTTTGAGAATATCATAAATCTGGCGGGGGGACTGACAAGGTCTGAACTGTACCCTCAGAATAACTTGCATTCATAGTCTCATCCATGGGGATAAATTTAACAAAAGAAGTGTAAAACGTATACTCTGAAAACTAAGAAACTGAAAAAATAAGTGGAAAAACATCCTATATTCATGATCAGAAGACAATACCGGTAAAATGGCAACTGTCTACATTTGGTCTACAGATTCAAAACAATCCCTATCAAAATCCAAAAAGGTTTCTATGCATAAATCCACAAGCAGATTCCAGATTCATATGGAAATGCAAGAGAGCCAGAAAAGCCAAAACAATCTGAAAAGAACAAAGTTGGAAGATTCACATTTCCTGATTTCAAATTTACTGCAGAGCTACAGTGATCAAGGCATATATATATGTGCTACTGGCCTAAGGACGGACATAGATTAATGGAAAGGAATTCAGAGTCCAGAGCTAAGCCCTCACATTCACCATCAACTGATTCTGACAAGTGTACCAAGACAATCCTATAGGGGAAGAACCATCTCTTCAACAATGGTGCTGGGACAACTGGGTATCTACGTGCAAAAGAATGAAGTTAGACCTCTACCTCACAACATACACAAAAGTCAACTCAAAATGGATCAAACGCCTAAATGGGAGAACTAAACCTATAAAACTTTAAGAAGAAAACATAGGACCACCATCTTCTTGACCTTGGGGTAGGAACTGATGTTTAGATATAACACTAAAAGCACAAGCAACAAAACAAAATGTAGATACATTGGACTTTATCAAAATTAAAACTTTTGTACTTTAAGGGATACCATTAATAAAGTGAAAAGACAACCCACAGGATGAAAAAAATATATTTACACAGAGTTTATGGGTAAGGGACTTGTATCTAGAACATATAAAGAACTATTACAACTCAGTAATAAAGTCAAATAATCCAATTAAGAATTGGAAAAAGGATTGGAATATATTTCTTGAAGTTTTGAAAGGTTCAGATAGATTTCTCCAAAGAAGATATACAGATGGTTGATAGACACAGAAAAAGAAGCTCAAGATCATTACTCATTACGGAATGCAAATCAAAACCTCAATAACAGATCACTTCAGACACACTTCAGGATGGTTAAAATAAAAGAGACAAACAATAACAACTGCTAACAAGTGTGCAAGTGTGTGGAGAAATCAAAACCTGCGACACTGCTAGTGAGAACATAAAATGGTGAAACCACTTTGGAAAACAATTTGGCAAGTACTCAAAAACTTAGGGTTACCTTAGGACTCATTAATTCTACTCCTAGGTATATGCCCAAGAGAAGCAAAAACCTATGTCCAAACAAAAATTTATATGAGAATATTCACGTAGCATTATTTACAATAGCCAAAAAATGCAAACAAATCAAATATCCATAGGCTGACAATGAAACATGGTGCATTGGTACAGTGAAGAATTATTCAGGGGCGCCTGGGTGGCTCAGTGGGTTAAAGCCTCTGCCTTTGGCTCAGGTCATGATCTTAGGGTCCTGAGATCCAGCCCCAAGTTGGGCTCCCTACTCAGTAGAGAATCTGCTGCTTCTTCTCCCTTTGTCCTATCCCCCACTTGTGTGCATTCTCCAACCCTCCCTCTCTCTCTCAAATAAATAAATAAATCTGAAAAAAAAAAAAAAAAGAATGGGGGCAAGGCGTGGGGAAGAGGGAAGAGTGAGATAATAAAAAGTTCTAAAATTGACTGTGGTGATGGTTGCATACTTATGTGAATATACCAAAAAGCCACTGAATATATATTTGAAATGGGAAAATTGTATGAATTATACCTTAATGAAGCTGTTAAAAAATAAAATAAAATGATCTAACGGAGAACAAAAAACTCAATAACAAAAAAAAAAGAAAGAAAAAAAAGAATCCAATTAGAAAATGGGAAAGAAATATGAGAAAACATTTCACTGAAGAAGATATACATATAGCAAATAAACACATGAAAAATTGATCAACATCATTGGTTATTATGTAAACGTAAAATAAACAATGAGATATCACTCTACATCTCTCAGTAGAGCTAAAGTAAAGAAGAGTGCCACCACCAAATGTTGGTGAGGATGTGGAGAAACTCAATCATCTATTCATTGTTTGTAGGAATGTACCAATACTGATCACATTTGGTAAAGCTACTGTGAAAAACAGCTTGGCAGTTTTCTTTAAAAACAAAACAAAACAAGACAAACAAGCAAACAAAAAACCAAACATGCAATCACAACTAACCTTCAAGGCCTTTTTCCCATAGAAACAAAAATTTGTGTTCACACAAAAACCTGTACACAGGTAAATGGTAAAAACAGACCGTGGTACAGTCTTACCATGAACACTACTAGACAATAAAAATAAACACTACTGATACATTCAATAACATGGGTAAATCTCCAGAGTGACGCTGAATGAAAATGTCAATCCCAAAAGGTTACATACTATATGATTCCATTTATAGAACACTCTTGAAATGACAAAATTGTGGAATGGAGAACAGGTAAGCGGTTGCCAAGGATTAAGAAGGGGATGATGACAAGAGGGAAGTGGATGTGGCCAAAAAAGGATTCTTCAGAATCCTTGTGATGGGAATGGGAATGTTCTGTATCTTGACAGTTCAATGTCAATATCCTGGCTCTGATATTATACTATAGTTATTCAAGACATCATAGAGAAAAACTGAATGAAAGGTCCATTGCATCTCTTTGTATTATCTCTTCGTATTATTTCTTTCAACTGCATGTGAATCTATAATTATCTGTAATTATCCCAAAATAAAAAACTTAATAAAAAAAAATAGAAGATTCCTGGTTTCCAATCTGGTAATATAAGGAGCTTAGAAGGTGCCACTCTGGCATTCTAACAACAAGCAAAAAGCTTAATAAATCAGCTTTTAATTTTAATGTAATAAATTAACAATCTTGGGGCACCTGGGTGGTGCAGGCTGTTAAGCGTCTTGGTTTCGATTCAGATCGTGATCTCAGGGTCATGAGACCAAGCCTTGTGTTAGGCTCAGTGCTCAGCCTGTTCTCTCTCTCTTTCTCTCTCAGAAATAAAAAATAAAAAAATCAATCTTACAAAATAATCAACAATCTTGGTTCCATATGAGAAGTGAGGTCACAGGGCAAACCACTGCCCCCAGATTGGAGAGACAGACAGGTAAATACAGACAATCACAAATTACCATAGTGGAAACCCATGAGCAGAAACTTCTATGGGAACCAGTGCTGGGATAGGAAAACCTGCAACTGATGAATTGCTAGAGGTTCAGTGCAGACACATCTAAGAGTTAAAAGCTCTAAGGGGACCCAGTGATGAAACGTGGAGGAGAGCAGACTTTTGGGAGTTTTACCTCCTGAAGCTCTACCAAGTTCTCACAGTGAATATCAGAGAAAAAGCCCTTCATGCTTCCCGCAGCAGAAGAAATGGAATCATTTTGAAATACACCACCAGAACATGCTGTTCTTAGGTTTGCTCTCAGGAGCAAATATTTAACCAGAGCCTAACCTGCTGCAGTTTTTATCTGAGCCTAACTGACCTGAGAGGTGGGAAATCCCAACTCCAGGACCCTTGTAGCCTTCCATGTGGGAAAACGGAAACACCATAATCAAGGATTCCAATGACGACGGAGAGTCCAGACCCAAAGGTACCAGCTCTGAAGACAGAGGGAGAATCCTTTCCTCCGCTTGCCTGGATTTTTATGGCTTGGAGCTGACCTCACCCTTCTATTGTAGTTATTACCACAAAGGCTCAAAGCTAGCAGAACACACTAGATGAGGCCTGAGTCCTCTGTAACACTGGTGTGGTCCAATGGGTCTATCACGTCTCTGAACATAGCAACCCAGAGGACCCAGATTTTATCTCCAGTCTTGAAGAGGCCCCAATTGTCCATAAATCCAGATAATTCTTCTTATAGACAAACCTCCTCCCAAATTAATAGGGCCATGTGCCTCCACTTTGTGGGGACCTCCCATACTATTCAGCAGGCACTGGAAGAAGTAAACTTGATGGTACCCCATGAAAGAGACACTTAACCAGACTCCCAGATTTTATAATACCAAGGCAGCCCACAAGCCCAAGGCTAGCTTTCAGGTGCCAAGCCTGCAACCCACCCTGTAGAGCAACCTTCCTGTCTCCTGGTCCTGGAGCTCCCAAGCCAAATCTGTCAGGAAGCAATGTCTGAGACATTTTAAATAGCAGGGAGCCTTGTACTAGCAGCTCCACCAGTTGGGGGTGCCTAGCAATTTTATATTGAGACAAATATGAAGTAAGCTCCTCTCTTTAAAACAAGTGATTACCTCACTACAGAGCCTAATGTTAATGTCTCAGAGGCCTTCAGAGATCCCAAGGCTCCCTCTCTCCCAAACAACACCCCTGACGGCAGGCTTAACAGTCTCCCAGAAAATGACCCTAGGGATTTGGCAGTTCCTCAGAGCTTGTCCCATCTGCACAATTGTCCACTTACGACTCTGGTGGCCCGGTGGGACAAAGGCAATCACCAGACATTCCTGGCTCTATTAGACACAGAAGCCCAAGTCACAGTGATTCTAAACTCAGTCATGGACACCATGCATTCGTTTCCAAGGTGCACCCCTGGCAACTCCACAGAGCTCACTAAGATCACTCAACTAGCAATAGAGCCCATACCTGGAGTTCTACCCTAAGCCAGGCCTCTAGTATGTACGGTTGACACTGACTGTGGAAATGCAAAATGCTACAGCCACTTTGGAAAACAATTTGGCAGTTTCTTAGAAAACTAAACATACTCTTACCATATGACCCAGCAACTACACTCCTTGGCATTTACCCAAATGATCTGAAAACATACAGCCACACAAAAGCCTGCACACAAATGTGTATAATAGCTTCAGTCATAATCACTAAAACCGGAAGCAGCCCAGGATATCCTTCAGTAGGTGGCTGGATAGTCTGTGCTCCATCCACACAATGGAACATTATTAAGAGTGAAAAGGAAATGAGCTGCAGAGTCAGGAAAAGGTATGGAGGAAACTTAAATGCACAGTACTTGGTGAAATAAGTGAATCTAAAAAGGCATCATACTGTATGATTCCAACTTGATGACATCCTAGAAAAGATGAAACTGTAGAGACAGTAAGAAGATATGCAGTTTCTATGGGTTTGGAGTCAGGGAAGAGGAATGAACCAGGGGAGCACAGAAGATTTTAGGATAGTGAAATTACTGTATGATACTTTCATGGTGGCTACATGTCATCTTACATTCATTCAAACCCATTGAATGTACAACACCAAGAGTAAACCTTCACGTAAACTATGGACTCTGGGTGATAAGGACATGTCGATGTGGCTTCTTCAGTGGTAACAAATATCCACTCTGGTTGGGGGATATTGGTAGCACGGGAGGCTACGTCCTATGTAGGGGCAGGGGGTACATGGGAAATCTCTGGATCTTTCACTTAATTTTGCTCTGAACCGAGAACTGCTCTAAAAAATAAAGTTTATTTTTAAAAAGAAACAAAACAAACAAACAAAAAAAAGTAGTACCTACGGGAAAGGCACAACGACCTCAAGATTTCAATACAAATTTCAAAAGAACAGATAACAGAATACATACCCAACGCTTTTCTCTACTCTCTGCCTGACAAAACTTTACATATCTTTCAAGGTCCAACTCGAATACCACTTCTTCAGTGACATTTTTGCCAGCTTCACGGCATACTTAGTCACCCACTTCCTTCTCTCCCATCCTGCTATCACAATGCCAACTCCACCTTATAGGAGGGCTCCAAATTCAATGGGCATCAGAATCCCCTGGGGGAGCTTGTTGAAACAGATTTCTTGCCCCTGCCAAGATTTTGATTTGGAGACTCTGATTCTGGAGGCTATGAATTTCTACTTCTAACATCCTTCCAGATGATGCTGACGTTGCGGGTTCGTGGACTACACTTAAGAGTAGCATAGTATGGTTCACATGTGGCTGGCTCCTGTAAGACTGAAAGCTGAGCGAGCTATCTTGTTCAGCACATAGTAGTAACATATTTTGAACAAACACCTTACTCTTTTTTGCTTCTTTTTATCAGCATCTTCCTGTAAGTCTTGAAGGGCCCTTTGCACGAGCTTCATGTCCAAATCCTGTTCTTCTCTATATTCCTGCTGAATATGTTCTATCTTCTCTTGGAGGGCTTTCTGCAAAGCAGCCCTAATTTCCTGTTTTGCCTTCTGTTTCTTTAGCTTATCCTGTTCAATCTCGAGTTTCACCTGTGCTTTGTCATTTTCCTAAGGCAAAACAATAATGAAGATTATGCATTGGTACAGCTGGACAAAACAAAACAAAATGTAAATCATTTCACTTAAGAGACTGAGAATCAAGTGTCTCTTGGAGATACACACACCTGAATTTAGAGGGACTATAAGATGGAAAACTTGACTTTTCATTGCCGAGTCAGGAATAGCACTTTGTGCTGTGCATGATTATGAAATAATAAATGGTTGTGGAGTTCAAAATACAGAAAAGTATAGAGAGAAATCACCTTTAATCCTAGTACCCACCACCCACTACCACACTCAACATTTCAGTGTATTGGCCTTCTAGACGTTACTCTTCTATGTACACCTGCAACATCCAGATATGGACACATTATTAAGGAGCTATGGGAGCCCCAAATTGGAAATGTGCCATCAGCTACATATACAAAATTAAATTGTATGCATTTTGTCTTTTAAAAGCATTACCCCATTCCTTTCATTTTCTTATCTTTCTGATCCTCTGAGGTGGCTTAACTGCCTGGCCAATCAAGCAGTTTTAACTAGGGCACCAATATTGTCAGGCATTGTGGGTTTGCTAGAAAATCTGGTAACAGTATAAACTGCAGCATTAGTCCTTGTTCCAGAGGCAGCTGAGCAGTAGTCCTGGAAGGAAAAGTACTTGCCCAGCTGGGACAAGAGATGACATGGCAATAGTGAGGATGGTATACAATTCCCAGTGTGATTTAACTGAGATTCACAACAGCCACAGTCATCACGATCACTGGTTTGTGAGAAGACAGTTACGTGCTAGACTTTCCTATTAATGTCATGAATAGTAAATCCTGAATTGTGAGGGTCAAAAGAAAACGCGAAAATCGTCTGCTACATCTAAGGGAAAGCAATGGCTACCAAAAATGAAAGTCAGTATAATAGCAGGCCACATTTTTTTTTTAAGTAAGCCTGACTACACCAGGACGAAGCAATCAGGCAAATCCCCGTTGTGAGACTTGGGGGAGATAGGATAGGACAGGAGAGAAGTGTTCAAGATTAAGAGACCTAAAAGCAGTTGATCATGTCTTGATTTCTCTGGGGTAGTTCTGACTGTGCGCCTGTTATGCTAATGTAATAAATTTATGGCATCCCTTTCAACCTCAATTGTGCCTTACTTTGAATAAGATAGAGTCCCCCTTTCTAGAGAGACTATAAGAACATGTTTGATTCTGATTTAAATATCTAATAGTTCAGACAATGACAGAAATTTGGTATTGATTTTAGATCATAAAAAGGAATCACAGTTAATTTTTTTAGGTCTGATATTGGCATGTATAAGAAAATGTCCTTAATGGTGTCATTGAGACACACACTTGACATGTATTTGTACATGTCTTTTGTACCCTCATGTAATGACTGGTGGTGGGAACCCCTACATAACTTCAGGTTGGGGCTGGTAACCAGAAAGGCCAAACCATATGATTAGAGGGTTAAAACTTTCAGTTCTAGATACCCCTCTACCCCCAGAGAAGAGAGCGGCCAGAAATTGAGTCCAATCATCAATGGTAAATGATTCAATTAATCATGCCTATATAAGAAAACCTCCATTAAAATGCCAAATAATAGGGTTGGTGAACACATGGAGGTATTGGGAACACAGTATGCCCAGAGAGGGTGTGCAAGCTCTGTGTGCTGCCCACCATACCTTGTCCTATGCATCTCTTCCATTTGCCTGTTTCTGAATTGTACCTTTTACAATAAACCATTATATAGCAAGCAAAGCACTTTCTGGAGGAGTCTGAGTTATTTTAGTGAATTATCAAACTTAAGGGGAGCTAAGAGAAACTCTGATTTTGTAGTCAAGCTGGACAGAGGTGTGGGTACCCTAAGGGCCTACCACTTATGACTGGTCTCTGGAGTCCAAGCAGTCTTCTGGGACGGAGCCCTTAAACCTGTGGAGTCTAATGCTATCACTGGTAGCTAGTGTCAGAATCCAAACAAACTGTAGGTCACCTAGTTGGTAGGGCCCATGGAGAATTACAGAATTCTTTGGTGTGAGGAAAAACCCATACATTTGGTGTCAGAAGTATTGTGAGTAAAAATGACTCACTAGGTATCTTACAACAGAAGTAATTTGGGGGCCACCATTTCAATTTTCTTAGAGAAGCTAAAATAGTTAGACATCTTCAAACTCTCCAAAAGAAAATAGTCTCAAACCCAGGAAGATTTTTAGGGCTCTGAAGTATCTTACCTTTAGCATTTCTTATGGTTCTAAATTTCAATACTTGGGACTTCCCAGGAAAATAAACATTTTTCCTAAATTTGGTTGCATTGAAGTACTAGTTGCTGGAAGCTTTATATACATATAGAATTGCTTCTTTTTTTAGTGCTTTCATACATTTCCAGTGACAGTTCTAATTTCTCTATAGTAGGGGCAATGACCTTGTTGGAACAAAATGATTGATTTTGGTGGCTGGGGCAGAGGGGCCACTGTAGCTGTTGCATAGCACTTTACATAGGATTTGGAAACTGTCATTTATCTGTATCAAAGAATGGGGGGATGTTGCCAAACTGCCACCAGCCCTTCATAGTACTGCCCACTATTATCACATTCATCCTCACAACAAAGACAAGTGCCTTTTGCCTCATTTTTTAAGAGAAAGAGACCAAGTCGCAGTAGTGAAGTAACTTGCCCTGTGCAATGGGATGGCACTGTTGACTGGGCCTTGGAATCCAAGGCTTTGACCTTAGTCGTTGCCCGGGGAACTATCCAGGCCATGAGGGAAAGGGCATGGTAGCAGGCCTACAAACTGCGTACTATGCCCATTGAGTGGATCATCCCACAAAAAGCATCATAAAAGGCCCACCACAAAGCGTGCCTCCTCTTCCTTCAGCTGCTGTTCGGCCTGCCTCTGCGCTTTGATGCTCGTGATCTGGGCATTAAGGCCCAGGCGTGTGTTCTCCACCAGCTCTTTCTGCCTCCTCGCCTCTTCAGCTTCTCGCTTTTCCTTGGTTAATCGGTCTTCCTCCCAGAGCTTTGAGAACATCTGCTCTTCCACCCGTTTTTGCCTTTTCAACTCTTCATTGAAAGCTACCTGTGCTTTCCGCTCCTCGCTCACTTTCTTCTCATGGATACAAAACAATTCAGCACGGAGCTCCTCACACCGTTCTCTGAAAGGAGAATTTTTAAGAGGCAAAATCCAGCCTCTTATGAGACACTGCTCTATTTAAGCACACATCTGCCCAGACACTGAAGTATGAAAAGTGAAAGACCTAAAGGTAGGCCACCAGAGCCGAGAAGACATGTGAGGGGCAGCAGGGAGACCGGAATGAGGGCATAGACAAAATACAGGAACCGAAGTCTGGCCAAGCAGACTTTGAAACCGTGATCTGACATTTCTATGTGACCGTGGATCAAAAACTCGACCTATCCGAGCCTGTTTCTTTATTTGTAAAACAATTCTCTTTCAAGGTTCTGGTAAGGATCAGAGAAAATGGATGAAATTATCTGGTAGATAACAGAAGCTAAATAAATGGTAACTATTATTATGATCGCCAAGGAAACAGAAGAGGCATGGGTCCCTGTAATATTACACATAGATTAAGGCTTTGCTAGGAAGAGGCCCTGAAAACCTAGAAAAGAGCTAAGGGACAGCATAGCATGGTAAAGCTGCCCCAGTTCCCCTGGATTCCTGGTGGGACCTATGTCACTGATGGGGTTTCTGCCAGAGCTGGGAAAATAGCCCAAATGCTACCTTTTCATATCTAGGCTTATGTCACCATTCCAGAAGAAATGCTCTCTCTGTAAGTGTTTAGGCCTCATCCTTCCGTTCAGTCTTAGCAATTCAAATTTCCTCAGAAGTTCTTTCTTGAGCCTGTTTTTAGTTTAAGGGCTATGATATTCAATACTGTCCACACTTTAGAATTACTTAGAGGTATCTTTAAAATCCCACTCTCCACTTCTTCCCTCTGCTACTCCCAGTCCAGACTAGTTAAATCAGAATATCTGGGGGCAGAATCTAAGCACCTATATTTTTTCAGAGCGGCTTAGAAACTTCAGGCATATAGTCAAGTTTGAGAACCTCTGATTCAAAGTAATGCTTATAAAACACCAAGTTTTCCTAGTTTCATCAAGTTCAGCACCAAGAAGCTAAAATTTGAGAATTGGCTTAATAAAGAACTTCAAAGAATTTTAGTTGCTAAGGTTGAAAGAAAGGCTGATGTCTAAAACTACAAGCATGGTCAAAACACAGAAATTGACATTTATCGGATATGGTTAAGTATTACTCAACATTTGATGAGGACTAGTCTCATTTCCCTGACTAAAGGGGAATCTCTGTGAGGGCTGGGACTCAGGAACATATTTCAGGAATATATTCCCTATACTACCTACTCAATGTCCATTAAATAATTATTTGTTAAATTGATATACAGTTATGCTTATTAGCAAAATAATGGTAACTGGCAGTTATCTATATTCTGTGGAAAGCTCAAAAAGATTACAGAAGCAGAAATTGCTAGGTTATCAAAAACAAACAAACAAAAAATCCATTTTAACACTGAAAAATAAATTTATCAGTGAAATTCTATTAGAATTGGCCATGACAACAAATTAAAGTTTTTCCTAATCCTATGACTTATACTCTGGAAAAGTTATTCAGCTAATGAAAAACTGAAGCCTAAGAACAATAAGCATGGCTTATGATATTAAAAAAAAAAAAAAAAAACTTTCTGGGGTGCAAGGGTGGCTCAGTTGTTAAGCATCTGCCTTTGACTTTGGTCATGATTCCAGGGTCCTGGGATCAAGCCCTTCCTCAGCAACCTGCTTAGTGGAGGGCCTGCTTCTCTCTCTCCCTCTGCCTGCCGCTCTGCTTACTTGTGTTCTCTCTCTGTCAAATAAATAAATAAAATCTTTTTTTTAAAAAAACTTTCTAATTACAAAACTAATACATGCAGAAAAACTGGAAAATACAGAAAAGAATGAAAACAATAAAAATATGCTTAATCCCTCTCCCCAGAGATAACTGCTTTTACCATGTTAGTGTATTTCATTCTAGTCTTGTATGTGTGCATTTTTATTAGCATTGGGGTCATTTTGTATATCTATGTACTTATATTGATATCTCCTTATATCTTAATTTTTCCACCTAACATTATTTTGGGAATGTCTCTTCATGGAATCTTCTTAAAACACCTAACCTCAAAACTTTATTATAGTTTACTAAACTATGTAATAGAGGCTAGAGCCTTTAAATATATCAATTTGCTTAAATATTTCCTTGTTTGATGTATGTATAGGTTACTTCTGACATTTACAATAATGTTGCAATGAATATTTATAAATGTAGCTCTTTCTGCTTATCTCTGATGATTACCTAAGGTATTCCTTTCCTTAATAGAAAATCAGAGTACAGGAGTACCTGGGTGGCTCAGTGGGTTAAAGCCTCTGCCTTCAGCCCAGGTCATGATCTCAGGGTCCTGGAATCAAGCCCCACATTGGGCTCTCTGCTCAGTGGGGAGCCTGCTTCCCTTCCTCTCTCTCTGCCTGCCTCTCTGCCTACTTGTGATCTCTGTCTGTCAAATGAATAAATTAAAAAATATATATATTAAAAAAAAATCAGAACACAAAAATGTTGTCAGGCACCTGATGATGTACTTACATTGATATCGCCTTAGAACTCAGAAAGCCTGAATTAACACTGTATGAAGGTGTCCATATCAAGTATTTCTTTAGATCAGTAAAACTTCAAACTTTGATTAGGTATTCTTTTCAGTTAAAAAAAAAATTCTAAGCACCCACAAACAGGTAGGATTATTATTTATAAACTGTATGCAATTATTACTATATTACTATATCACCTAAATTATTAAATATAGCAAAAACAAAAACCAAAGACAGATGAGATTTAAATAAAAAGCATCAACTATTTCCTCCCTACATCCTAGTGATTCACCTATTCACTTAACCTTGAGAACACTTGACTCAGGGAAGCTCATTTTTATCTACAGATACAAGTGTATCTCTCTATTTTAATTATAATAATCATTGATAAGAGGAAAACCTTGTGTTTGTGAGTGTTTTAAATAGTACTTTCACAGTAAAATCTTATTTTATCCTCACATGTGTCTTATAACTTAGATGGAGCAGCAAGTATTACTCCCATTTTGGAGTTACAGCAATTGAAACTCAGGAAACCTTAATGTGTTCCCAAGCCACATGGCCAGTAGTTGTAATATTATTAGCAACAGTTACTAAGTGCTTATTATTTGCCAGGTGCTGTTCTGAGCAGTTGACATGTTATGAACTCTTGTAATATTCATAACAACCAATGTTGCAACATCACTCCAAGATCATTCTTATTATTATCTCCAGGTTAGATAAAATGGAAGCACAGAGAAGTTAAGCATCATGGGTAAGTTCATACATTTCATATGTGCTAGAGCTGAGACAGAAGACCTGGTAGTCTGGCCCTGGAATCTGGATTCTTTGGTACTTCATTCTATCACCTCTATCAGTAATTAACAGAGGCAAGACAATTCTCAAGTGATCTGACAACACATCTTAGGGTAGTCCTTTAATAAAAACACAAAAACAAAATAAAGCCAAAAACTGTTTACTTTAATCTGAGGCCTAATCACTAATTGCATATAAATATAGGACACTTAAAAACTAATTTCAGGGGATGTCTGGGTAGCTCAGTGGGTTAAGCCTCTGCCTTCAGCTCAGGTCATGATCTCAGGGTCCTGGGATGGAGCCCCGCATTGGGCTCTCTGCTCAGTGGGGAGCCTGCTTCCCCCTCTCTCTCTGCCTACTTGTGATCTCTGTCAGATAAATAAATAAAATTAAAAAAACAACAACAACAACAACAAAAAGCTCTAGCTGCCATCTTGAGTCCCTGCGTGTGTGCGTATAATCTCAGATGGTCTGACAGAGACCACCTAAACGCCAACCCTACTCCCCCTGGGGCAGTACCATTTCTGCTCCAACAAGATTGATGAAAGAAACTATCACCCACCAGGAGAAACTCACCTAACTGCAAGCACAAGTGCACATTGGTGGGAAAGGAACTGCTCACCAAAAGAAGGTGGTTCACAGAAGAGCTATAGCCAATGATAAAAACCTGCAGTTCTCCTTAAAGAAGTTAGGGGTACACAATACCTCTGGTATTGAAGAAGTGAATAGTTCACAAACCAAGGAACAGTGATGTACTTTAACAACCCCAAAGTTCAGGCATTGCTGGTAGCAAACACTTTCACCATTACAGGCCATGCTGACACAAAGCAGCTGATGGAAAAGCTAGCCGGTATCTTAAGCCCACTTGGTGCCTACAGTCTGACCAGTTGAAGAACACTGGCTGAAGCTCTGCTCAATCTGTGGATGGAAAAGCCCCACTTGCTACCAGAGAGGAGGAGGAGGATGAAGTTCCAGATCTTATAGAGAATTTTGATGAAGCTTCCAAGAATAAGCAAACTGAATTGAGTCAATTTCTGAAGAAGATAAAACTTGAAGAAATTACTGGGAGCTGTTATTTTTATTATGATTGCTTTTTAAAAATTTTATCCCTGAATCTGGTAAAATCTAGATCTCTAATATTTTTAAGCCCAAGCCATTGGACACTGCAGCTCTTTTCAGTTTTTGCTTATGCACAATTCATTCTTGGCAGCTAATTAAGCTGAAGAAGCCTGGGAATAAAGTTTGAAATAAGGTTAATATAGTTCTTTGCCTAGGATACAATTTTATTTTTATTTCACTGACACTGATTTGTACACAGAAAGCAAAGTTGTTTGTAGAAAGCTAATCCTGGCATGTAATATGGCCAGTAATCTTTGATAAAATTTGATTAAAGATTTTTAAATGGCCATATAATAAAAAAAATTCACGATGTATCCAAAGCATGATCCATAAAAGAAATATTGATAAACTGGATTTCATCAAACTTAAAAACTTTCTCTCTGTGAAAGACCCTATTAAGAGGAAAACAAACAAACTATAGACTAAGAAGAAAAATGTTTCCAAACCACTTATCCCATACAAAGGACTCATTTCTAGAATATATATAAAGAACAGGGGCACTTGGGTGGCTCAGTCAGGTAAGTGTCTGCCTTTGGCTCAAGTCATGATCCCAGGGTCCTGGGATCAAGCTCCCTGGCTCATCTGGCTCCCTGGTCAATGGGGAGCCTGCTTCTCCCTCTCCTTCTGCCTGCTACTCCCCCTGCTTGCACTCACGAGTTCTCTCTCTGTCAAATAAATAAATTAAATCTTTTTTAAAAAATAGAATATACAAGAACTCTAAAAACTTAATAGCTAATCCAAATAGAAAATGGGCAAAAGACATGAAGAGACATTTCACCAAAGAGGATATACAGAGAGCAAATAAGCACATAATAGTAGTTCAACATCACCAGCCATTAGGGAAATACTGATTAAAACCTTGATGAGATATCAGGGGTGCCTGGGTGGCTCAGTGGGTTGAAGCCTCTGCCTTCGACTCAGGTCATGGTCCCAGAGTCCTGGGATCAGGCCCCACATCGGGCTCTCTGCTCAGCAGGGAGCCTGCTTTCTCCTCTCTCTCTGCCTGCTTCTCTGCCTACTTGTGATCTTTGACTGTCAAATAAATAAATAAAATCTTAAAAAAAAAAAAGACCTTGATGAGATAATCAATACGTACAATACTTCTGTTCAAATAGTGACAATACAAAAATCTGGCAAGACTATGGAAAAACTTGGTCTATTATACATTACTAGTGCAAATGTAATATGGGACAGCCATGCTGGAAAACACTTTGGCAGTTTCTCTAAAAATGAAATACCTGGCAATAGCCCAGGACAATGGTCCTAGAGAAATGAAAATTTACAATCACACAAAAATCTGTATACAAATGTTCACATTAGATTTATTTATATAATAGCTAAAAACTAGAAACAACCAAAATGTTCTTCAGTAGTGAATGGTTTGCACAAACCTAAGTACATTCATACAAGGGACTATAAAGGACCAACTATTGACACACACAGCAACTGGGATGGACCTCAAAAGCACTATGTTGTGTAACATAGTGCATCTCAAAACCTCATATGTTGTTTGTAACACTCTTGACATGGCAAAATGACGGAAATGGAGAAGAGATTAGCGGTTAGCAGAGATTGGAAATGGTGGGGATGCGAGGAGTGGGTTGGACCATAAAGGGGTGGTATGAGGGACATCTTTGTGGTATGGAAGAGTTCTGTACCATGATTGTGGTGGCAAGTTACATAGATCTACACATGATAAAATGACACAGAACTGTGCACACATGTGCCACTGTCAATTTTCTTCATATTGTGCTATAGTTATATTAAGATATAACCATGGTGAGAAACTGGGATAAGGGTACATGGCACCTCTACTATCTTGACAATTTCTGTGAATGTGTAATTATTTTAAAATTTAAAATAAGAGAAGTCATTGGCTGTCTTGTTATTATTATTCATTTCATTTCATTATTACTGAAAATAATTTTTCTGTTTAGAGGAATGGAACATTAAAAATGACCCATTCCAGTCATCAAATATTCTAGGTACCTAACAGAAATGAAAGCATGTAGCTACCAAAAGACACATACAGGCATGTTTACAGCAGCTGCAGTCATAGGAGTCCCAAATCAGAAATAACTGGAATGCCTATCATCTGGGAAGGGAATAAATTGTGGCATATTCATACAGGGGGATACAAAAAGGAGGAGGAGGAGATAGCAGAGGAGGAGGAACAGCAATTTCATCTTGCTCTACATATGTATTAAAGCTCCAGTTATATTTTCGATAGTGGGGCCTTATTCATTCAGTCATTTATTTATTTATTTATTTACTGCTGAACTAGCAAGATAATAATCAAAAAGATTATTTGTTTATTTATTTGAAAAAGAGGCAGAGAACATGCAAGCGGGAAAAGGGGCAGGTGGAGAGGAAGAATTCTCAATCAGACTTCATGCTAAGCCAAACATCAGGGCTCAATCCCAGGACCCTGAGATAATGACCTGAACTGAAATCAAGAGTCAGACACTTGACTGACTGAGACACCCAGTGCCCCAAAGGGGCCTGATTTAGCATCGTTGGTCAAAATTTAATCCTCATCCTTCACTCTCATAAAGAATTACAACTATGTGTGATGCTCTGTATGGAAGAATTGGCAATATTACATTAAAAATACTAAAACAATTTGTTTTTAGATGAATTATAACACTGTAGGATACAACTGTTTCTTCAAAAGCCTAATAATTTATCTACTTAGTAAGCTATACAACTTCTCTATGAAGCTGTGTTGAACGACATTTATCAGGGAGTGGAAAATATATGAATGGTCATTGAAATTCCCTTGCCAGTGTCCCCGCGGTCCCTCCCTGCATCTTCTCCTCCAGCACCCAGTAGAGAGTGTCTGAGTCCTACCAAGGACAGTGGTGAGGTTACACTTTACATAGGCTAGAAAATCCAAGTGTAATTCTGTCTTGGTTACTACAAGCTTTTAAGACTCAGGAAAAGTAATACCTGTGGAACTCAAGTTACCCATTTGCTAGATGAAAAAAGTGACGAGTCCCTTCTGGCCCTATGCATTGCTACTCTGGTTTTCTTCACTGCCCTGCTTCAGCAGTTCCCCAAGGCCTGGAACTTTCCATTCCCTCAGTTTGAGCACTCTAATTTACTGCTAGCTCAGCTGTATCTGTAATTTGTACACACTACTCATTGAAATAGCTTACTTGTCCTCTGGGCCTCTGCTAGGAGGATTTAGGGCAGTCTATATGATTAATAACAACTTCATAGCAGAGAGAGAGGAGGTGGCAAAAGCTCTGCCTTTGAAACCATATCTTAATCCTCTACACGCCTGGCTTTGCTGCTTCCTTGAACCTGTTGACCTTTAGATTTCTCATCTGCTCAAATTTTGCATGCTGTATAAAATGAACTCTTGTATTCCTTCTGAATTGTGCTAGACTTTTAACTCAGGGTTTAAAAAAGCCCGAGAGAGATGTTCTGAACAAGTTCAAGATTTTACCAAATGTTGCAAGGACTCTGGAATCCTTATGGTAGTAAAATGCCGGAAAGAAAATTCTGCATTGAAAGAATGCCTAACTTCTCATTATAATGATCCAGCCTTTTATGAAGAATGCAAAATGGAATACCTGAAGGAAAGGGAAAAATTCAGAAAAACTGGAAGAAAAACTGGTAGCCTTTCCTACCAAGAAAAGGCTACAGAAGGGCGCCTGGGTGGCTCAGTGGGTTAAGCCGCTGCCTTCGGCTCAGGTCATGATCTCAGGGTCCTGGGATCGAGTCCCACATCGGGCTCTCTGCTCAGCAGGGAGCCTGCTTCCTCCTCTCTCTCTCTCTCTGCCTGCCTCTCCAACTACTTGTGATTTCTCTCTGTCAAATAAATAAATAAAATCTTAAAAAAAAAAAAAAAAGGCTACAGAAGCTTCTCACAAGCATGTAGGCAAATGTTCAGATACTTAGATGCTCTGATACTCACGGAAATCATTATCACCTAAAATAATGGACTCAAGGAAGTGTTTGCTTTAACCTAAATTATGGAAATACTAATTTTATCTGAAATAAAGTTTTTTTTTTAAAAAGAAACATTTACTTTGTTATGTTACTTTGTTACATTATTCTGTTTATGAATCCAGAATAACATAATATATAACATGCCTGGCTCACATTTGGTGACCTGATAGCCTAAGTGACACTCATTTGTTGTTGTTGTTGTTGTTAAGCCAATCAACCTATATTTAATCACAGAATCTGGCACAAAGTAGGTGTTCAGAAATATTTATTTAATTATTGAATGATAATGGCTATGCTTTAAGCATTTGCAGGTAATATTGGAACTTTAAAGATCCCTTCTGAAGATAAAAATTTTAATAAGTTACTCCAAAATTAAGACACCGATAAAGTGGATAATCTGGAGCATTGCATGGGTTACATCATGTGATCATCACTACATTAAGAAACATGAATGAGGGGCACCTGGGTGGCTCAGTTGTTAAGCATCTGCCTTTGGCTCAGATCATCCCAGGGTCCAGGGATGGAGCCCCGCATCAGGGACCCTGCTTGATAGGAAGCCTGCCTCTCCCTCTCTCACTTTCCCTGCTTATGTTCCCTTTCTCGCTGTGTCTCTTTCTGTCAAATAAATAAATATAATTTTTTTAAAAAATTAAAAAAATAAAAGAAACATGAGTGAAAAGAGGAGGCAAAATTAACATATCATCCTGAGACATATAATAGTAATTCTTGATGTTCACACTTTTATAAGGCATTATTAGAGGCACTGGAAATATAACTGAGGAATTACATATATAATGAAATTATAAATATGTAAGTATGTCCTTGCTCTAAGAGCTGAACTATTCCCAAAGTTATCAGAAGAAAGGAAATAGCAAAGATTAGAGCAGAAATAAATAAAATAGAGACTAGAAAAATGAGAAAAACTGAGACTTTTTTAGTATACCTTTGCTTTAGAGGTAATGCATTTCTCAGTTTGTGAAATTAAAAGCCTTTGCCAAGCTCTTCGTGATACAAATCATCTCAGAAGATCACCCTCAGGTACTTCCATGCATATCTTCCTTCTCATAAGTACAGGGTATTGGATTGAAATGAAAGCATAGACTCAGGGTATCCCAAGATGGGAAAGGCAAAACAAAACGGATTGATGGAGACAAACAAAGAACTGGACTGAAGACCAGGGATCTGAAAACTGAGAGTCACTGTGGTTGAGTCAGGAAGTGGATCAAAAGTTAAGGTGATCAGACTCCAAGGACCAAGAGACCAGGCAAGGAAACAGTAAAGAAGAGGGAACCAAGAACGTGTTCTGCACAGGTGGAGAAGACAGCACTAGGGACAGCGAGGAAAATTCAACTCTACCAAAGACTTCCTGTGACAGGAACTTCCTGCCAACAGTAAGTCTGAGGTGAATATCTAAAATTCAGTAACAGAGGGGCGCCTGGGTGGCTCAGTGGGTTAAAGCCTCTGCCTTTGGCTCAGATCATGATCCCAGGGTCCTGGGATCGAGCCCCACATCGGGCTCTTTGCTCAGTGGGGAGCCTGCTTCTCCCCCCACCCCCGCCTCTGCCGGCCTCTCTGCCTACTTGTGATCTCTGTCTGTCAAATAAATAAATAAAAATTAAAAAAATAAAATAAAATTCAGTAACAGAATCTCACCTGGTACTTCCATTCTAATTGGGAGACAAGCACAGAACACTAGAGCACAGAACTTTCACAAACTCCATACCTGCATGAATGGACATGAGCAATGTGGTAGACTATGAGTTTTCTACCATTATCCTCCCATAGAATCAATATTGATAGTTGCCCACAGATGAGAGTACCTTTGTGGGAGTCTAGGAATACCATGGGGAAGGCACACCACAAGAGCCAAAAACCCAATAATAGACACATTGAACGAGTAAGAACAGCTTCATTTTTATCCATGTCACCTCTCCCCTTAGGTGGCAAAATTAGTGCCAAGAAAGATGTCCCTCAGTCCATGATTTCTCTCAAGGGAGAAAGTGAAAGCATGTAAGTAAGCATTTAACTTCTTCCAAAAGGTCCTGCTTCTTTCTCACCCCACCCAAAATACTGAGGTGCATGGCTGAAGGGTTGGAAGAGGCAGTGAACATAACAACCAGGGCCTGGAACTCATCAAGGGATATGTATCCTCCTAACTGCCACATGAACTCCATCAGAAAGCCTGCTTGTAAGCCACTGGTGACATCTTGCCTGCTGACACACCCTATGAACACCCCTGTTACTCCATGGCACACGCCCTGTGGCAGCTCCCTTCATGTGTTCCACTAGACGACGAGTGTGAGCCTTTGCAGATGGCAAGCCAGCATACACAGAAAGCCAGTCCGACTCTGTGAGACTGAGAGAAAGTACACAAATTTAAGCATTTTGGGGCACCATATTAGGGAAAACAAAGGCTCACAGCATCTGGCCTGGCTTTTCAGGATTGAGAGAAGGCATACAATCTTAAAAATCCTCTCCCTGAAAATAAAGAACAAGAAGTGAGGAGCAGGGACAACTGTAAAAAGGTCTGAGAAGGCCGCAGAATCCCTAGCTAGGCTGAAGCAATCCAGTAAAGACTAGAGGAGGTAACTGCTTCTTCAAATGTGAAGAGAGCAATACAAGACTTCAAGGAACACAAAAAAAATCAGGAAAATATGATGCTACCAAAGGGACACAATAATTTTCCAGTAACCAATCCTAAAGAATTCAAAACAATTGTTCTAAAGAAGCTCTGTGGGAGATGCCCAGGAGGCTCAGTTGGTTAAGCATCTGCCCCTGGCTCAGGTCATGATCCCAGGGTTCTGGGATCAAGCCCCATGCTGGGCTCCCTGCTTAGCGGGGAGCCTGCTTCTCCCTCTATCTCTGCCTGCTATTCCCACTGCTTGTGCTCTCTCTCTGTCAAATGAATGAATGAATGAATGAATGAATGAATAAATAAATAAATAAACAAACAAATAAATAAATAAATAAAATCTTAAAAGAAGAAGCCCAGTGAGCTACAAGAGAACATAGACAAACAAAATCAGGAAAGTAATACATGAACTAAGTGAGAGTTTCAACAGAGAGATAGAAATCACAAAGAAGAGCCAAACAGAAATTCTGGAGCTAAAGAATACAATGGGTGAAATGAAAAATGCAAGAGAGGGTATCACCACCAGATTTGATCAAATAGAATAAAAAATCCAAGAATCAAAGATAGGAAATTTGAAAGTATCCACAGTGGCTGAACAGAAAAAAAAAAAACAAAAAACAAAAAACAAGATTCAACTATACACTGCTTGCAAGACATTCACTTCAGCTTTAAGGACATATAAAGCCTGAAAAGTGAAGGGATGGAAAAAGTCCATGCAAATAGAAAGCAAATGAGAAGGGGTAGCTAAACTTAAATCAGACAAAACAGATTTTAACTCAAAAGCTATTAAAAAAAAAAAAAAGACAAAGTAGGTCCCTATGTAATTATAAAGGATCAATTCATCAAAAGAATATAATAATTATATGTATATATATCTAACACCTAAATATATTAGGCAAATATTAACGGAGTTGAAGGGAGATATTGCAGCAATGCAGTAATAGCAGGGGATTTCAATACTCCACTTTGAACAGGAAATAGATCATCCAGAAAGAAAATCAATAAGGAAACACAGAACTTGAAGTACACTTTTAGAGTGGAACTCACAGACATATACAGAACATTTTATCCACCAGCAGCAGAAAACACATTCTTCTCAAGCACCTGTGGAGCATTCTTTAGGATACATTATATTCTAAGTCACAAAAAATGTCTTAACAAATTAAAGAAGATTAAAATCTTATCAAGTATCTTTTCTGACCACAATGGTATGTAACTAGAAATTAATAACGGGAAGAAAGCTGGAAAACTAACAAATAATGTGGAAACTAAAAAACACACTTCTGGACAACCAGTGGGCCAAAGAAGAAATCAAAAGGGAAATCAGAAAATATCTTGAAACAAATGAAAATGGAAACACGACATACCATACTTACAGGATGCAGCAAAAGCTGTTTTAATAGGGAATTTTATAGCAATAAACACCTATATTAAGAAAAAAGAAAAACCTCAAGTGAACAACTAACTTTACTTCAAGGAACTAGAAAAAGGACAAACTATTCCCAAAGTTAGAAGAAAGGAAATAGCAAAGATCAGAGCAGAAATAAATAAAATAGAGACTAGCAAAATGATAGGAAAAAATCAATGAAAGTAAGAACTTGTTTCTGGAAAAAATTAAGAAAATAGACAAACCTTTAGCTGGACTAAGAAAAAAGAGAGAAGACTCAAATAAATAAAATCAGAAATGAAAGAGGAGACATTACAACTGCCAATTCAAAAACATAAAGGATCATAGAAGACTACTATGAATAATTATAAGCCAACAAATTAAATAGCCTGGGAGAAATGGATAGATTCCTGGACATATATAACCTATCAAGACTGAACCATGGGGCACCTGGGTGGCTTAGTGGGTTAAGCCTCTGCCTTCAGCTTAGGTCATGGTCTCAGGGTTCTGGGATCAAGCCCCACACTGGGTTCTCTGCCTAGCAGGGAGCCTGCTTCCCCCGCACTCTCTCTTGCCTGCCTCTCTGCCTACTTGTGACCGCTCTCTCAAATAAATAAATATCTTTTTTTAAAAAGACTGAATCATGAGATACAAAAATAGAAAATACAGAAATACAAAATTTGAAAAGACCAATAATGAGTCAGGAGATTGAATCACTAATCAAAAAATCTCTCAATAAAGAAAATCCCAGGACTACGGTGGCTTCATTGGTGAGTTCTGCCAAACATTTTAAGAATAATTAATGCCAATCCCTCTCAAAAACTTCCAAAAACTGAAGAAGACAAAACACTTCTAAACGCATTTCATGAGGCCAGCACTATCCTGCTACCAAAGCCAGAAACGGACATACAAGAAAAGGAAATTTCAGGTCAATATCCCTGATGAACATCAATGCAAAAATTCTCAACAAAATACTAGTAAACCAAATTTAACAGCATTTTAAAAGGATCATACGCCAAGATCAAACGGAATTTATCCCTGGGATGCAAGGATGGTTTAATATATACAAATCAATAAACATGATACACTAACAAAATGAAGGCTAAAAATTGTAAGGTCATGGCTATAGAGGCAGAAAAAAAAAAATCTGACAAAATTTAACATAGTTCCATGATAAAAACTCTCAACAAACTAGGTACAGAAGGAATGTGGCGCAACACAGTAAGGGCCATATATGAGAAGCTCCCAGCTCACATCATGTTCAGAGGTAGAAAGTTGAAGGCTCTTCCTCAGAAATCAGGAACAAGATATGAGTGTCCATTCTTGCCTCTTTTATTCAGTATAGAGCTGGAGATCTTAGCTAGAGCAATTAGCCAAGAAAAGGAAATAGAAAGTGTTTAAAATGGAAAAGAAGCAAAACTGTCTGCACATGAAAGATCTTATATATAGAAAACCCTAAAGACTCCACCAAAAAAATAGTTAGAACTTATCAATAAATTCAGTAAAGCTGCAGGATATGAAAACAACATATGGAACTCAGTTGCATTTCTATACACAAAAAATGAACTATCTGAAAGAGAAATTAAAAAAACAATCCCATTTGGAAGAGCATCAGAAACAATAATATATTTAGGAAAATACTTAATCAAGGACGTGAAAGATTAATGCACTGAAAACTGATGAAAGAAACTGAAGACACAAATAAATGGAAATGAATCTTTTGTTCTTGGATTGAAAGAATCAATATTGTTGTTGTTTTTTTAATATTTTATTCATTTATTTGAGAGATCACAAGTAGGAAGAGAGGCAGGCAGGTGGCGGGGGCGGAGGTGGAGGGAGCAGGCTCCCTGCTGAGCAGAGAGCCCAAGCAGGACTTGATCCCAGGACCCTGAGATCATGACCTGAGCTGAAGGTAGAGGCTTAACCCATTGAGCCACCTAGGCGCCCCAAGAATCAATATTGTTTTATTTTTTTTTTTTAGATTTTATTTATTTATTTGACAGCGAGAGAAATCACAAGTAGGCAGAGAGGCAGGCAGAGAGAGAGGCAAGGGAAGCAGGCTCCCCACTGAGCAGAGAGCCAGATGCGGGCCATCCCAGGACCCTTAGATCATGACCCAAGCTGAAGGCAGTGGCTCAACCCACTGAGCCACCCAGGCGACCCAAGAATCAATATTGTTAAAATGTCCATACTATGCAGTAATCTACACAGTTAGTGCAATATCCACCAAAATTCCAATGAAATTGGAATTCCAATGGCATTTTTCACAGAAATAGAAAAAACAATCCTAAAATTCAGATGGAACCACAAAAGAGCCAAAGCAATCTTGGTTAAAAAAAAGAAGAACAACAATGCTCGAAGCATCACACACTTGATTTCAAACTATATTCCAAAGTTATAGTAATTAAAACAATATAGTACTGGCATAAAAATAAGATATATAGATCAATGAAACAGAATAGAGGGCCCAGAAATAAATCCGAACATACATAGTCAACCAATCTCATACCAGGAGGCAAAGAACACAAAATGGGGAATAATCTCTTCAATAAGTAGTATTGGGGAAACTGGATATCCACATGAAAAAGAATGAAATTGGAGTACTATATATACCACTCATAAAAGTTTACTCAAAACAGATTAAACACTTGAACACAAAAGCAGAAACTGTAAAACACATAGGCAAAAACAGGGAAAAATCTCTTTGACATTGGTCTTGACATTATTTTTCGGATATAACACCAAAAGGAAAGGCAACAAAAGCAAAAATAAACAAGTAGGACCCCATCAAATTAAAAAGTTCTGCACAGCAAAGGAATCAGTCAACAACATGGAAAAGGCAATCATGGGATAACTTAACAGATAACTATGTATCTGTTAAGGGGTTAATATAAAAATATATAAGGAACTCATACAACTCAGTAGCCCCAAAAAATAGGATTAAAAAATGAACAAAGGACCTGAATAGACATTTTTCCAGGGAAGACATACAAGTGGCCAAAAGGCATGTGAAAAAGCACTCGACGTCCCTAATCACCAGGGAAATGCAAATCAATAACACAGTGAGATATTAACTCACACTTGCTAGGATGGCTATTATCAAAAAGACAAGAGATGACAATTGTTGGCCAGGATGTAGAGAAAAGGAAACCTCTGTATGCCATTGTTATGAGAAACAGAATGGAGATTCCTAAAAAAACTAAATATAGAAATACCATATGATCCTACAATCCCACGTCTGAGCATATAGCAAAGGAAATGGAATCAGTACCTTGTTATCCACAATCTCATGTTCGTTCCAACATTATTCACAATAGTCAAGATATGGAAACATTCTAAGTACCTAATGTTATGTGAATGGATAAAGAAAATGTGTGATACATATACCATGTATATACACACATCTATGTACACATGTGTGAGAAATGGAATATTAGTCAATATAAAAAAGAAGGAAATCCTGTCACTTGAGACAACATGGATGAACCTAGAAGACATTATACTAAGTGGGTTAAGACAGACAGAGAAAGACTGTACTCTCACTTAAAAAAAAAAAAAAAAGGTTGAATATATGGAGACAGAGAGTAGAATGGTGGTTTCCAGGGACTGTGGGTAGGAAAAATGAGGAGATGTTGGTGAAAGGACACAAATTTTCAGTTATAAGATGAATAAATAAGTTATGGGGATCTAACAGAATATGGTGACTATAGACAATAACACTATATTGCATATTTAAAATTTGTTAACACAGTATGTCTGAAGCATTCTCACTACAAAACAACAGCAAACCAATTGTGTAAGACTGATGGTTCACAGACCTACCTGTACCCTTGAAGCAAATAATACATTATATGTTAATTTAAAAAAAAACTCCAATAACTGAAAAGCCAGGCAGGTAACACAAATGTGCAAAGTCAGTTGGAGGCACACTGTGATTAAAACAAAACAAAACAAAACAAAACAAGGGTGCCTGGGTGACTCAGTGTGTTAAGCCTCTGCCTTCAGCTTGGGTCATGATCTCAGGGTCCTGGGATCAAGGCCCACGTCGGGCTCTCTGCTCAGCGGGGAGCTTGCTTCCCCTCTCTTTCTGCCTGCCTCTCTGCCTACTTGTGATCTCTCTCTGTCAAATAAATAAATAAATAATCTTTAAAAAACAAACAAAACAAAACCAGCAAACCTTCAGTGCCTGCATTATCCAATGATGTGTATAATTACTAAGACTTAGAGGCACAACTACTGGGAATACCATCTCAAGGCCATAATTTCCTATAAATTAGTATTCCTACATCATTTTTTCACATATCAACTTCAGATTCTGTGTGCTTTTCCTGATATCATTACCTGAATTGCTGGTCTAGTTTTTCAGCCACAAGATCTTGTCTCTCTTTTTCTTTCTTCTCTTTCAATAATCTGGTTTTATCTCTCATTCTATCTTTTTTCTCCTTAATTGTTTCTTCTTTCAACTGCATTTCAGTTAAATACCCACTTTCTTCTGATGCTAAAAGTTCACGTAGCCTGAAAATAATTACAAAAAAATTAAAACCGTTATGCCACATGGACCATTTTACTGTTTTTTATTTACTTTTATTTATTTAATTAGCACGTTTATTTTTATGTTTATTTTTATTTTTTAAAAAGATTTTATTTATTTGAGAGAAAGTGCGAGCACATGTGCATGGGCGTGGTGGAGTGGGCGCAAAGGGAGAAGCAGACCTACTGAGCGGGGAGCCGGACCCAGTTGGGGGGCGGGGGATGTGGGCTCAATCCCAGGACCCTTAGATCATGACCTGAGCCAAAGGCAGACGCAACTGACTGAGGTTTCCAGGTGCCCCCAAATCATAAATTTTGCAAGGAAAAAAAATCATAAATTTTGCAAGGAAAAAAAAATCACTGCAGTCTTCTATAAAATAAGTTTAGTCCTCATTTAAAGCAACAGAAACTGATGTGCCATATTTTATTTGATTTCATACAAATTAGATAATGTACATCTTCAGCAAAAGAATATGAACAGATTTTAACTAAAGTAACAAAATACTAAACAATAAAAAAAAATACTAAACAATATATTCCTTAGCTTTCTATCAAATGTGGGTTATCACAAGTGAAAATACAAACAAACAGTAGCTACTGATTTGGTAAGGGTATGAATATCTTGGCTGTGATCCTTGCTATAAAAATTCACTTGATTTTTGGTCAATCTCACATCAGGATCTTGGGAATGTTTTATAATCTGAAGCACCAGTTTGTGAAGCTTACTTATTTCGTCTTTCTTCAGTGTTGATGATGAAACCTTGCATGGCATCCTTGATTCTTGCTTTCACAAGACTGTCCACAAACTTGCGATCATTGTGCTGGTCCCACTCAACTTTCAAGCGATCTCTCTCCTTTGACTTAATAGAAGCCAAAATAGCATGATGTTTCTGATGGCTACGTTTGATTCTTTCCAGTTGTTGCTCGGCCCCGTGAACTTTGGGAGGCTTGGCTCTCTGAAAACAAATAATTATCACTTACAATCGATCCAAAATCGATTGCATATTTTCAAGTAATCATAACCTCCACCAATACTAAATAGCATTGGTTGTATCAAAGTAATACATCCTGCTACAACTGCAGATAGCTGAAGTGCCTGAGGTTTAACATGTTTGATTCTTTGAGCCTATACTTAAGATGTCATCAAATAAGTCTCAAATATTTAAGTGCCATTTGAGTAAAAGTGCATGGAATTATAAAGTTTGAGCATGACTCTAGTGATTATTTAGTCAAACTCAGAAACACCAAGTGATTTGTCCAAGGTGCTTCCAATAGTCAGGGCAAAACTGTATAGAAAAATTAGAGGTCTTCTAATTCCTGACCTTCATCTTGTCCCCACATTTGCCTCTTAGGGGTAGACAACACAGTTACCATCAAAATACTTTCAACTAGACGAGGCTACTCTCTAAGTATATAGGATATATATAAGGAGCTGTGACAATTAAAAAAAAAAAACCCTATACTGAGAAGGAAGGGAGAGGGTTTGAAAGGGAAAAAAGGAAAAGGAAAAAGGAGAAAAAACTGATAGTAATGTTTTCTTCTTATTTTTCTTGTGCCCAGTTTAATGCAAGGGCAGTACTCCTGACATTTTGGGGTAATGAATTTCTAAATTTTTTTAGACAAACTTCCACTAAAAAGTTAGAAACACACAATTTTGAATACATATTGACACATTTAATAAAATCATGTGAACAGTCTTTCTCATTTCTGTATTCTTAGCATTGAAGAATAATGCCTTACCACTGTTGGTTCTCAGTGTGAAGGAAAGAAAGAAGGGAAGGGGGTAGAGAGGAAAGGGGGAAGAAGGAAACATTTCTGGGTAGGCTTGACGCAATTTCTACTCCTCCCGGGGCCATCATGAAATCTGTGGTCTCGAGCTTTGATTTCAGCCAATTTTATCAAGTCAACCTTAGGTGAATAGGGAGACTCCAGAATGCTGATTTACAAGTAATAAAATTCTTAACTCATATGGCAGAAAGTCAATCTGATAATTTACACTTCTAACATTATACTAACATCACTGTAAGGATTACCAAAATACTAGTGTTAGGTCTTGGTAAAGTAGTCTTCTAGGGAAAGAAAAATCAACATTTTCAGATAGCTTGATGAAAAGATTCAAGGTACGCAAAAAGGTACTTTGAATTTTAGTTGAACAAGACAGGGCTGAAGTGGGTTGGAGACAAGATGATGCCGAGGGTTATATGGTAGGTAGATAATCCGTATCATAACCATTTAGAGCCTAGAGCCACTTAATTAACAAACTACTATCTCTAATATGTATGGCATTTTATGAATGAAGACTCAATGATAATGAAGTGGAAAAGGGTCAACACTACACCTTGTTCAGGATACACACAGGAATTCAGGTTCTCAGTAGACTTATGGCTGAGAACCAAACACCAAGGTCATCAAGAATCAACTGTCTTGAGTTGTCAGAGCAGGAACCTGGTTCTGAGATACATTTTGATTGAAAAGGTGAATGAGGATAAAGGGTAGTGACAAACACCCTGAGCAGTAGCCAGGGGTCAGGAGCCCCTTCAAAGCTTGGGGCATACTGTACATGACTCTGTGGTCAGGAAAGAACAAGGGTCCGAAGGAGTAAAATATGAACTGGAGTTCTCTAATAATAAGGTGATACCAATCCATGCATAGTTTCAGTATTACTCAAAATTCACACTGTTTGACATGAATATAATGTAAAATAGATCCATACTTTAACATTTTCTAGTAGCTGCATTTTAGAAAGTAAAAAGAAACAGGAAGTTAATTTTAATAATATTTTATTTAACCAATATATTCAAAATATTGTCATTTCAGCATGTGACTCTAGGCACATTTCAAGTGCTCAAAAGCCATGTATGGCTAGTGGCTACCATATTGGACACTGCAACTCTAAACCATGCTAAAGGCAGGAAAACATAGGATTTAATCATAACCTTGTGTTTCCAAGGTCATTGAAGGGTCTGTCACTGTAACATGTTAAATTACAGTTTCTAATGATTGAGTTTACAGTTTATATGTCTTAAAGAACATAGGTTTGATTCTGGCTCTACCCATTACAACTATGTGATTTTAAACAAGGTACTTAATCTCTTTGAATCTCAGTTTTCTTACCTGTCAAAATGAGCAAAATAAATGTGCACCTAAAAAACTATTTTAAGAATTAAATAACTGGGTCCCCAAGCAGCACTCACCATGTAACTGTTCCTTTACTTCAGACGTTACATCATTTATTGCTTTCTCCTGGAGAAATGCTTTAGCTTCAAGTCTCATCCCTGGTGGCTTTAATTCTTCCCCCACCACAAGTGTGATCTCTAACATCCATACTTCTTATCACACTCTGATTTCTGAGATATACAACACTGACTTTTCCCTTTTCCTCTTTATTCTTCTATAAGCTCAAAGTATTCAATTGGCCTGCTTCTCTGGTTCGGTGGTATTTTTTTTTTTTTCATGTTCTTTATTGGTTCCCAACACAAGCAATGGCACAATAGCCCAGTCCCTGAGCTCTGTGTTGGGATACAGAACCCAACGTAGATCAGTTTCTATCCCTTATGAAACCCTGAATTCTACAGTCTGTAGAGGCCTCCAATCCACTGATTTTCAGACCCAGAACCTACAGTCCTTGGACCCAGAAAAGAGGGAGCTGGTCTGTAAGTGGACTGAGAATTGCTGTGTGTACTGTGGTGCATAATAAAACCGTATCCTTCATTATTGCTGGTATTTCTGCCATAAAATACCATCACAGACAGTATAGCACATGATTATCTACCATGTTAGCCTTTAATGGTTTTACGCATGAACAAACTATTTCTGCAATTAGAGAATAAGCAACAGGAAGGCAGGGATCAGACATTTAATGAAAAATAAACCTCTCAGAGTCAGTTTTTACCCCCATATCTCCCAAAGTGCTGTGGACACAGCAGGGGCTCAAATAATATCTCTATCATTGTCTAATTACACATGAAGGCTTTCTAGCCTATAGAAACTAACTTGTAGGAACAAAGGTATCTAGGTGCATAAACCAAGTGTCTAGGGTTCTGAGCAAGACCCATCACAAATTCTGCAGCACACAGCATTCTCCTGGCCTCCTACCACCACCCCTCCCTTAGAGGCAACCAACCACCCTATTGCCAGGCCTGCAGGGACACTTCTGTTACAGCTGAGTTGACACAGGAAGGGCAGTGTAACTGCTCACAACCCCTCACAGCCCAATCCTCCTTCCTCATACATTTTCCCTGGAATGCAGGACCAGCCCAAGATCATACAGCTGAATCACCAGCAGCCCAGACCCGATATCCTGCCCTGCCTGGGCCCAGCACTCTTTTTGTAACAGCCATGCCACATCACAAGGGGACAGACTTCTTGGGAGTCTTGGAGACTGAAAACTCTCAGTATCCCAAGGGGTGATTCTACAGATACAGAATCTAAATATAACTGGTGCGCGGTGGGGGACTGAGGAACAGAGTACAGGAACTAAGTGAATGGCCTTCTCGCTCCTTCTTTCAAAATTCAAACCACTGCACAAGACACCTACTCCCCTTGAGAGAGCCACCGCTTGGGCCAGGTTGGGCTCGGCTAGGCCCGGAGTGCTGGGAGATGCAGAAAGCAGTAGGGTCCCGCACACACATCCCGTGCTTACCACAATCACCACTTTGGGAGTGGGGCCCTTAACCTCCCGCTGTACGATGCCAAATCGCTGGCTGTACATTTTCCAGTCCCTCGGGATGGGGGTGGCGGCCGCCGCGGTATGCCAACGGCGAAGACCTGCGGGACCCGCTTCCGCAGAGCAGAAGTCTGGTTGCCATGGTGCACCCAGCAGGGTGAGGGGCAGGTGGGAGGGGCCGAAGTCGGTCCCGTCACCATGGTGACCATAGACGCCGGTGCTCCCAACTTCCTCCCGGAGCCGAGGCGCTGAGTCTGCGCAGTCCTCACCCCGCCCTTCGCCATGCCTCCAGCGACCTCGCTCCCTTCCTCTAGGGTTCATCAGAATAGCAGAAATAAGCCTCCTTAACTTGAAGTGAAGGCGAAGATCTAATTGCATCCAATTGACTTTGCTATTTATATCCTGTAATCAGCCTAAAAGCATGAGGAAAGTTAGTGGATATTCTGTGGGAAGGTTAAGTTTTGTGGGCATTTCTAGGTAAATATTGATGATAATATATAATCATCACAGGACAACCACCCTACATTAGTGTAGTACTTTAAGGTAATTTGCTAGGTATTTTCACACATAAAGCCTTTGGGCCTCACAACTATCTTAGAGCGTTGATGGACAGCAGGTATTCTCATCTTCCAGCTAAGACAAGGCCTAAAGAGCCTGTCTTGTCAGCCCACCCAAACCAGTAATGATAAATTTGTTAGTAATAAGATCTTCCTATTGCACTGGACAGAAACCAGAGCTGACTCAGGGAACCCCAGGATGGGGGACAAATCAGATGGGCTAAGAGGGCAACGGCATGACCTGGCTGGGCAAAGTAAAGACCAAGAGTCTGAGGTACCGTTCACAGTAAACCAGGGTCAGGGCATGGATGGGAAGCGCAGGTAATGAGGCCCTAAGAATCCGTATCTGAGGAGGTGAAGAGGCAACACAGCTCCGGGAACCTAGAAAGAGCCTTAGGCACAGGTGTAGCCAGGGCTGTACTACTGGTCAAGAGCGAGGTGGTAGTAACTAAAAGCCAATTAAGAATGACGCCTTGGTACTCTCCTTCTCAAGTGCAGCGAGCCGCACAGAACACTAGACCACAGAAGAAAATCAGAACCTAGTCAGTCACTGACATCTAACAATAACCAAAGTACAACTGCTGTGTATACCGTCGTAAGGCCGCAATTTACTGTAAATTAGCGTTCCTTAATCATTTGTAATCCACCCACTTCGGATTTTGTATGCGGTACATTTCTAGATTTGGATTCCATTTCCTGAAATGCTGGTTCAGCTTTTCAGCCACAAAATAATGTCTCTTTTTTCTTTTTATAATCTCTTTTAATAATTCTCATTTTGTCTTTTTTTTTTTTTTTCTCTCCTATAATGCTTCTTCTTTCAATTGCAGTTCGGTAAAATACTCATTTTCATTTACTGCTAAGAGTTTACGTAGCCTGAAACAAACAAAAAGAAAGAAATTAGAGGTCGTCTCGGTTCCCTGGGCAGAGTCCTGAGGGTCAGTTCCTTGATCTTCATGTCCCATGGGCGAGTGGCCCACCAGGACACTGGGTGGAACCACACCTCACACCACACCCTTGGGAAAGAAGGGAGGCAATGAAAAGGCCCTCACTCAGGCGCTGGGTTTGGGAAAAGCAGCAGATACAAGAGAGTGCGTCGGACACCCCAGAGGTCGTACAGCCCGTAGGATCCTGTCGAAACGAGTTCTGCGACGGGGAAGCCGACCCCTGGTGACACTCTGCTGTCCTCAAACGTCCCAGCGTCGGTGGTGAGCTCGTCCTGCTGCACCCTCCCCTGGGCGCATCCCGTTAACTTAACTCCGGTTGTTTTTGACCGACCGTTTCTACCACTAGTGAAGAAGCGGCTTTCTTCCCAGCCTGGCCAAGGATTTTTTTGTCTCGGCCGGGCGGAGGCCACGCCCCCGGGCCGCCCTGGCCAGGGGTGAGGGGCTGCGTCTTCCCACTTCCCAGAGCAGTGGTGGGATGGCCGCGGCCCCGGCGCCCCCTGGCGGGGGCCTATTAAGAGGATGGAAGGGCGGGACCGGGACCAGCGGTGAGCCTCCGCCTTCAGCCAAGCCCCAAGGCCTAGAGAAGTGGTTGGCCCAAGGTCCTTCGACAGAACCTGACCTTGATCTTGCCACCCACCATCCCACTTTCTCAGAGTCAACACGGTTACACCATCAAGACACTCCCCAAAGAAACACTAAATATATGAAACAGTAAACGGGACAATAAAAATCATTTTAAAATAATTTTTTAAAATAGAACAGCTCAGAGATAGAAACTATTTATATTATTTCCAATTCCTATTGTGCCCCAAGGTTCACGCAAGGGCTTTCCTCCCGACAGTTTCCTGAATTCTATATTTTCACCATTAAATTCCATGATAAAGTTGGATATCCATTCACCATTTGTAATACATACTTATGTTATTTAATAAAATTGCATGGACTGTATCTTTTTCATTCCTGTATCCCAGTATCAAGTACAGTGCCTACCATGGGCCCGGTTCTCATTACTTGAATGAATGACACAAAAATAGCCGAGACCAGCCAGTTTTTTTTCTGGGTGGGCTTGACAGTATTTCTGTACTTGCTGGGGTCACCATGAAATCCATGGTCTTCAGCTTTGCATTTCCAGCAACGTAGCTTTATCAAGTTATCCTCAGGTGAGCAGTGAGACCCTTGGGAGCTGATTCATGGCAGGGTGGCTTTGTAATGTGTCACCTTGACTAGGCTACGTTTCCCAGAACTCCCTTCCCTGTATGCTTCCGGTTAGGATGGGCCACAAGAGACAGTTTGCATGGTAACTGGAGGACAGAAGTGAAGCAGCAGCATACTGTTTTTACACTCGGAAGGTTGGTGCAGGCGCACCAGGCACTGTTGCAGTTCACACATGTTGTCACTTATCTGCTGGCTCACCTCGTTGGTGTGGGACAGCAGTCAGGCCCTGCAGCCAGGCCTGCAGCTGCTCCACTTTCCCTGGGATCTTCCTTCTGCTTCTCTAATTCCTGGGCCAGAAGAGTATTTAACTCTGTGATGAAGGGCCCCAGCTTCTTCTGCAGGACACCCACATTATCGCAGTTGGAGATGGTGAGACACTGACAGGCGTTCTAGGCCATCCTCGCCGGTTCCAGCTCTTGCTCGTGCACGCCAAAGTGTCCTCCGTCTCCCACACTTTACATCCATCTTCCCTTCCCGATTGCCTGCCCTGCAGACTTCAAGCTCCAGCATTAGATGCAAAGACAACAGCCTTAGAGACTGTTTAATCAGCTCCCACTACTGTATAAGCTCAAATCCCTATTAAGTCCCTTAAAATATACATAAATATATATATATATATACATACACACACATATATATACATATATATATAATATTTACATTAGTGGTACTGCTTTTCTGATTGTATTGTGACTCACACTGTAATCAGACTCTTACAAGTCTGAATGCCAATCAAATTTCACTTTAGACATTACAATACTAGGGTGAGATGCCTGGGTCCTGGGAGGAACAAAACAATACCAGAAAATTAGCCAGTCTTGTTTCTGGCTCAAGAAGGTAAAGCAAACGAAGGGGCAAAGAAGGGTAGCAGAAAGGGTTAAGAGCAGGGAAATGTCTAATCTACATCTGAGTTATCTAAAGCTGCAGGGCTGGGACTAGAATAAGGCAGGGGAGATACAAAGGCTACAAAATTTAAGGAGGCATGCACCCTGTCACAGCCCTATAAAGCTGGCTATGTAATGAAGGACAGGTCTAAACTTTTTGGCACTTTAAGAAGAACGGGGAAGTGAGGCAGGTCTGAGTCAAGACTGGCCCTTATGCAGGACTTGAGGCAGGAATTTGGATTCCTCATAGAGAGGGACCAAGGACAAACTAAGCAGAGAAGCCATCAAGGGACAGGGGAGGCAAGCTATAAGCAAAGATGAGCCAGCCTGGCAGCTTTACTTCTGAAGACTGCTTTGGCTGAGCAGAATGAGGGCAACAAGCAAAATGGACAGTGAACCCTGGAGAAGGATGTCCGTTAGTGTTTGAGGAGTATTATGCAACACCCAAGGCCTCAGAAAAACCCAGTCTCTTGAATGCATGGGTGCTGTGACAAGGTGACCAAATCCACGCAGCCTTGGCACTCCCTAAACCACGCTAGAGGCAGCAGTGTAAACAATTTGTTGTGTTTAGGGCAATCCACCTTGTTTTCAAGGTCACTGGAAACTTACTATAATATTATACATTATCGGATATAGGATTACAACTTACAGTTCGGTGGCTTAAAGAACAAGGTTTTTACAACCCGGTTTTTTTTTCTCCTAGGCTTACTGATACTAGCTGCCTGTCGGACACTGGACAAGTTATTTTATTTCTTTGAGTCTGTTTTCCCATATGCAAAAATGGGCAAAAATCATTGTTTCCCTAAAAAGATTGGAGGACTAAATAGATCAGTAGGAAGAACTAACCAAATAGTTCCTTTCCTCATTTTTTCACATTACGATTTTCCAATGCTGTTTCTCTGAGGAAATGGAAATGTTCAGAAACACTGCCAGGTCTCATCCAGAAGCCACTGAAAAATTATTCACGAAGATGGCTTGTACAGGCTGTTTTGTGGCGGCTTTTACAGCCTCTCTCCACCCCAGATCTCCCACCACAGCTTATCACAGTCAAGCACCTGGGATTTGCACCAGTGGGAGCAAATGCAACAACTTTCTTTTTCTTCCTTTCCTGCTTACTTCCTCTTTAAGCTCATTGTACTGAATAGGCCTGCTTCTCTGGTTTGGTGGTAGGTTTTTCCAGTTCCTACTGAATCCTACATAAGCCCCTCGGTCTACCGTCCAAGCCTCTGAGTAGATCAGTGTTCTCTCATAAAGCCAGTCTGTAAATATCACCTTGAATCCTACAGTCTGCAGAAGCCTCCAGTCTACTGTTTTCTAGCTCCAGGTTTTTTAAGGTCCTTGGACCTAGAGAAGAGGGAGCAGGTCTGTATGTTGAATGAAGTTCGCTCTTTGCAAAATGGAGCATTACAAAACCATTTCCTAGTATTCTGTGCACACCACCCATTTCCCCATAATTATCCCTTCTCTCTCTTCTCGCTTTCAAAATACTCCATTACAAACGAGATAACACATCATTACCTTCTCCATTAACACGTACTGATTTCATACATAGGGAAACTGTTTCCTCACTTAGATGGTAAGTTTCCTGAAGGCAGGAATCCGTGTGTCTCCTGAAGGATAAGCCTTCCAGGGTCATTGTATTCCCCACTGGAGCTCTCACACTGCAGTGCACCCAGCAGGTACTCAATCAGTACCTCTGTCATCGCCCAAGGCAGATGAAGGAGTTTCTGGCCTGCAGAAACTAGTTGGTGGGAACAAAGGAATCCAGGTGCCTAGGCTAACAGTTTATGTTGCCTTTGTCTGGAGCTGTATGGTACAGCCTGTGAACATCCTGCAGGAGGCAGCATTCCCTTGTCCTCTTCCTGCCAGCCCTGTCCTCAGGGGCAGTCATCCTTCATCCTATTGCCAGGCCTGCAGGGACAGTTCTTTGGAGCAGCTAAAATTGTATTAATAACCTCAACAGGCTCAGGAGAGGCTCAAGAAACACAGCCCGACTCCATCCACAAAGGATGTTCTAGGAGGTGAAAGACAGCCTGAGATTCAGCAGTTGCACGTGGCCCCAGATCAGAGCTATCTCAGGGCCCAGACCTGCCCACCCAGCACTGTCCAGCCCACCTGTCAACTCCAGAGGCCTTCAAGACCCCAAATAAAGATTCTCTGAATAAAAATTTATATATTAAACCTGACCCCTTCTGGATTTCCTAAAGAAGATATGGACCAGGCTTTTATATTTTTCCTTCAAATCTCATTGCAGGGCATTAAGTCCTTAACCTCCAATGACCCCTGTCCCTCCACACCCCTCCCCCCGCCCCGCAACATACACACACCCAAGGAAAACCCTGACCTGAACCTCAGGAGAAATCTCTAACGTCCTGCACATAACCCCTCACTGATCATAATCAACAAAGTGATATGAGCCTTTACCTCCCACTGCACCACACCAAATTACTGACTCTACTTTTAAAACTCAGGGCCCACATCTGACCAGCACCAACCCCATACCATCCCTCACTGTGCGGGGCACACCTTGGCAACCAGACCGCTGTGTCCCGGAGGCGGGTTCCACCCAGGCTGAAAATCTCCGTGATCTGGGGAAGAATTAATATCATGGGTCATCATGGCCAATGGGGCTAAAGCAGGGTCAAGGCAGGGTTAAATGTCCCCCAGCACTGACCACGGGTGTGCCAGCCCCTCCTGCCTCCTCCTCTGGGGCCAAGTCGGAGGCGGAGTCTTCCTTGCTCTCTTCCTCCTTGTCCTCCTCAGGGTCCAATGGCTCTTGCTTCACAGGTGGCAGGCCTGCATCTACGGCCTGGGAGAGGTGGGAAATAGGCATCAGTCAGAAGGGCAAGGCTGGCCTAAGGCAAGAGTCTCTTACCAACCAACCTGTCAGTGTGCTGACAAATCTCACTTCCAACACACTTCAGCCCAGAAAACTCATCTCTCAACCTACAAACCTTTCCCCTTCCTCAGAGAATTCCTTTTTTCTGTTAGCTGGACAGCAAAGCAGGCAAAGTTAGTTGCCTGGGGAAGGTGGGGCATTTGTCAGACAGGTAGGGAAACTTTATGGTGAGGCTGCGATCAGCACATCTATTGCTCTGCTCAAAAAAACCACCATCATTCTGCTTACAGACCACCCATCACTGACCCCCACCTTGCTGGGGCAGCCAGACAGCAATACAGGAGAAGTCAGGATGGCTGTGCCCGGTGTCCAGTCTTCCTGGGCATCCACCTTCTCTTGCTTCACCTGGGGTAAGGCCACAACCCAACTCAGGCCTGGGCACTGGGCCTCCTGTGTGAAGGAGGATTGCGGCAGACTTGGTCCCAGCTTCCTGGCACAAGGCTGGATAGGGCTGGGGAGGGCAGGGTAAGATGGGACCCTCACCTGCAACAGGGCTTCTGTGGAAGCTGTAGCAGGGCCAGGCACCTGCACAGGACTGCTTGCACCTTCCCGTAAGAACACAAGGTCAGTGCCAGGTGGGGGTAGCACAAAGCCACTGCCCGTTTCCTGTTTCATTGGAGTTTGGGCACGGCCTGATCTGACTGTGGGTGTGGTCAAGGTCTTCAGTATCTGGCCCAGACGTGGCCGTCGAGTAGAGCCAGGTCTCTTTCGACGAGAGTACGGTGGGGGCGGCCCTGCTCCATCCTCAGATCCTGCCCAGACACTAGGCAGCAGCCGCTTCTGAATAAAGACAAGGTATTACGGCCATGTGGCAGTGACCAACTCCAATATCCACCACCCTGCCCTGATCACTGTGCCTGCTAATCCCAATTAGTTCTAGCACAGAACCTCACAAAGGAGGCCCTCACCATTGAACCTGCTGGTCTCCTATTAGCAATGCCAGCACCACTCAGATTCTTCATTTGCCCCAACACAATATTTGGTAATCTTTGGCTGAACCCACTGCCCTGCCCACTCCTCTGAAGATGCACAGCCCATCTGGCCTGTGCCACCCACCTACCAGGCCTTTCCCACTACTCCCAGGCACTGGGGGCCCTGGATCAACTTATCCCACCCACCTGATCCTTCCTGCCCCACCCACCATGGCAAACTGCAGGCACTGGCGCCAACGACACTTCTGGCGCTTCTGATTGCTGCCCCCAAATTTCGGCTTGTCACAGCAGAAGTCGCAACGACCACAGTCCATCCGGCGCAAGCAAGCTGCACAGGTCCCACACTTACGGTTCTGCCGACGGTTCGTGTAAGGCTGCTGGGGGATAGGCAAGAAGAAGATGCTATTACGGGCACTATTCCAATGCTGCTCCTTTACTAGCCTCAGCAGAGGGAACCAGCTGTGCACTGGTCCTGGGTCACACCTCAGCACCTGCTAGTCCAACACCAGGCACTATCACTGCAGTGGACAGTGCCCAATACCATCAGAATTGTGGCTACTCCAACGCCTATCCATCGTGTCATCTGCTAGACCAGTGGCTACCAAGGTCTTCGGCCCCCACCTCAAGCAGAATTTTGCTGAGCCTCCACTATGACGCTCCACTGCACCTGCTGAATCTGCTCAACCTATGTGAACTCCCTTCACTATGCCGACTTTTCCTCTATCAGCCCCACCAGAGCACCGGTTCACCTGACATTAGCAACTGCTGCTGCCCCTGTTGATCCCATGTTGGTCCCTCCCCCATTCTTTGCTCACCCCATACTAGTACCCATTACTGTGTCTTGCTGTTTCCCTATTAGGCCCATTGCAGCAGCTGCTTCTTTGGGCTTAACCAAGTACCCTGGGAGGGTCTAGGTTTGTCCAAGTAGGGTGGAGCCACTCACTAGCTCGTCCTCGTCTACACAGTAATAGATGAATTCGGCAGGTGGCGAGGGGGCCAGGGCTCTGGGTTGCTGCAGAGGCAAATGGGCTGGGGTCAGGGCAAGTGCTGGGTAAGATTAGGGTTGTTCCTTCCCCCGGCCCACCAGGGCCTCACCAGCTCTGGGGACGCTGGAGGCTGTGACGGGGTAACTGGAGGCAGTGGCTGGGTTCGTGGGGGGCGCCGCCGGGCAGCCATCTTGGAGTCACAGCCTCCTCTGCGGCGGCTACGTTTACCCTGGGAGAAAGCCAGAAGAGTAGTTTAGGCTTGATGGCACCAAGCAGATACAGAATCCCAACCCTCATGCCCACCCCCAAGAAAAGTGCAGAAAGCATGCATGGGACAGGCAGGCAGAGTGTGGGGTGCAGCACTCACAGCAGGGGGAGCCACAGCTAGGGGAGGGCGTCGTTGACATCGCTGATGGTGGCGACGGAGACGGTGGGCAAGGTGCTGGCAGATAGGGGCAAGTAGGTGGGACCAGGGAGTTGAGCATGGGGCGAGGGAGAAAAGAAGACATGAGGTGGGCAAGACTGGGAGGAAGCAGCAGCAGCAGTAGCAACTTTAACAGCAGATGAGTTCTGCCCCAGCCCTGGCCCCAACAGCGCTGGCCCCTCCAGCCTAACTCACCCGTAAGCAGCGCCGCTGGACACACCTCCATTGGCGCCTGAGACCAGGGCGGGGAGGGCGAAGGCAAACTCGACAACGGCCACAGTCCTCTCGGGTCTGACAGCCCCTGCACACTCCACACCCTCGGCTCTGTTGGGGGGATGGGAGGGAGCACAAGCATGATGCATGTGGCCAGAGCTATGAGAGCCAGGGGCTAGGGTAAGCCTTTGGCCCACCCCACCTGCCCAGCTCACCCTTTCCACAATCCGGAGGCACCGTCTCCGCTCACACTTGCAGAACAGCCCCGAGGCCACATCATGGGGCAACTGCAGAAGGCATGTGGAGCAGGCCCCGCAGTCCTCGGTTACCTGGCAGGCTGCGCACTCCCCGCAGCCCACACGCTGCCAGGAATGGGTGGGGCGAGGTCATAGGCCCAGACAGAGTAGCTCCAGGTGCACTGCCCCTTACGTGTCTATTATTATTAGCCCCCACTGCCACGTCTAGTAGTCTACCACTTGCCTCATCACTGTACCTGACAACTATTGATTAGCGGCCATCAGAGGCTATCCCCAAGGTCTACCAGTGCCCTGTTAACCTCATTGCTGAAACTGCTGATACCCCAACGACCCATTACTGTCTGCTGCTGGTAGCTAGCTCCCTACAAAATGACTCTGACACACTGAATCCATCACCATTCCTTCAGACCCTCCACAAGCCCCCATCACATCCTGCTCCCACCACACAATTGTGAGGAGGAGGCAGGTCGTGCTTACCTTAAACATCCTTTGCTCCCGGTTGAAAGCAATCCTCTGTGCTGCAGAGGGAAAAGCAGAAGTTAACAAGAAGCATCAGATATCTACCCTCACGCACTGCCGCTCCCCTGACGTCCACCATTCAACCTCCAGCCTGACAGTGCTGTCCTAACCTAACATCAGACCTGCTTCACTTCTGTGTCCCAGGGCCTGGGGGCCACTCACCTCTGCAGTCCTTGCATAATGTCTTGAGCCGCTGTCTTCGGGTACCATCCCCTGAGAAGCTGATTCCACAGTTCTCACAGCACCTGGGATGGGAAACATGGGTGTGGGGCTCTAAGTGTACCCTCAACCGCAACCCTCACCCTCTTGGCTCACTTTAGGTCAACACTCACCCAGGAGCAGGCAGTGAAGCTGGGGCTGTGTCAGCATCAGCCTTGGTCTCATCCCCTGGGGCATCCTTCCTGACCTCACCCTTCTGGGGTCCAACCTGACGTTTCCGAGTCTTGGCTGGCCGTGAAGGCTTCTTCCGCTTTTTGCTAGGGACAGGTAAGGACTGGGGCTGCAGATGAGAGGAAAAGAAGGAAGAGATCAGTGGGTGGGTGTTAGATGGCTCAGTCATCCCTGCTGGGTACCCCACACTGTGTAGTACCTTGGGGGCTGGATAACACAGAATGCCTTGTTTGAAGTCGAAGAGGGAGAGGTCACACGCAGGGCCCAGGTATCGGGTCAGCTCAACTTTGCTTCGGATCCTGTCTCCTGTGGGGCTAAGGATGGGCCAGGATGGGTTGGTACCTGGGTGAAGTCATGGCCACTCCACCCACACAACCCTCCTACTGGACTGGTGAACAGGCCTGTAAGGCTGGCAGGGGATACAGGAAGTAGCTTGGGATTGGCATGTAAACCCTGACCAGATCGTACCCCAACTAAGCCTGCAGAGCAGAAATATAAAATGTGTACAAATAGCCACGCATATGCATATATAAGTAAATAATATAAACGTAGATATGTATGTATTTATGTCACATGTTACTACTTAGTCTATACAGTCAAGAGTACCAATCCCAATCTGTTAAGTAATGTCTAAGTGTGTTAATATTACATACTAAATATTTAAAAAATAAATAAATAAAATAAACACCTGCTTAAAAACATACACACAAATGAACAAGCACATAAATGTATATGCAAATGCATGCATAAACATACAAACGCAACTACATACAAAACAAAGCAGGAATAAGCAATACCGAAAGAGAATACTCCACGGGTCTCCAGCATTTTTGCATGTCTTGCAAGAGAGGCACTGATAGTCCTTTGTTATGAACTATCTCTTCAAGGATGTTTGTACAGCAAACAGCCTTGGAAGATAAGAGATAAGTTCTCCTTCCAGAGCAGAGGAAAGGCATCCTTACTATCCTAACATAAAAGACTAGATTCCTGAAGCTCAAGTAGCTCCTTTCCTACAACCCAATGCATGGGCAGATGCTAGATAGCCATCTTCAGGTCATGATGTGGGAACTGGCATTTGGGGAACTGACAGGAAAATAAAGACATTCTGAATACCGCTATAACTGTGAGTAATAAACTGTCTTTCATCTCTGACCCAGGAGTGTTGTATATCCTACACTAGCATCCACAAAATTGTGACATACTTGTTATCTTGCCCTAATTAGGACAAAACCTCTAGTCTTTTACAGTTCTTGATGACAACACTTAAAAATATAAATTGTGACAGTTTCAGATGCGTTATATGTGGATAAATATACAACTAAGTGTGAATGAACAATTATATTTATGATTTTACTATATTCCTCCAGGAAAACAGCAAATTAGATACCAAAAAAGTTCAGAAAGAGTGAACTTCAGGAAGTTCAGGAAGAGTAAATTCAATAACTGCATCACTAATAGATCCTGAAACACCTTAGATCCTTAAATGCAAATAGCACACAAACATGTATATTCATGTATTAATGGCCAATTATCATTCGTGCTTTGTTGTATAAAGTCACATTAAACACTGAATTAGTGAACATAGAACCTCTGGTCCTAGGGAACCACAGGATAGCTTCCTGCGAGCCTCAGATGATCAATGTGTAACCTCTTTTAATGTATGGCCTTTGAATGATTTAAAGCCAGGAGCTCTGGAGTATTGTTATATAGGTACTTTTACCAAGGCCCTTGTAAAACAAGCCAGCCTTGCCAGTATTGAAAACCTGGTCTTCTACGTGACACATTTCCCATGTAACACTTAACGGCTATTTTAAAAATTCCTCTCTAAACTCTTGATCTGCAGACCTACCTTGTATGCAAATTTAACATTTTTTACAATATGTCACCTTCTGAAACACATAAGCCAGTCAGCACTAAGATAGATTCAACATTTTCCTAAACAGAGGTAACACAACCATCAAGTCCTTGGCGTTCGGCCTCTCCCGATGCCCACTACGCTTTACTTTACTGGTCATATTACGGATCTTTATTTAGACTTAGCCCTTTTCCCATCTTCTCCTTAGGTTCAGCGTAACTTTAGCATTTTCCAGAAATTGAAGTTGGACAAATTGGAAATTTTCCTTCTCTTTTTCTAGATGTACCACATTTTTGATTCACTGACATTGCACTCACTCCTAACAGCTCTATAACTCACACCTGAAATTTATTTAATATGCATTTTCTCCTTGCAGCACATCACGTTTTTCTCCTTGTAGCCCATCAGACTTCTTACACTTAGAACACTAGATAGCAACTTCAGCACTATGCTGAGGGCCATTCTAAATACTAAAATCACCAATAAAAAGTACAAAAATGTGAAAAACATGGCACTAAGTAGGCCATGAAAAAGACACATGATTACAGTAAAAGAACTGAAATAAGAAAGTCACATTCAACCTCAGCTGGGAATGCGTGTATCAGGCAACTTAAGTTTTTTGCTGTTCTGTGCATGTCTATGAAAGACCATGAAAGTACAAGGAATATCAACTTTAAGAAAACAAATTCTAGCAAGCAAACAAATTAGCAAATATGAAATACACAAGTAATAAGAATGGACTATATATGCATAATTTTAATCCACCCACAAAATTAAACACACCCCCTGATTTCACCCTGCTCAACCAGACTCAGCCTTACCCATGACCCTGTCCACAACCCACCCAGTACCTCTGGTAATAGGTGTCTGAGCGTCCACAGGTGGCACCTGACTTTCGAAAGACCTCACGACGTTTCCAGCCAGGGCCCAAGGCTGGGCACTCCAGCCAGTCCTCAGCCATGGAAGCCACGGGAAGGAGCAGCGGCCTGCAACACGAAGTGTGTAATGACAAAAACTGAGGGACTAGGAGAGGACGTGTTGTACCCTAGTCCCCCAAACTGCTAGTATGCTTGTTCGAGACTTGGTACCTCCCACAGCCAACTGGCCAACACAAGAGAAAATCTTTCCCAACTCATTCTTCCCTGTCCTGAGCCCAGAAGCTTGTCATTCCTACCCCTTCCTGACCTGGAAGCCCAATCTTCAACTTAAGGGTCCCAATCTTCAACCCAAAGATCCCCATTCCTTACTCAATGTCCTGATTCCCACTTCCTCCCTTTCCTCAGCCTGAGAACACATCACTTCTCCCCTCTGCCAGCCTAAGAATCTCTTTCCTTCCAGGAGACGCTGTCTTTAACCTACTGGTCTCCACGCCGTCCCTTTGTCACCCTGAAACCTCCGTACACCCCATTCCCCGAACTGAGAGGCCCTATTCCTCCCATCATCAGCCCAAGAGGCCCCCATTCTGCTCATCCTCAGACCAAGGTCCCAGTACTCTATCTACCTCAGTGTTCTGAACTCCCACTCACTTTCATCATTGACCCAGGAGTCCTCAATTTCTCTTTCAGTCTTTTAACCCTCCCACTCCTTCCCTTTATGATGTCCTCTTATCATGCTACCTCAGTGCTACTGCCTCAGTTTCCTCCGTGTCCTTGCCAGAGAGCCCCCAGCTTCTGCATCTCTTTACCCTGAACAGCCCCTCACTCCTGCTCCTCAGCCTGAAAGCCTCCTCCTCCCTTGTTTTCCCTGTCAGTGCTCTGAGACACAAGTCTTCACCAATATCAGTCCCCAAACCTTATTCCTCTCATCTTCAGCTACAAAGTTTCTTCATGCCTTCTCTTCAGTGTCTCTTATTCTCCATTCCCCTCATCACCCTGAGATAGCCTGCTTTCCCCCCTCAACATTCTGAACCCACCCCTCAATCCTCCCCGTTTTAGTCCCAAGATCATGCCATCCCTAACTCAGCATTCGGAGCCCCTATTCCTTCTCTTCTCCATAGGAGTCCCCGCCGCTCCTTTTCAGCCTCCCAATGGCTCCATTTCTTCCCGTCATCAACCTGAGACCCCTCTTCATTTCTCCCTCTCAGCGTTCTGAACCCTCATTTCTCTCCTCAACCTGAGAGGCACCAAGGTCTCCCCTCGGGGTTCGGATCCTTCCCCAACCCTCTCCGTCCTCGTCCAGACTCCCAACACGTCCACCTGTCAGCGCTCTGAGCCCCAATACTCCCCGTCCTCAGGCAAAACCTTCCCATTCCTCCCCTTCAGTATTCCGACGCCGCCATTCCTCCCACTCATCGGCCTGAGGGCCCTTCATTCCTCTCCGTCAGGGTTCTGAGCCTCGTTTCTTCCCCATCCTACGCCCGAGCGCTCTCCATTTCCACCCCCACAACTGTCTCACCAGCTCGGCACCAGGCCGGTAGCTTCCGCCGCTCTAGGTCCGCGGACCCATGGCGAGGGTCCCGCCTGTGACTCCCGCCTTGCCCTGCTCTTCTTCCTCCTCCGCAGACGCTTCCTCTGAAGCGGTAGCTGTCGCTGCCGCGGCCGTTCGTTGCTCCCGGAACCGGAAACCCGCTGGCCCCCTCTAGGGCCCCGCCCCCGGCAAGACGCCTGCGCTCTAATGCTCCTCCGGCGTTTGCCCTTAGTAGGGAGGACTCCCCGCGCCTGCGTGCTCGGTCCCACAGCAGCGCGCGCCTCTTGCCCGGAACCTACTGCGCCTGCACCGTGACGTCCAAGTACGGCTCGCACCCCTATCGGAGACTTGCAGCGCCGGAGCCCCTCTCTTCCCCAACCGGCGCTCTCCCCGCTCCGCCCACCTGGCTTGCGCCTGCGCTCTCCCAACCTAAGGGGGCGTGGAGGGTTGGGGTTGGCCCTACGCTGTTCCCCAGGCGGTCTTCACCAGCGGTTACCGGGAGGGAGGGGTGCTCAGGGCTGAGGTTGTGTCGGAGGGGTCCTCTCCCACCTCTCGTCTACGTCGCGCCTGTGCCGTGCGGTTTCCCGAACATCTTCCCCAGGACTATTGCGTCTAGCTCTCTCCGCTCCGCCGAACAGTTGCAGGAGCGCGCGGGGACTAGTCCGGCCGCACGCTAACCCCAGTACTTTCCACGGGAACTGGAGAAGGGGGCGGTGCCGCGCTGCAGGTAAACGGAAGGGCCGTGCAACGGAGACCGGCGGGGCCCGTCCTGGAAAGGCTGTGCTGTGGGGGACCAGTAGCCCCGACGACAGGGTGGGACGGGGTTCCCGGACTTCTGTTAACACGCGTGTCGCAAAAGAGAGGTTTGAGGGAGAACGAGACCTTGTGTCCATCATCGAATACATTTCTAGTCCGGAGAATGTCAATGCTGACACAGGGGTGGTAAGTCAATCACAATACTGAATTAGTGCCAACTGTATACCCATTGTTTCAAGATGAAATGCTGAGAATGTAGGCCACTGGGCTCTTCTTTGGCAAGGCATATGCCACCACCCGTGGGGCGGGGGCCTCCTGCAGAACACAGAGTAGGTGCCAACTGTATACTTAAAGCTGTGTACTGCAACCCCTTCTGAATAGAGGTGTGTGCCACAGCTCATCTACCCATGGGGTTTGGGAATGCGGTTGCAGCTGGATAAATGTGAAAACCTTCAGTAGTAATCTTTCTTGATTCTTCAAAATTTTATTAACAAAACCAGGATAGGGGAGCCAAGAGTGAGCAGACTCCACAGTCCCACCCAGGCACAGAGAATGGAGAGACAGAGGGACAGACAAGGACAGGAGAAGATTCTGAGACCCTCTGGTAACGGCAGCTGGGTAGTCAGATGGTGGATGGGCACAGGGAAAAACTCAGGGACCATTTGGAGAAACATATGAATGGCAGAACAGACAAATGGGAGATTCAGGGCAGCTCCTTGGCCTGGAATGCAGGGTGTGAAGACTTCTGGGCCAGTGTGAGGTTCAGCGGTCAGCACTGGAGCGCAGGTCGGTAGTGAGCGGGTCATGTTGGATCGTTTGGTGCAGCATCAGGGCCAATAATCCTGCCCTGTTAGTCATGGCTGTGCGTACATTTCGCTCCTGCTCAAACAGCTCATCCAGCTTGTACCACTGCCAGGGAAGCAGAAAAGAGCCGTGAGAAGGAGCTCTAGAAGCCCCACCTGACCCCAGCCACATTCAGCATCAAAACCTACCACGCGCACACGCTCCAGGTCCACTTCAGCACGCCGCAACTTCTCCCAGCAGTAATGGCGGTTACACTGGCGTTTGGGCAGGCGGCAGAAGTCACCCGTGAGCTCAAAGACATCACGTACAAGAGGGCACCCACATACCTCATCTGCTGGCACCTGCAAGGACAGCAGGGGTCAGGGATGAATGGCGGCGGTGAGGGAGAAAAGAGGACAGGAATGGGGAGTGGTCAGAGAGAGAGAAAGGAAGGAATAGAGTTCAGGGAGTAGAAAGGAATGGAAAAGGAGAGGAACCGGAGACAATGAGACAGGAGAAAGGAAAGGAATGAAGAGTGATAAGGCAGGCAAAGCGAGACTTACGGAAGCAGCCATGTAGGGAAAAGGGAAGGCAGGGGGGCAAAAGCAGCGGCAAGGGATGGATGTGGGCAGTGAGGAGGAGGAAAGGACAGAACGGGGGAGCTGAGGGCAAAACTTACTTTGGGGTCCCGTGAGTGCTCAGGGCACAGCACCTGGAGCCGCTTACAATAGGTCTTGCTCTGAGGATTGTAGACATCACAGAAGAGTCGTGTAGCTCTGGAGGTTTACAGTAGAGACAAGGCAGTGAAGGGAGAGAAGGGGCACCCATCTGTTCTTGTCCACGACCGTATCCTGCCCCAACATGCCACTTCCAACCCAGCCTTCACCTCCCTGCTCTAACTGCACGGAGCGCCCACACTCACCCCTCAATGCGTGTGGGGTACATGGACCCAAAGGACGTCTGGCTCTCATACTGGAGGGATGAGCACAAATGGAGGGAACGGTGGATGTGCGCTGCATGCCCGCCTGAGACAACCCCCAGACAACACATCTGTCCCCCCGTGGACCCACGGATACTCCCCCTCAGGGTGACACCCTGACCTTGGCATAGCAGCGCTCCATGTGGCGCAAGGCAACACGTGGGTTGATAGGGTGCCCGCAGGACACGCAGAAGATCTGCAGGTCTGTGTCATCACTGTCCCCCTCATTGCTCTGTGTGGAGTAGAAGAAACGATGAGGCCCGGCAGGACCAGGCACGGCGTCCTGTGCCGCTGGGCCTTGCTTGCTCACCTCCTCATCCTCGCGGACAGCCTGCTGCTTGGCACGAAGAATGATGGCCTCGAGCTCATGGAATCGGCGTTCCATTTCCTGAAGGCGGGTGCGGGCGCTCTGCTGCTCACGGCGAATACGTTCGAGCAACTTCTTCCCGTGCTCCTCAGCAATACAGGGACTCTGCTGCCACTGCTGGATGCGCTGAGGGAGGATCTCGTAGATGCGGCTGCAGGGAGGCAGTGGGTTAGGTGCAGGCAGGAAAGGTGGCAGACAACAGAAAAAGTGGGGTGATCCACGATTGGCAGAACGGATGGCCGACCAAATGGCAAAAAGGATAACTGAGTGAGTGGAAGATAAATAAGCGGATGAGCACTTGAATGGTACGTGGATGAGGGATGGGTAGATGGTGCTTTGTGGACTGACGAGTGGACAGATGACTGATGGGAAGACATACAGAGAGCTTTGGCCACACCCTATCCCGTATTCCCTGATTCCCTTAAACCTTTCAGGAATGACTCACTTGGCTGCCAGCTTCATGCCACAGTCATCGGAGCAATACTTGGAGCCAGGCTGAGCAGGGCGTACACAGCCGGGTCCCAGGCACTGCGGTAGTGATGCAGGGTCCTTGGCATCGGCACGCTCTGGGTGTTTCCATTTGTCCTTGTGCTTCTGTTTCTGCCGATGCCGCTTGTATCTCTCTTCCTTCTGTGGGACGACGCAGGTTAGGTGAGGTTAGGGCAGAGTTAAAGTCAGCCCAAGATCCGTGTCCCCCGTATCCCACCCCCTTCTGGCTCTTGTCCCATCCAGCTCCTGACCTGTGCCTCTCCCTCCTCTCCCTGCCCGCTGCCTTCCCACAACCATTCCACCCTCTCCATCACCTTCTTCTCGGATTTCTTCTCCCGACGCTTTACATGCTTCACTTTCACTGCCCTCTTCCGCAGCGCAGGGTCCAGGAATGGAGACTCCTCTGTGTCACTCATCCAGGGCTGCAAGTGAGACAGACACTGCCCCCCCTGCCGCACTCGTGACTGCCCCGCCACGACTCAGTGCCCCCGTCAGCCTTCCATACTCTGCCTCATCTTCCATCTCTCCTTATCATGGGAACTCAGCTTCTGTAACTTCTACCCTTCCACCGTGGGACGCTCTGGCTGCTCACCAGGCCATGGTCATCAAAGGCCCCCGCACAGAAGTCCTGGTAGAGGTCAGGGTCCAGCGGCAGGTCCTCATCTGAGAGTGGCTCAGGTGTGGCCGTAGCCTCAGGTGGCTCCTTGACTGCTGATGATGCCACTGCCCCCTCGTCCTCACGGATGCGCCCCAGCTTCTGTGATGGCTGTGGCTGCTGCTGGGTGGGCAGTGGCCTTCGAGGCCGCGGCAGGGACTCTGAGGGCGTCACTGGCGAGAGCTGCAGGGCAGAATCTCAGGACTGGCCCTGACCGCCCTGCCCGCATGCCCCGCCCCGCCCTGGGGGGCTGGACTCACCGAGGAAGGGAAGTACTTGTACGATTCCTGTGCCGGCAGGAGGAAGGCCCAGGTCAGCCCCAGGTGGATGGAGGGTGGCCCTGCCCTAACCCCTCCCACAAGAGCCTAGCCCCGCCAACTGGCCCCGCTTTGCCTCCCCAGACAGACCCACTACCCTCACTTCTCAGAACCAGGACATGCTCAGTCCCATCCCACCGGCCCCGACATGCCTGGCCGCCTTGAAACATCTGGCTGTACACTGCCCACCTAGGGTTTGAGGCACCCCTGCCAGCCCCGCACACCTGATCGTGCCCCATTCATCTGGACAGGCTCCTTCCCACCTGTCTGCAGGCAATCAGGCCCCACCTCACCTGGCCCACCCCTCCTGGCCTGAGTGAGCCCTTCCTGGACATACTGACACCCCCACCTGGCCCTGCCCAGCTCTACCCGTGCTCACCCGGGCCCGCAGCTGGCACTGACGCAGCCGGCACTTCTGCCGGATCTTGTTGGGGCCCCCAAACTTCTTCATGTCCCGACAGAAGTCGCAGTGGCCACAGTCCTCAGTGCGCCGGCAGGCCTCGCACTCGCCACACATGCGGGCTGACCGTTTGATCTGCTGCTGCTGCTGGTGATGCTGAGGAGAGGGGCCCAGAACAAAACTCAGGAACTCAAGTTGGGCCCGAAATGGGATCCCCTTACCCACCCCAACCATGGCAGCCACTCACCTGGCTGGGTGTGGCCACCAAGGGCTGTGGAGAGGATTTGTGGGGCGAAGCAGAGCCCCGAGCAAGCATCGCCCCAACCCCTGTCCCTGACCCCGCCCGACGCTGCAGGTCTGGATCCGGGGCAGGCCTCTTGCGCCCTCCACCCTCATCCCGGGGCTCACTGCCGTCTCGCTCATTGCTGTCCCGCTCCCGTGACTTCTTGTGCCGATAACGGATTTCCAGCTTGGGGTCTTTCTCTGTGGGGCCAAGGCGGGTGGACACTGAGAAATTTGGATGATCCCAGAACTCCTTCCTCTTTTTTTCTATCCCAGCCACCTTCTCTGTCCCCATACTCCAGAGCAGAGCGACCCCATCTGGTGGGACCCTGTATTTGGGCTCACAGTGGAGTCTCCACTCCAGCTCACCACAAACCAATAATCACCCACAGACACATACCACCACTTCCCACGACCCACCCTCCCTTCATGGCTTCTCCTCCCTCGAGGCAGATGGATCTGCCTGCCCTGTCCAGGCCACCCACCCCCTCACCTCGGCACTCCCGACAGTACCACTCCCGGATGGCCTTGGCCATCTTCTCAGTGATCCGGATGCAGTCCCCATGGAACCACTCATTGCAGTTGTCACACCCGCTGCAGAGGATGGGGTGAGTGGTGCAGATGTGAGGGGCCGGACCCATCAGCCTCACCCAACCTTGCAAGTGTCTGCCCCGCCCGCCTCTCCCCGGCTCACATCATGAAGCAGTTGATGTCTGGTTTGCGGCAGATGCAGTAGATGGGCGCATTCTCCCCATTCTCCGACTTGCTGTCCTCCCCAGCATCTGGAGGCTCCAGGTCTGAACCATCACCCTCCTGTGGGATTCCCCCCACCATCACGGTTCCTTAGAGAACCCCCATCGTAGTGCCTCATCCCTTATTACAGCTCCACCAGGGCTCACCACAAACCCCAACATTCTGCCCACAGACTTTCCATCAGAGCCCCTCATAAATCTTTCCATCACAATCCCCACAAGCCCCCCACCACTCACCCCTGACATCCCAGTACCACACTTACAAATCCCATCACTCTGTCTCAGAGTTGCCATCACTTAGTCCGCTAACACTCTATCACTCAATCCACACACTTAGAACTTAGTTCACTCGACCGTTCATCTCCTGCTGCTCCCATCGTGACTCCTCACAGGACCCCCTCACTTCTCACAGACACCACAGAGTAGATTCCGGAGACGGAACATGTATTTGCATTACGGTTCCCCGCAGATGCCCCGTTATCAACCCCACAGACAACGCACCCCCATCACCTTTCCCCACCGGTCCTTTGACACTGACTCGTCGCGGCTCACCACATACTAACCAGCACCGCTCATCGCAAACCCCGTATCACTCTGCCCAAACAATTTCCCATTCGGACCCCCGCGGAACTACCGAAAGGGATCGCCACCAAACTTCCATTACGGACCCCCACAATGGCTCATCACAAAACTCCCAGACGGCTCACTCATCAAAAAAAATTCAGAACATCAGACCCCCAACATTCTACCCACAGACCCCTGTTAAGGCTCACCACAGGCCCCCACCATACTGCCCTCAGTCTCCTTACGGTTCACCACAGACCCCCAAGAGTCTGCCCACGGACCACACCACTACCACCACCCCGCTGACCTCTACCGCCGACCCCCTCCCCGGACCCGTACTCACCATCTCTCCGCTCTCGGCGCACCCCTCCGCAATCCCCGCCAGCGACCCGCGAATCCGTACAGACCTCTCGGTGGCGTCCGCGGCCGTTGTAAAGGCGCCCGAAACTACTTCCGCTTTGGTCGCGCCTCCCGGGCACCGTACTCTTATTGCGCAGGCCTAATGCGTCGGCTCCGCAGCATACAAGTAGATCCGCCGTCTAGAGCCTCTACGGTCTCTCAGGCGCCACCATCTTGATTACTGAGACCGTACGGCCGCCAAATCCGTAAGTTTGCAGGAAACATGGCCGCACCTATACGGCTGCTTTCCCGAGGGCACCGCCACCTTGTGAGCTAAGTCCGTACGGTGACCGCTTGTACGGACACAACCTTGCAGGAACTATGGCCGCGCCTGTGCGCAACTTCCACTCAGATGCCGTCATCTTGGAATCTGATTCCGTAAGATGGCCGAGTCCGTACGTTCACAGGCAATACATGGCAGCGTCCTAATCGCGGATTCCAGGATGGCGCCGCCATTTTGGCCATCGATTCCGTACGCCAGCGGTTTGCACTGCGTAGAAGTTCAAAGAAAGAGTGGCTCCTCCCGAAACACTACCTGTATCAAGTTACACTCACTCTTCCATTCAGTTACTTTCCCCTTCCACATGTATTAATTGGGCGCCAGCAGACTGTGTGTTTTAGCGCTGCGAAGGAAACCTTTCCCCCTGTTATGTCGCCGATGTCACCGTCCACCACTCTTTCCCGCCCTCATTCTTCCTTCCAGTTCCTCAGCCAGCCCTGGCACGGTTCATGGAAACAACCATGGAAGGCTATAAACGGTGGTGAACTGACCGCCTCTGGTGAGAAGTGGCCGAAACAAGGCAGATTTCGAAATCCAAGACAGCTGGCTTCACCAAGTCTTCCTCTGACCTCCGGCCACCGCCAGAATGTGGATTTGCAGGGTTCCTGGTGACGTCCATTTCAGTTCTCTGGTTTCATACATATTCAATTCTCTCCTATAAAGTTAATTGTAACATTTTAAAAATTAGATCATGTACAATAAAAAAATTTTTTTGATCGATCAGAGAGGTAGACGTCCCGTTAGGGTAATGATCTAACTCGGGCAACCACCAAATCAAATGAGAAACTGCGAATCAGTGCCCCCACCAGCCCAAACGCCACCCAATGCGCGAGTCTTGGTCGTGGTAAATGTCCACATGTCCACATTCAGAATCAGAACGACTTGATTCGGGTTGAGGAGAGAGGCCTGAAGAAAAAGAAACTTTTTCCCCTTTGCTGATAATTCTGGATTTTTTGGCTCCCGACATGATAGCAACTTGTTTGCTACTGATGATTCTCCTGCCGGTGGTTTCGGAAGTCTGGTTTTTGTTTTCGTTTTCTCCACCTTCTCTAAACATTTTTACTTCTGGCCCCTCCACACCATCACAAACAACTGAAGACACAGGAACTGCAACAGGGATTCAATGACCCTCTCTTCCTAAAACCTGTTTTTAATCCACAAAGCGGACCTTCCGGTCCAGACTTGCCTCCTTTTTCTAATTCATGTTGAATTAATCTTAATTTGATTGTAATTTATTTAAATTAGCATAATTTAATTCTTCAAATTTAGTTGTTCATTTCTTGTATTAAGTTAATTTTAGTTAGTATAAATGAATATGTACGTGTTGGTAAGGTACTGATAAATTTACTTTAACATCAATTAATGAATTTCATATTATTCAATTTTAATTTAATTACAATTTGATGTAGGAAAATAAGTTTAAGGGAATATAATTCAAGTTTAACTTAAATTTACTCAAATTTAATTTAACATTACTGACTTGATTTACTAAATTTAATTTGGTTTAAAATAATTTAATATTAAGTCAATTTATTCATTTCAATGTTGTGTATCATTTAATTTCAATTTAATATTGTTTCCTTTGTTATATTACATTTTATTTAATATTATTTCAACTTAATACACTTAAATTTTAATTCAAATTCACCTAATTCATTACCTTTTAAAGTTACATAACTAAGTTGAATTAATTAAATGTATATTCAATTACTGTAATTTTAATATATAACTTATTAAATATGATTTATTCAATTGAGAAAAAACAGTGGGAAAACAAATTACTCACCTCTTGAACGCAAAAAGAGCCATCAGTACAGATCTCACAGACATTAAAAAGAGAATTTTTCACACGTTTATACCAGTCTAATGCAATATCTTTGACTACTTAGATAAAATGGACAAATTCGCTGAAAAAGACAACTTCCCAAAACTAACACATGAAGAAATAGAAATTTTGAGTAGCCAAGCAGCTATAAAATTATTTGAATTTCTAATTAAAAACTTCCCCCAAAGAAAACTCCAAGCCCAAATAGCTTCACTAATAAATTCCATCAAATATTTAAGGAGGACAAAAGATCAATCCTATACAAAGTGTTTGAGATAATAGAGGAGGAAAGAACACTTTCCAATTCATTTTCATAATCATTTCCCTGCTACCAAACTAGACAAAGGCATTACAAGAAAAGAAAATGACAACCCATGTGTCTGATCACAGTTTCTATCCCTTCAAGAGAGCATGATACTGTGTGACTTGAAGTTCTCACCCTAAGTCACATTGTTAGACTATCCAGTGACTAAAGACCCCCAGGCAAAGACACTTCAGTCAGGAATGACATTAAAGGGCTTAGAGATAGCTCCCAGAAATCAAGGAGACCAAAAGCCAAACCTCTCTTTGGGCAAAGTTAAATTCTTTGCTACACAGATGTAAAGTCATTAACAAAATATAAGCAAATTGCATCTAGCAATTTGTAAAAATGGTGATATATTATAAACAAATGTATTTATGCCAGGAATGATCTTCAAAATGCAAGATTAGTTTCATATTTGAAATATTGTATTGCCTTACACATCTCCACAGAGGCCAAGTAGGAAAGACTTAACTGCCATCTGAGTCTTGGTGGAATGCCCTGGATTTCCCCCCTTATGACGAATAGCCAAAAGACCATGTCTCATTCAGCTCCACAGCTGCAGCTGAGCACAAGACTTACCACTTCACCTCTCCTTCAGGCCACTGGTTATAGAAGCACTTGACTGAAGTTTAGAACTGATCATTGAGCAGATAAGCGACCACCACCAGTACTGCCCATTTGACCCCTCTGATTGCGCGTTATGTTTGTGAGATTGGGATGCAGGAAATTGATACCATGATGATCTTGCTAAATATAATAAGCAGTCTGAATGTTTTTCAGCTTGTTGTCTCCTCACCAAGTGAGTCTGTGGAGGCATGGCAAGCCATGCTAAACAGGGGTAGTAGTGAAACCTGTCGCCTTTTTAGCCACCACGCCACTGCTCAGGGACTGCTTGGCCACCTGACAGTTTGAAGCAATGAACATGAAAACTCCCTGGGATTCAGTATCAAATGTTCTTGCCGAGGTGGTGGGTGCTGGTGGAATACAGGTTCCGCATTGTCCAACCTATTCATAGATGATCACCCATTGGTTGGCAATGTCAAAGCCTCAGTATCAATGACCTAAAACATTATGATACTCTGCCCAAAGGACTGACTGATAAACCACCTCCCAAATTTAGGGGCCTATTTGCTAAGTTTTTTGGTTTTATGTGCTCATGCTGTATAATTATTATGGCAGTCAAGAAAAACAACTATTGGGGCACCTGGGTGGCTCAGTGGGTTAAGCCTCTGCCTTTGGTTCAGTTCATGATCCCAGGGTCCTGGGATCAAGCCCCACATCGGGCTCTCTGCTCAGCAGGAAGTGTGCTTTCCCCTCTCTCTCTCTGCCTGCCTCTCTGCCTACTTGTGATCTCTCTCTCTCTCTCTCTGTCAAATAAATAAATAAAATCTTAAAAGAAGAGAAAAGAAATGTGTTCCTTTAAAAAAGAAAGAAAAACAAAAACAAAAACTGTTCTTTCTTCCCCAGATAGAATGTGCCTTACTAGACAGGTCTGGCTGAATGCAATTGACCTAGCCCTATGGCCATCCTGGTTTTGCATGATAGGATACACTATAGCTCTTAAAACCTCATTGTTGTGTTCCTGGGTGGCTCAGTGGGTTGAGCATCTGCCTTCAGCTCAGGTCAGATCCCAGAGTCCTGGGATGGAGTTCTGCATCATGTTCCTTGCTCAGTGGGGACCGTTGTTTCTCACTCTGCCTGCTGCTCCCCCTGCTTGTGTGCTTTCACACTCTCTCTCTCTCTCTCTCTGTCTCTCTCTGGCAAATAAATAAGTAAAATCTTAGAAAAGAAAACAAACAAAAACTCACTGTCAGCTACAAATCAAAAGCAGTTGTGATTGCTGTGCTATGTGGGAAGAAGCCATTTCATAGCCCCAGCCAATACACCCTTTCATGAATCTGTGTTTTTTTTTTTTTGGTTGGTTGGCTGGTTTTATTAATTCGTGGGCTGTTTGGTCTGCCACTTTCAGAGTATAACAGTATCCTGAGACCAAAAATTTAAAAACTCCCTTCTTGAAATGTACTAATTACAGTTGACCTTTGAACAACCTGGCGGTAAGTAAGGGGCTTCAGGCCCTGTGCAGTTGAAAATTGACATGTAACTTCTTTGACTCTCCTGCAACCTCACTACTAATAACCAACTGTTGACTGGAAGCCTTACCAATAACATGGTCTATTAACACATATTTTGTGTGTTTATATGACTCACACACTGTATTCTTACAATAAAGCTGGAAAAGAGAAAATATTATTAAGGAAATTCTAAGGAAGAAAAAAATATATTTTCAGTACTGTACTATTACAGTACTGTACTGAGAGAGAGACAGAGAGAAAGAGAAAGCACAAAAAGGGGGAGCTGCAGGCAGAGGGAGAAGCAGCTCACTGCTGAGCAAGGAGCCTGATGTGAGACTCAATCCCAGGACATTGGGAGTGACCCGAGCCAAAGCCAACGCTTAACCAGCTGAGCCACCCCCGCATCCCAAGTATTGTACTATTTTTTTATTTTTAAAAAATCTGCATGTAAGTTGAAAGACGTGTTGTTCTAGGGTCAACAGAATAGTTTAGAGAAACTGCCTAGATTTATGCTAAAGCGTCTTCAATTTTACCAACCATTGCTTTTACCCCATTGGTGCAACTATGAATGCAGTGAGGAATGGGAGGGGAGCCTTAGTATTATGAAAAAGTTTGATCTCGCCTGCCTAAAATCATCTCAGGAATCCCCAGAGGTCCATAGACAACACTTTGGGAACCAATTTTCTAGACCATAAAGATTAGTATTAATCAAATACTGTTGAGTGTTGCTGATTGATTGACGTGCATTACTCTCATTGCACTAATTAAACTGGAACCTGTTTGAAGTCAGGGATATAAGGTTTTTACTTTTTTTGGCATACAGTACTCTATCTACTTGGTGACTCGTAGATAACTGTCAGTTAATTGATACAATAAGCATGCTTGTTAAGATCTTAAAAATAATCAGCAGTCACCTGTCTTTCTGTAGATGACACAGGAAGAGAACACCCAAAGTTGCTAGATAACAACAAAAAAAGTTTTTAAATGAGAAGAGAAATTCTTTGAAATGCACCAGGTTGAGGGGGTGGATAACAGAAAAAGAAATACACCAGTGAAATCCTGTCAGAAGAGGCACAGTAACTTTCCAAGTTGTTGTTGTTTTAAGATTTTGTTTATTTGTTTGAGAGAGAGCACAAGCAGGGTGAAGGGCAGAGGGAGAAGCAGACTCCCTGCTAGCTGGGATCCTGATATGGACTCGATCCCAGGACTCCAAGACCATGACCTGAGCTGAAGGCAGACGCCCAACCAACTGAGCCACCCACGTGTCCAAAGTCTTTCTAATCTAAATTTTTATTGTAGCAAACATAGTGCGTAGTAAAGCCCTAAAATTTACAAGGAAAAGAAAGTATGATTTATGATATTTTTCCTTTACCTTTCTCCTAATTATAATACTAATCCACTGCAGAAAAACTAGAAACTCTAGAAATATGTGAAACAAACCCCAAAACAATTCTACCTTTGGGAGAAGCACTGTTAACTTGCTAACATATTTATATATGTACATACAGGTGCATGAACATTAAAAAACATATTTGGGGTTACATGAATTATTTCCAGGCCTATGTTATAATCTTTCAATCTAATATTTTTTGAGAAATATTTTGCCATATCTGTAAATATTTTTTAAATAATTCTTTTTTTTGTATTTTATTTGTGTATTTGACAGAAAGATAGAAAGAGAGCACAAGTAGGCAGGTGGAGGGAGAGGGAGAAGCAAGCTCCCCACTGAGCAGAGAGCCCAACATGGGGCTCGATCCCAGGACCCTGGTATCATGACCTGAACTGAAGGCAGCTGCTTAACTGACTGAACCACCCAGGTGACCCTAAAATAATTCTTAAACTAATTTGAAAGTATTTTTTTAGGTCCCTGAAAGTTAGGATTGTTATCCCCACTTTACAGTGAAAGCAATCCAGACTCAGGGAGCCTAAGTCTCTTGTCAGATCACACAGTCAGTAATAATAAATCCGATATTGTTAGTAACAACTTTCCCCCTTTTAAAAAAAATTTATTTATTTATTTGACAGAGAAAGAGTTCACAAGTAGGCATAGAGGCAGGCAAAGAGAGAGAGGGGGAAGCAGGCTCCCTGCTGAACAGAGAGCCTGGTGCAGGTCTCAATCCCAGGACCCTGAGATCATGACCTGAGCAGAAAGCAGAGGCTTAACCCTCTGAGCCACCCAGGTGCCCCACAATTTTCCCCTTTGAGTGCTGCCCAGTGGGTTGAAATCAGGGCATAGACTGAGGGAACCCCAGTATGGGAACAGCCAAATGAAAAGGCTGTTGGGACAGCCACAGAATGGAGCAGGTTCTGAAGTCTGAGGATCACAGTAGGCCTATGTCAGAGAATGGATCAGTAGTCCAGGTAATCAGACTCCAGGGATCAGGATCTTAGTCAGGAAACCAGCAACATGGAATGAAGAGTAGCAGTCTCTGCATGTCAACACACTTCATGACCTGTTGGTGTCAGGATCATCAAAAACAATGTGACTATTGGTTAAAACAATGCTCTAGTCACACAGAGAAGGTACAAAAGGAGATCAGCTACACCAGTAAGCCTTGGTTTCCCATAGCCAGTGGGACTTTTACTACATTGAGTATGAAGTACTTAATTTCCCATTCAATGTGTACTCCTTTGTTCTGCTTAAGCATGTACATCATAGAGCACCTAGATAACTCCACTACTATATCCCACCAGGAATGTGGTCCTTCCCCTGCTGCACAAGATGGGTGCTTGTAGTCCATTACCTGCTAAGGATAAACAGGTTTATTGAGTATATAACTAAGAACACGATTGTTGGGTCATATAACTCTATGTTTGACTATTTGAAGAAATTGCCAGACTGTTTTCCAAAATAGCTTCACCACTTTCTATTCCCACCAGCAGGTTCTAATTTCTCCAACTCCTCAAGTAACATTTGCTATCTCTCTTTTGGATTATAGCCGTGCTAGTGGGTGTGAAGTGGTGTTACATTCTGGGCTTGATTTGCATTTCTGTAATGGTTAATGATGTTGTGCATATTTTTGTGGACTTATTGGCCATTTTTATATTTTCTTTGGAGAAATCTCTAATCAAATCCTTTGCCTATTTTTCATTGGTTGTTACTGTATCTATAAATATTCTAGATATATTCCTTATCAGACATGGGATTTGCAAACACCTTCTTCCATTATGTCAATTCTCTCTTCACTTTCTTGATGGTGTTTTCTGGAGCACAAAAGCTTTTAATTTTCAACCAACAAAACTAAAAGACAACCTACTGAATGGGAGAAGATATTTGCAAATGGCATATCTTACAAAGGGTTAGTGTCCAAAATATATAAAGAACTCATACAACTCAACACCAAAATAACAAATAATCCATATTAAAAATGGGCAGAAGACAGGAACAGATATTTCTCCAAAGAAGACATACAGATGGCCAACAGATACCTGAAAAGATGCTCACACCACTCCTCAGCAGAAAAATGCAATCAAAACCACAATGAGATATTACCTCACACCTGTCAGAAGGCTAAAATGAAAAACTCAAGAGACAACAAGTGCTGACAAGGATGTAGAGAAAAAGGAACTCTCATGCACAGCTGGTGGGAATGCAAACTGGTACAGCCACTCTGGAAGATAGTATGGAGGTTCCTCAAAAAATTAAAAATAGAACTGCCCTATGATCCAGCAATCACACTACTGGGCATTTACCCAAAGAACATAAAAACATTGATTTGAAGGGATATATGTGCCTTTATGTTCATTGCAGTGTTATTTACAATAACCAAACTATAGAAGCAGTCCAAATGTCCAATGATAGAGGAATGGATAAAGAAGATGGTGTTTATATATATACAATGGAATATTATCAGACCATAAAAAAGAATGAAATCTTGCTATTTGCAATAACATGGATGGAGTTAGGGAATATAATGCTAAGTGAAATAAGCCAGCCAGAGAAAGACAAATACCATATGATTTCACTCATATGTGGAATTTAAGAAACAAAACAAATGAACAAAAGGAAAGAAAAAAGAAAAACAAAAAACAGACCCTTAACTGTAGAGAACAAACAAAGGATCACCAGAGGGGAGGTGGGTGGAGGGATGGGAAAGGAAAAAAAGTTTTTAATATTGATGATGTCCAGTTTATCTACTTTTTCTTTTTGTCCTTGTGCTTTTGGTATATCTAAGAAACTACTACCTGATCCAAGGTTACAGAGATTCATACCTATGTTGTCTTCAAAATATTTTATAGTTTATGCTCTTACACTTAGGTTTTTGTTCCATTCTGAGTTAAAAGATCTATTTTGAGTCTTCTGTATGGTGTGAGGTAGGGGTCCAACTTCATTCTTATGCATATGGGTATACAGTTGTCCTAGCACAATTTGTTGACTATTCTTTCCTCAATAAACAGTGATGGCATCCCTGCCAAAAATCAATTGACAATAAATATGAGGATTCATTTCTGACTCTGAATTGTATTCTATTGATCTGTATATCTGTCTTTATGTGTACCATATATCTATTGTTGTAGCTTTGTCGTAAGTTTCAAATTCAGAAAGTCTGAGTCTCTTTATTTTAAAATATTGTTTTAGCTACTCTGGATTTCTTAAATTTTCCTAAGATTTTATGATGAGCTTGTCTAGTTTTTCAAAGAAGTCAACTGGGATTTTGATAGGGGTGTTTGAATCTGTAGTACTGTCATGGGAGCAACATTAAGTCTTCCAAAGCACCAACACAAGCTGTCACCTTCCAGTCCCCTGCATCCCACTTAACAAATGTTAAATGAACAATGTCATAGGACTGGGGCATAAGATTGGAGCTCCTGGCCCCGCCACTTTTAACCCCTTCAAGGACTCAACCCTCTGCCCCTATGTGGTGAGAAGATCACAGAGACTCAGTCCAGCCAGTGCAGGTCTGGGGACAGGTTGGCACAAGGAAATCTCTGGATGGGAACAGGGTTGATTGACCTCTTGGAAGCAGGAAGCCTATCATGGGCCTCAAGGGACTGTGACACAATGATCTGCAGCCCTTTGGGGATCAGTGTCACGTGGTTTTTGGGGGCAGGGAACCCGAGGTTATTTCCTCTGGGGTATGACTGGGTCAGCCCCTGTCTTCCCTACCATCCATGGGCCTTGAGTACTAGGACAGGAAGGGGAATCCCTTCGCACCGAGGGAGACCAGTGGGAGGCCATGTGTGCTAACTGCTATTCTCTCCCAGACAACGCCTTTCACACCACAACTGAATTCAAATTATTATCGCCACTTGCCAACTTGGTTTTTTCTACCACTGTGGTATGACTTTGTCTCCCTGCTGTGTCCCTTGACTTATTCTTTCTTCTGATGATTTAGGAAGATAAAACAAGTGCTCACTTTGGCAGACATACGCAAACAGAGGAAAACAAATGTTGACAGTTTTCAGAATGTTTATGGGGGGCTGCCATGTTATGTTTTTGTTTTGTGCTGTTTTAAAGACTGTAATTGTCTTAATATTCCTTTGATCTCAAGCATAGCAGGGAATTCCATGAAAAGAAAACAAAGAACAACAAAAAAGACCATTCTTGTGTAATTTCTTTGAAATAGTTTTTAGTGTGTTATTTTAATATGGACAGGGCGTTTGCATTTCAAAACACAAATGTAGCTATAAAATATATTGTCTGCTCTTGAACATAGTATTTGATGTAATCCTATATAAATTTACAATATATGTGCTTATATTTGCTCATTATGTAAAAGATTTTGAGAAATCTTTGTAATACCACGAAAAAGGTGTGACAAATAATTTGAAGCTTGTGTTTTCAGATGAATAAATATTTTCCTTTAAACAAAAATGAGAGAAGAGGGAAGTCACTGACTTTTTTTCTATTGCTCTGGTGTTTCTTTTTCATATTTAAAGTTAGCTTCTACTAAACACAGGGTATCACATTCATACAGTCCCTGTTTCTTGGCACCACTGCCAAAGGAAAACAATATTGACAACCATTATCAAAGTCAGGAAGCAGGGAAGTAGAGACAGCTGTTGACTAGAACCTCTCAGAGCTCAGGCAGATTCTATTTCCTTCCCTAGTGGCTATTACCATCTAGTCTGTGCTGCTATAAGGGACGCCCTTCTAGGTTCCCTCTATTTTTTAAAAAACATTTTATTTATTTATTTGACAGAGATCACAAGTAGGCAGAGAGGCAGGCAGAGAGAGGAGAAAGCAGGCTCCCTGCTGAGCAGAGAGTCCGATGCAGGGCTCAATCCCAGGACCCTGAGATCATGACCTGAACCAAAGGCAGAGTCTTAACCCACTCAGCCACCCAGGGGCCCCTAGGTGCCCTCTATTAAAAGAAACAGGCTTTTACTGAAGACAAGTGTCCTGATGTTATGGGAAATCTTAGTGCTGGGGAAAGCAAGCCTCTCCTCCATTTACTGACTTTAGCACAGTAGGAGAATAGGAAAATGTCTAGGCAAACCAGCTTCGTTTTCATGGCTTTAAAAAAATATTATGAACCATAGAATCACTTTTGAGTGAGGTGAAGGAACCCTACTATTACTCGAAAAGACATACTTCTTCAGTAAAAATTTCCCTGGTATAATGGTGCTGGTGGACATGCATTTTCCTTCCATGTGTTAAGCTAGGAAGCCCAAGAAAATATCGCCAGGGCAGCTGACACTGCAGTCACAGAGCCCTCAAGGACCAGTGGCCGAACCTCACAGACATCACAAGACCATTGGTCTGACTCCAGATCAGAGGGGTTGTCACAGCCCAACTTCTTCTCTACCCCCAGAGAGGATTTGCCCCACATCTCTGGTCTACCATTGCCTCCTTTCTTTTCTGTGAAGCTGTCCTATTCATCAGAGCCTCTGGAATCTTCTTCATTTCCGGTGTTGTTTGCCTCCTTTGGGTCCTCACTCTGCCAGTTTTTCTTACTGTTCTCATCATTTTCACCTTCGTAAATGTCCTCTGGTTGCTAGTCTCACTCCTGGCTGTAGGACCGCACAGAGGAAATCCTCCACCCATCCTGGAGTGATCATCTCCACGGAGTGAATGTCATACACATAGACGTCCTCCTGCCCCTCCTGGTACCCGACTCTTGATCCATCCTTGGAGACAGTCTGCTGCTCCTGGGTCAGCTCTGTGAAATTGCAGAGGACTGCCTCTAGGTCAGATGTTTTGCAGGAGCCATTGGAGGTGGCCTCTGGGTTTCCCTACTTGCAGACCAGATCAAGAGCTGGAAGCATGCATCCATAGAGGCTTCTGGGTTTCCTGTGCATCATCAGACTCCAGGCCCCTGGAGGGAATCACCAGGATCAGTGGCTAGAGACCCCCTTGCAGTGGCCTTCCAGTCGGATCTCCTGAACCAAAGCACAGAGGTCAGGCCAGATATGCTGCTGGGTGCCCGAAATAATGCAGGATGGCTCACAGGAGAGGCTGCACTGGCTGGGTCCTCCTGGGAGTGCACCGGGGCCCCCACCTGGAACACATTATTCTCCACTGCTCTCTCCAGACCCTTGGGGCGTCTCTTGGGCCACTAATGGATTTCAAGCCTCCAAGGTCTTTAGAAGCGAAGACAAGAGCTTTGGCAGGCTCCCCGCTGTTCTCTGGTTAGTGCAGGGCACACCTGTCCTGCCTGCCTCCAGGGCAGCTGTCACCAAGACTCTTATTGCTTGTAGTATTTTAAGATTAGAAGTTGCGCATTGAGCAACAAGGATGTGAACTGCACCAGCCACTTAAACACAATTTTTTAAATTTGGGGGCGCCTGGGTGACTCAGTGGGTTAAAGCCTCTGCCTTCGGCTCAGGTCATGATTCTGGGGTCCTGGGATTGAGCCCCACATCCGGCTTTCTGCTCAGCGGGGGGCCTGCTTTCCCCTCTCTGCCTGCCTCTCTGCCTACTTGTGATCTCTGTCAGATAAATAAATAAATCTTTTTAAAAAACCATAATTTTTTATTTTATTTTTTTGAGATTTTATTTCTTTGACACACAGAGAGAGAGAGAGAGAGAGAACAAGCAGGAGGAGCAGCAGAGGAAGAGGAAGAAGCAGGTTCCCAGCTGAGCTGGGAGCCCAATTCGGGGCTGGATCCTAGGACCCTGGGATCATGACCTGAGCTGAAAGCAGACGCTTAACTGACTGAGCCATGCAGGGCACCCCTAAACATGACTTTTTAAAAATAAATACAGTATAGAACTATACATGTATTTTCTCTTTCTTATGATTTTCTTTTTGAACTTTTTAAAAAAAGATTCTATTTATTTATTTGACAGAGAGAGAGAGAGATCATAAGTAGGCAGAGAGGCAGGCAGAGAGAGGGGAGATGCAGGCTTCCTGCTGAGCAGAGAGCCTGATTCGGGGCTCAATCCCAGGATCCTGAGATCAGGATGGGAGCCGAAGGCAGAGGCTTAACCCACTGAGCCACCCAGGCACCGCTCTGCCTTATGATTTTCTCAAGAACATTTTCTTTTCTCCAGCTGCCTTTGTTGTAAGAATACCGTATGTAGGGGCGCCTGGGTGGCTCAGTGGGTTAAAGCCTCTGCCTTTGGCTCAGGCATGATCCCAGGGTCCTGAGGGCTCTCTGCTCAGCAGGGAGCTTGCTTCCCCCTCTCTCTCTGCCTGCCTCTCTGCTACTTGTGATCTCTCTGACAAATAAATAAATTAAATTAAATTAAGAATACCATATGTAATACATGTAATATACAAAATATATGTTAACCGATTGTTTATGTTAACATATTTATGTTAACATATTGTTCATGTTAACATATTTATTGTTTATGTTATCCATAAGGATTCTGGCCAATAGTAGGCTATTAGGAGTTAAGTTTTTGGGGATGATATGTGATTTTTGACTTCACATAGGATCAGTGCTGCTAGTCACTGTCTCGTTCAAGCGTTGACTGTACTTAAACTCTTCTTTAGCAAGGTATTGATCTTAATCTCAGGTCCATGATCTCCAGGTCCTGGGATGGAGCCCCGCATTGGGCTCTCTGCTCAGTGGTGAGCCTGCTTCTCTCTCTCTCTCTCCATCTGCTCCTCCCCCTGCTCATTCTTTCTCTCTTTCTCACAAATGAATACAATCTTTTAAAAAAGATTGTATTTATTTATTTGACAGAGAGATACACAGAGAGAGAGGGAACACTAACAGGGAGAGTGGGAGAGGGAGAAGCAGGCTTCCCACCAAGCAGAGAGCCTGATGTGGGGATCGATCCTAGGACCCTGGAATCATGACCCAAGCCCAAATCAGATGCTTAAAGACTGGGCCACCCAGGCACCCCTCAAATAAATGAAATCTTTTTTAAAATGTCTAATTCAAAGGTTTTTAGAATATTCAGAGAATGGTACAAAGATTACCACAGTCAGTGTAGGACATTTCCATCACCTCAAAAAAGAAACTCTGAACCCATTAGCAGACACTCCTCACTTTCCCTCAACTTCTCCAACCACAGGCAGTCAAAATATAGTTTTTATTTCTATAGATTTGGTTAGACTGGGTATTTCACATTTCACAGTATTTTGTGACTGGTTTCTTAGCATAATTTCAAGATACATTCATACGGGTGCATATATCAGTATTTCATTCCTCTTTATAGCCAAATAATATTCCAGTGTGTGGATATAACACATTTCATCTATCCACTTGTTGATAGATAATTTGGGATGTTTCCAATTTCTTTGGCAATTATGAATAATGCTGCTATGAAATTTATGGACAAGTCTTTGCATGGACATGCGTTTTGTTTTTTTTTTTTTAAGATTTTATTTCTTTATTTGACAGAGATCACAAGTAGGCAGAGAGGCAGACAGAGAGAGGGGGAATAAAGCTCCCTGCTGGGCAGGGAGCTCGGTATGGGGCTCTATCCTAGGACCCTGGGATCATGACCTGAGCCGAAGGCAGAGGCTTTAACCCACAGAGCCACCCAGGCGCCCCTCGACATGCGTTTTCATTGCTATTGGGAATTACTGCCTGGGAATGGAATTGCTCGATCATATGGCAATTCTATATTTAATCATCTGATTAACAGAGTTGAAATTGAGTCTGCGCAGTCCTGGCCTCCTCATTGGCCACGCCCCCAGCCTCCCCTGCTCCTTCGCTCTCGGGTTCGGGTGGGTGGGTGGAGACACGGGAAATCGATTATGACGCCTACTACTACGGCATCCTTTCCCGTGAGAAACTCACGATGTAGTTGGAAAGACGATACGACATCAAACAATTTCAATATATATATATTTTTAAACTACCATCAATAATAAAGGAATGCAAAGTTCAGAAAAATTGGACTCGCTCTGAGGGGAGATCAAGGAAGATGACCCGCAGAGGCAAGTATTGAGCTAAATTTTGAAAGATGATTCGGAATTATTCAGAGGACCGAAAGGGTTCGTGGGCTGAAGGACAGTCCAGACAGAAGAACATTACGAACAGAGACGTAGAGGTATCACACAGCATGTACGGACTGGCAAGATGGGCTTGGGAGGCACAACGTGGCAGCTACCACGAACATCGATTCCTGGTGGTATCAAGTGCTGGGCAAGAGGGGCGGTCGCTGAGGCTAATGAGGTAGTCAGGGGGCAGGTCAACAGTAGAACTGTATGCCAGGCCAAGGAACCTGGGCTTTCCTTTGAAGATGACAGCCACGAAGGTTCTTTTGTCAGGGAAGCATTAAGTCCTGCCACAATCACCCCTGACCGTCCGTCTCAAACCATTCCTGATCTGGTTCCTCTCCCGAGGGCCGAACTCTTAATTCTGATCCTATTTTTTCTAAGCAATAATAAATCTGACCGTGATGGTTCATAAAAGGATGTGGATTCCAAATCTATCCTGAACATATGTGGGGCAGTCCAGGTGAAAGGGCAGGACCAGGATGGCTAATGGGCCACATAATCCGGATCTCCCTTCTAGGGGTGAGACAGTTTAGCAATGGAATGTCCAGGTGTGTCAGATGCTGTATTGCACTAACCTGTTACCACTGAGAGATGGACCAGCTGCAGGTGATGTTGCTAGGAAATTCACCAAGAGGCTTTATTGAGAATCTTAAGCAGACACCAAAGGAAACAAACAGTGAAAAACAGTGTGAAAGGCAGAAGGATTAAAGCCAGGACATTTAGTTGTACTGAATGATATTTATTGATTCGCTGATTAATTGACCAGAGCTGGAAGATTTATTTAAAAATAAATCCTGGGGCGCCTGGGTGGCTCAGTGGCTTAAAGCCTCCGCCTTCAGCTCAGGCCATGATCCCAGAGTCCTGGTATCAAGCCCCACATTGAGCTCTCTGCTCGGCAGGGAGCCTGCTTCCACCTCTCTCTCTGCCTCTCTGCCTACTTGCGATCTCTGCCTCTCAAATAAATAAATAATAAATCTTTAAAAATAAATAAATAAATCCTGTGGGAGAGGATGTTAATTACACAGCCTGCACAGGGTAGAATTTAATGGACAAAGTCTTGTACAAAGTAGGAAGATCCGTCTTTAAGGCGAGGATTATGGCCTCTTCCCTGAGCATAGGTGGGAAGAGGAAACATATTTTTGTTAAATTGGTCTGATGTCTCTGTGACGTCTCTTCAGATGTTAGTGTTTTACCTATAATTAAAAATGGCCAAAGGAAAAAACAAAGGCAGAGTTTATCAGTCTTACCAAAATTAATACCTGATGCCGCAGCTGACATAAGATTTGGTATTTATGTTGAGCACTGTGAACACTGGGTGTTCACCTGGAATGCTAACAAATTTCTAAAAATAACCTAAGGAGAATTGTGGGTTGGGGTTAGGGTTAGATTGGAGTTCGGATTCTGTTAAGTTTTAGTGAAATTCCCTCAAGGGGAGGGAACCTTGAGCAGGGGTGTTTACAGAGAATGCTGGGAATGGTCCACCTTTTAGCCATTTTATAGCAGGAGGAGGACCTTCCGTGTGTTTGCTTCTGACAGGTGGAATAATGAGAGTTTTTATTTTATTCCCTATACGTTTATGTGTTGTTTTGATTTGCCATTAAAAACATGCGCTACTTTATAAAAGAAAAAGTTAATGCTAAAAAGGAAGCTAGTGAAGTTTATCTTCTTAAACTTTCTGAGCAGGTATCCTGAATTTGCATTTTATTAGCGCGTGTCCTCAAGAGGAATGGTCCTGCCCTGCCATCTACTGGTCGCATGGCAAAGGTGCCTTCCAACCAGCATTTCAATAAAGCCAAAATTTGTTTTAGCAACTTCGGAAGAAGGCAACAAATGTACATTGTTCTGGGTAAAACTTGGACTTGGTTGAAGACTTATTGATACCAAACACAGATCAGGTATTCTGTTTTATGGTAAAATCTCATCCTTTTGGCATCATCAAGGAACTCCACTTATGAACTCCACTCGAGGTTTAACTCTTAAGGAACTACATTAAAAATTAGATGAACACTCTCACTGTTTCTTAAAAAAGAATATATTGAACAAAACAACCTTTCCTTTAGAGCTTATGGTTTAAAGAAAATCAATACCACCAGGAAGAGCCCAGTTTAGTCATAGTTAATCAGTAAACTAGGGGCCTGGAGTAGCGGTTTCTTACGGTTACAACTTGTATGGTTTGCTAGGGCTGCTATAATAACGCGCTACAAGCTCGGCACTTGTAACAACTTCTGAACAACAGAAGTTTGTTGTCTCACAGTTCTGGAGGCTAGAAGTCCAAGATCAAGGTGTTGGCAGCATTGGTACCTTCCGACGGCTGTGAGGGAAGGATCTGTTCCAGGCTTCTCTCTCTTTGGCTTGTGGTTGGCCATATTCTCCCTGCGCCTCTTCACTTTATCTTACTTCGTATTTGTCTCTGTGTCCGAATATCCCCTTTTTAATAAAAACAATGGTCGTATACTGGATTAGTGCCCATGTAATGATCTCAGCTGAACTTGATTACCCCTTTAAAGGCCTTAGCTCCCAATAAGGTCACGTTCTGTGGTCGCTGTGGTCGCGGAGGTTAGACTTCAACATATGAATGGGGGTGAGGGGGCGGTGCACAATTCAACCTTCATTTGGCTTCCCATCAGCTGAATCACAATTCTGTTTCAATAAACAAGCATGAGGGGAGTGATACAAAAGAAGGGTGCCATTACTATTTCATAGGTGCCTTGGGTGGCAGTGGGTCAGGCGAAAATGGAAGGGGCATGACCAAGAGCTTGGAAAGACCCGTGGAGCATGATGGAGGTGGGGATTGTTGACCTGACAGGCAATAGGGTGGGTAGGGTGGAAGCCCATAATGTGGAGTGGGGGAGGGGAAGCGAACAGCGGGGCCAAGGCATGGAGGGGAAGTACATGGTCTGGCAGCAGGGTATGGGGGACCCATGCTGGGTATAAGAGAAAAGGCAGAGAGGGACCTTGAACCAGTGAAGGTCCTGGGAGCAGCTTCACTGGGGTGTGATGAGGGAAGAGCTGAACCACTCAACTGCAGAATGTGCGTGTAATCCCTAAACTGTGGGCTCGGGCAGGATTGAGCTTTGCTGCTTTAGGTGCCATTCTGGTATGGACACACCTGGCCTGGCACAATTGTGCTGTTCCCTATGAGTGCACTAGGCTCTGGGGAGTTCATTAGCAACTCAGACTCCTTCTGGGCGGCCTCAGTTTCTCTTAACCATCAATAGCAACCTGGGAGGGTCATTCTACTGCGCTTGGGTTTGTCTCCTCTGCTATGATAGTAACTTAACATCATGTGAGAGATTTCTGATGTAATTCAATCATTTCCTAGGCTATCTGGGAAGTTAATTTGGAGGGTTTGGAGGGCTGGGAGTGTTCCAATGAGGTCTGATAAATCTTTGATGTAAACCTCTAAAATCTTATAAACATCTTTGAAATACATAAATTGTTATCGATTTACCTTTATATAAAGCTTACACAAGATTTATAAACATATCCTGTTTGGTCGTGTCTAGGCAGATAGAGATTTTCTAAAACATGGAAATCACCTCATTCTATAGATTTGTACATCATAATGACAGTTAATAAAATGAAATTCTAATTGAGTTTTCATTTTGTTGCTGAGTTTCCATTAAGGAGAACTTGCAGAAGGAAAGCAAGAAAAACACCTTGGTTCTAAAAGATTAGAACATATTCAGCAAAATAAACACATCTATATAAATGGTATACAAATGGTCTTTTCTAGCTTTCCTGTGACCCATTATTAGAGATCTGATTAGCAGGTATTTCTGCAGTTAATTGATTCTGAAAAATTTAGCAAGCATTGCTCCTCTCTACCTCAAGACTCGCAAATTGCGCCATTTATAAATACCAATATAACAATATCCTTTACATGTTTAAAATGCTTTGGGAGAAGTCTTTGTCAAAAGAGTTTTGTCATGTATAAAACCTGATCTCAAATATTCATATGTAAAATACTATGCCTGTTCTCAAAAAAATATTTTACTAAATTCACAAAGTATGCCAATATGTGAATGCCGTAATCCAAGTTTATGAGTTGGTTGTCTTCTTCTCCAGATCCACTTTCCATGATTTTCTACCCAGTCCTGGACTGAGGGGGCCTGACCCATATGGACTGCTTCAAGATTTTCCTTTGCTTCCTGGCCTCGGGATAGGTCCAGCCAATGGAAGTTGGGGTTATCAGCAGAAGACCCATCGGTGGGAGGGGAACACAAGGAGATATTTATTCTCCTAGCTTCCTTCCTGCTGAATTCCCGACAGGGGTGCTCTGAACTTAACCAGAGACCATGGCTCCTAACAAGTGGTCACTTCCTTAGAGCTGCCCCCCAAATTCATGGGACTGTCCATCTTCCTGCTTAGGAATAATTACTTTTTCCTAAGTTATAAACCCCAGGGAACTGCGCCACGAGATGTTACCTTCTGAAAACTCTACCACATATTTAAGTAGTCCCTTTTATTACACTCTCCTCAAATTATCCAGTCCCCCCCCCCCAATCTTATTTTTGCCAAGATTTTGAATAATATAATGTGCTTACTCTTTCCTTTGTGTGAACTAAGCATATGGCAGAAACTACTAACATATCATCTCTGTGAAACACCGGAGAGATTTTGTACTATAGAGCTGCTCTAGTCACACATCTCTTCTCCCTTTTCTTTTAGTAGAAACCAGTGCTCCAATTTCCAGTCACCTGAGTCTCTCTTGAGGTCAGCTTAGCCACAGCCTATCAGAATTCAAGGGGTTATTCATACCTTGTTATTGTGTGGGTTGGACATTTTATACCCCCAAATGCGGCAGCCATCCTATGGAATATGTGAGCTAGAAAGATATTATTATTGAAAAAATACAAAGTTTTTTCATTTGTGTCCTTGTCCCTCCCCTCCAATAGGCAACTGGACTTCTCACCTTATTATTTCATTACATATACACAGTCTGTCTCATTAAAATGCTAGACCCTAGAAGCCAGAGACATGTTAGTCTCTTATAGTAGAAAATGTATATGATAGTGAATTGTGTCCCTTTAAAATTCATACGTTGAAATCCTAACCCAACAATGTGACTGTATTTGGAGATACGACTTTTAAGAGTTCAATTCCACTGTAGTCTAAAAACATACTATGTATTATTTCTTGTCTTCATATTTGTTAAGGTATACTTTTTAGCCCAGAATGTGGTCTGTCACAGTGAAAGGTCTATTCAAACTTGAAAAGAATGTGTATTCTGCTTTCGTTTGACAGAATATTCCATAAATATCAACTAGATCAAATTGATACTGTTGTTCAATTAAAGTATATCCTTACTGATTTTTTTTTTTTGCCTGCTTGGTCTACTAGTTATTGATGGAGATGTTGGGATCTCCAAGTGTAATAGTCCCTGATAATTTTCCTTGTTCTGAAATCAACTTTATCCAAAATGAATATAAGTACTTTAGCTTTGTTTTGTTTTGTTTTTGATCAGTGTTATCACTGTATACCTTTCTACATACCTTTACTTTTAATCTGTCAGATTCTGTGCATTTGAAATGGTTTTCCTGGGGTACCTGGGTGGCTTATTGGTTAAACATCTGCATTCAGCCCAGGTCATGATCTCAGGGTCCTGGGATCAAGCCCCCACGATGGGCGCTCTGCTCAGCGGGAAGCCTGTTTCTCCTTCTCCCTCTGCCTGCTGCACTGCCGGCTTGTGCTTGCGTACAGGTGTGCTCTCTCGCTCTCTCTCTCTCTGTCAAGTAAATAAATAAAATCTTTAAAAAAAATAAAGTGGTTTTCCTGTTGATAACATATGGTTGGGTCTTATTTTTTTTAATCCACTCTGACAATCCCTGTCGTTTAGTGTAACTAGACCCATTCACCTTTAAAGTGATTATTGATGTAATTGGATTAATATCAGCCATGTTTATAAGTATTTTCTATTTGTTGTTAGAAGCATCTTTTACTACTTTCCCTGGGTTTAGTTGAGCATTTTCATTAATAAACAATTATACTTCTTTTTTAAAAAAAAATGGTCTCCCTAGAATTTGCAATATACTATAATATTTATGGGGTTTTAAAACCACCACTATACATGTACAGATATAGAGCAAGGACAAAGTTGCAAAATGTTTAAATTTGAAGAATTTAAGTGAAGGGTGTATGAGTCTTTGCTGTTTGACTTTTTCCATTTTTTAAAAAGATTTTATTTATTTATATGACAGAGAGATCACAAGTAGGCAGAGAGGCAGGCAGAGAGAGAGGGGGAAGCAGGCTCCCCGCTGAGCAGAGAGCCCGATGCGGAGCTCAATCCCAGGACCCTGAGATCAAGACCCGAGCCGAAGGCAGAGGCTTAACCCACTGAGCCACCCGAGGCACCCCAGACTTTTTCCATTTTTATTTATGTTTGAAATTTTTCAAAACAAAAATAAGGGGGGAAATGTTACTGTGCCATTGCCAGAGCCAGCCAGCCTGATTATTTTTGCCTTCTTGTAGTCAGTTTGCTTTTTACCTGAATGCTTAAAGTATTCTTTCTTTATCCTTAAAGTTGGATAACTTAAATTGGATACTAACAGCTGTCAAGTGTCCCTTAATAATGCAGTGTGCTTCTCCATCTAAAGACTTTTTTTTTTTTTTTTTGGAAACATCTTTATTAAAATGGCCCTGGGGCACCTGTAAGCATCTGCCTTTGGCTCAGGTCATGATTCTGGAGTCCCAGGATGGAGTCTAGGAGCCCTACATCGGGCTCCCTGCTCATCTGGGAATCTGCTTCTCCCTCTGCCCCTCACCCCGTTTGTGCTTGCTCGCTTTCTCTCCTTCAAATAAATCTTTAGAAAAAAATAAATCTTCTTCCCATTTTAGGGACATTTTGCATGTAGGACACAAATTATCCTCATGTTGGATCTTTTCTATCTTCTGTTTCTGTGGGCTTCTCTGTGTTTCTTTAATTTCCTTTTCTTCAACTGCATGTACTGTGATCATCTTCAGCTTTTCTCTTTACTTAATTGTCAGGGGTGTCTCTTCTATTCCTTGCTATTTGTAATTTAGTATATGGTGGTGTTTGAACCTTCAATTTATATTTTTAAGTCTAATGTTCTCTGTTTTGTTTCTTTTGTTTCTGTTTACTCTGTTCTTGATGAGGTCTTATTTTTAATTAGTATATATACAGTTCATATAAATACAAAATTTCTTGCTTTTTTTTTTTTAAGATTTATTTATTTGAGAAAGAGAGAGTCGGGGGAGGGACAGAGAGAGAGTGAGAGAGAAACTTCTGCAGACTCTTTGGCCCAGCAAGGCACCCAACCTGGGGCTGATCCTAGGACACTAAGATCAGGACCTGAGCCAAAACCAAGAGTCAGATCCCTAACAGACTTCGCCACCCAGGCGCCCCTCTTGCTATTCATTTAAATATGTATTCTTGTATGTATTCATTTAAATATGTATTCTTTTTTTGTTTTTTTTTTGTTTTTTTTTTAAAGATTTTATTTATTAATTTGACAGAGAGAAATCACAAGTAGACGGAGAGGCAGCCAGAGAGAGAAAGAGAGGGAAGCAGGCTCCCCGCTGAGCAGAGCGCCCGATGCGGGACTCGATCCCAGGACTCTGAGATCATGACCTGAGCCGAAGGCAGCTGCTTAACCCACTGAGCCACCCAGGCGCCCCTAAATATGTATTCTTGATCATTTTCTTTATCAATCTCTACATGGTTTCTTCCTTCCTTGACTCTCCCCCTTTTTTTCATTTTCATTGTTAAATGCACTGAACCATTGTTCTGCTTTTCACAATTTCAAGTAATAGTCCACCCCTTTGAGGAATACTCTCAACTTTGGGTCCTTTCCCAATGGGAAATTAGACTCAGAGGGAAAGTGATGACCAAGAATAGGAGGGAAAAGAAAGAGTATCCCAGAATCGGTAACCTTCAGATTTCCTTTAATTCAGAGATATGTAGGTTCTTCAATAAGATTTCAGGGTGATGGTGTGCTTAGGTGCCAAGCCATCCTCTACTTCTCTGTGCTCCAAAATCTTCTGCTTCCCTCCTTAACATCAGGTTTTGAATTTCTCACCTTACATTATCTCTGTTGCCAAATATTAGTGATTTTTGGCGAAGAGGATTTAAAAAAATAAAAACTTCTTTGGGGGACTTTTGTTAAGAAGTAGGGAAAGGAAAATCTGTGGGATGGTCTTAATTCCCCCCTTTTAAGTTAAAAGGCCATTACTCAGACAAACCATAAAAGACTCTTAATCTCACAAAATAAACTGAGGGTTACCGGGGGCAGGGGGGTAGGGAGAGGGTGCTTGAGTTATGGACATTGGAGAAGGAATGTGCTATGGTGAGTGCTGTGAAGTGTGTAAACCTGACGATTCACAGACCTGAATCCCTGGAGTAATAATACATTATATGTTAATTTTTTAGAGGCCATTACTCTCCACTTAGTCATGTTTATTTTTAAAAGCAGGTCACAGGAAGACGGAAATAATTTTCAGAAGGAAAAAACCCAAATGCTTTGAGTTAGACAAAATCTCAGAAGTCATCTACTTCTCAAGTTCACAGAGCCAGTTAATAACTGAACTGGGACTAACTAAAGGTTTCCCTGTATTTTTTTTTTTTCCATTTTCCTCTGTCTCACGAATGGGTAGAATTCTAGATATCAGAGAGGGAGAGAGACACACACACACAGAGTAGTTTTCAAGCTTCTGACTTTCTTTCTCTACCTCTAATCATACTATATGCCTCTGAGACTTTGTTAAAGGCACCCTGTTGGCCCAGAAATTGGGGCTGTAACAATAAAACTAAAAAACGTACACACTGGATAAAGACTAGGGGAAAAGTATGAGAAGTTTTCTTTTCCCTCTTCTCTCTAGTTTCAAAAAAGAAAACCTCAACCAACCAACCAACCAACCAACAACAACAACAACAACAAAAATACCACCAGAGGTATAAATCATTTTAGGGTATGAAACATTGCATTAGTGAGGAGTTTGATTTTCTGGGATGCGTCACCTCAGATGCCATGACATAATGAGAACTGAGAAATGGTTCCTGTGAGAATTGTATTATGAGTATATGCCTTGGATTTTAATGTTGCTCCTTGGAAAATGACTTCAGAAAAAAAATTAAAAGAAGATAGTTTAGTAGGAAATGTAAAAACACAAGCTTGCCTTGAATGTTATTACTTCCCAAAGGGTCAGACCTGTTCGTGATCAGTGATGCATCTCAGATTGTACCACATCTATACAATAGACCTTTCCTCTTCTGAAATGACAGCTATAAAACTGTCCCCAAACTTATTGGTCACTATCCACTGTCAAAACCAGGGGATTAAATATTTCCTAAGTTTCCCAGAATGCAGAGTCCTAGGGCTTAAAGAGATTTTTGATCTTTGTTCTACAATGAGGACCTTAATTGTTCTGACTTTGGGACATCCAGAAATTAAACTTGACCCCTTGCTGTAAGAACAAGACAGAAAGGAAGTAAAGTATTTCGTCAAAGTCCATTGGGTATCAAAAGCTTAGAATTCATAAAGAATCTAGAATTATTCGTGTGATAATATACTTCACATGAAGGAATTAAATGATGATGGAAGTCTTTAGGTTCAGAAACATAAAGCATAGGAGCAAGTGACTGACCCTTGCACCCGAGAGGCCGCGGAGCATCATGGGAAAGAGGACAGGCTCTAAATACCGACTTGGGGAAGTTACTTAATTATAAGCCCCAGTTGCTCATCTGTAAATTATAGGTCATAATCGTAAGTATTCATAAGTTTATTACAAAGTCTAAACAGGGTAATATGTGTAAAATGCCTGAATTAGATGAAGTACCCAATAAAAGTTTTCTGATATTATTTTTCCCTGGAGACTAGAGTTCACATTGCTTTAACTCTTGATTATATTTCTTGCAAGGACCAGTCCAGCAATTTCTTATATCTTGCTCTTGTAAATATTAATAAAGGGAAACCTCTCTAAGGTGGAATCAGGTGGCTAGAAGGGGAAGCCTTCTATTCTGTGTCAGTTACAGGAAGAATTGTCAATTATAGACCCCAATAGAAGAATCACCAACAAGAAAGAACCATTAATTATAAGCCCCAGCAGAGAAAGATGTACATAGTATCTCCTAGGAGAAATTAACTCTCTCTGCAACTCAGCCAATGAGAAATCATCATCACTCTGAACTCTTGCTCTTCCCCAGCAAACTTTTGGTCAAAACAACCCTTCCCAACTTCCTCCTCCTCTCCCATAAAATAATGTTTCAGAGACTACTTCTGTCCTACTTTTGGATCCCCTGTTTAGGGTAGGATTATCCTAACTTCCAGCTCCTGAATGTCTAGCCAGTCAGACCATTCCACCCCCCTAAAAAGGCTGATAAAATAGTTTAAGACTGGGCAGATGACCCAAATTAGGACAATGAGGTGAAATCCTGGGGCTTTTGCCAGATCTGTTGGGAAAGCAAGAACTGCTAACCTATTAGAGTATAAGTCTAGAGGTACCAGAGGTTACCATAGGGAAAAGCCTGCCTGAAAATGGAATTGACACAGAGGAATGCAGAACTGAGAGAAGGAGACTGTTCTTTAATAGGATGTTTGAGTTCCTGGGTCCAGCTACAACTGTAGACACATATATATGCACACTTTACAATTTTATAAGCCAAAGAAAGTCTTTTTTCCTTGCTTAAGTTGGTTTGGATTGAGTTTCTGTCATTGTACTTGAAATCCTCATAAATAATCCTATATTGGAAAGAAATATGAATCAGGCAGTGCAATCTAATTGCTCAAATTTTCCCCCCACATCCCCCCACCTTGTAATGACTGCCTTTATGCTTTGGTCTTCCTGTTTATTTTCTCATGGGAAAGAATCTGAAAATGTTTGTGTTTGATGCTACAGAGTGCATTTGCGTTGTTATTTTTCTTAGATATTGATATTTGAAGCCTCACATTTAGTCCTACAATGAAAGGCTTTGTTCTGTTAAAGGACTTTAGCTTTAGACAAGTAGGTGTGTCAAAATTAAAAGACACATTGAAAATGTATCAGCCAAATAATGTGTAACTTATTTGGATTCTAAATCAAACCAATAGTTTTTGAAATAAACAATGATACAATCAGGGGAAACTGAACACTGGCTGGATATTTGTTATTGAGAAGTAATTGTTAAAATATTTGTGTGTGATAATGCTAATGTGATTTTTAAAGAGTTTCTATCTTCTGGAGATAAGCATATAAATGTTTTTGGAGGAAAGATACAATATCTGAAATTTGCTTTAAAATATTCCAGTAGGAAAAAAAAATCCAGTAGGAAAAGGGTGAGAGGAGAGGAGGTACAAATGAAACATGATCTGGGATAAGTTAATAATGGTTGAAGTTGGGGTGATGGGTTGAGCACCGGGTTCACTATCCTATTTTAATTTAAGTTTGAAATTTCCCAGAAATTTTTAAAAGTAATAAGTAAAAACAGCCAAGTATGCTATTTGCCTACCCAGAACCTATGCTCTCCTTCTCCCTTACAAACAGAACCCCTATATGGTTGAGGATGCAATGTAACTGTCTAAAAAAAAAAAAAAATAATGATTTTTTTCTTTTAGTCTACTTTGCAGATGTGAATGGCCTGTGGAAAGCAGAGAGAAGCCACTGGGTGTGGCTTCCAAAAAAACTTTTTAAAGATGGTGGCTCAGCTGGTAAGTGAGCCTGATACCCCTGCCTCTTCTTTTCTGCTACTGTAGACCGAGATCTGAGGAAGGAACGGGGGTCATCTTGCATCACAGGAAATCCCAAGGCCAGAATGCATGATGCTATGGATGATGTCTTCAAAAGAAAGAAGGAATCTGGATAGTTGATGACTGTGGAGTTGTCACAGCAGCTTGGGGATGCTTTCTTTCTTTCTTTTTTTTTCCCCCCCAACAGGGAGAATTAACACTTTTTCTTAGTTTAAATTTGTATTTGCCCTTACAGAGGCTGTAAACTCCAGGAAGAGAAGGTCCCTGTCTTTAAGCTCACAAACTGGAGGAATTTCTGGAATTTTCTGGGGTGGTTTTTAGAATATTAGGGCGTGGACCCCACTTCCAGGGTGTCTGATTTCAAAGACTTGGGGTCCAGCGTAGGCTTGGGGTCCAGCGTAGGCATTGGAATTTTGTAAAAGCTGTCCCTGGGGATTCTAACGTTGCCACCAGCCTGGACACACCTACTGTTGGAGCTCAGTATTTGATTCCCGGAGCGCGCGAGCCCCGGCAGGCCTGCAGCCGAGACTGGACGAGCGACCGGGATCATCCGGGACCGCCTGGACTGGGAGGAGCTCTGGGCTCCAGCAGACGTGCGCGTCAATCCCCCCCAGCCCCGCCTTTTCCCCCGCCCCGCCCCCCCCGCCCCGTTGTGGCTCCGCCCCGCTGTGGCCCCGCCCCCTCTGTGGCACTTTAGGGCGCCGGAACTCGAGCAGCCCGCGTTCCGGGAGCGCCGACGTGCGCGTGCGCGGCGCGGGGTCCTGGCGGGCACTTTGAATTTCGCTCCCGGAGTCTCTTATCCCGGGCTTCCGAGGCTGGGGTCTCCGAGGCTGGCGATCGTGTAGCGAGTGGTGCTTTGCTCCCGGACCCGCGGCAGGTTGGAATCTGAAGTTGGGGATCCGGCGGAGGCATTGTTTGGGCAGAATGGGGGCGCGGGGCCGCCAGGCCGAGCCGAGGGACTGCGCTCCGTCTCCCCACCGCTCGGTTGGCTGCAGTGGATGCTTTAGATCTGTCCTACCCTCGGAATGAATAACTGACTCCTTCCCTTCCCCTCCCCCTGCCTCTGTATCAGCTCCAAACCGTAAAGCTCCAGTCCCCGGCAGCCTGGGAGAAATGCTCACTTGGACTCGTTTCTTTGCCCTTACTGTGTGCTTTCTTTTTAATTCATGTGCACTTTACATTTTTAAAGAAGATTTCATAGTTGTCTTTATATATAAGTCGTGCATTTGTCCCCCTAAGTCCCCTGTACTTTGGTTTGGGATGCATTGATTCCAGAAGGCTCAAAGACTAGTCAGTATTGGATTCTAGTTAAAAACTGAATTTTGTAGAATTGGAAGAAATTGAGTTTTTGCACTTTCTTTTCAAGATGTGATTTAGTGTATCACATCTGTGGTTCACTTACTGGATCACATTACTGGATCAGTACTGGTAAATGCCTGTATGGATTTTGAAAGTAAACAGAAACTTGTCCTTTCTGTTTTTGTAAATGTTTATTTCTTTATTTTTTCTAAGGAGGATTAAAGGATGGCCTCCTCAGATCTGGAACAATTATGCTCTCATATTAATGAAAAGATTAGCAATATTAAAAGAACTCTGTCACTTAGAAATTGTGGTAAGTAGAACAGATTCCACTGACATAGATGTAAAATGCATTTTAATTATTGTTCCACTTTTAATATCCTAAGCCTGGTTCCACTTTGAATATCCTAAGTCTGGTTAAGCCTCGACATTTTAACTTTCAAACAGTGGTTTTTTGAAGCGCTCCAGCATTAATAGTTTGAATATAGCAGAGTACTAAAATGTAAGTTATAGTGAACAATGACCTGCATATTAATTAGACTTAATGGCTTGTGTTTTTCTGAGATACACAAGATACAATAGGAAGATTTGAAGGTTATCTGGCATTTGTGGTGGTAAAGCTAGAGATACTGAAAGGTAAGGGGTAAAAATAGAAGTGAAAAAGACCCACAGGGGTAAAAATAGCCCATTCTCCATCTAGCAGCTTGCTTTGCAGGAATCTGATCTTTATATATGACTAGGAAACAACTGATTGAAAATGTCCAGTTTTCTAATGTCCAGAAGCTTGGAGGTTGTAACCATCTTCCAGAATATTCAGAAGGGCTGAAAGAGGATGAGGCAATGACAGTGCAAAGAAATGGGTGATACTAGTCAAGTCTGGGAAAGTACTGTTTACAAAAATTGTGAGCTCCCGAGTCTATGTTAGGAGAGCTTAAGATTTATTTATAGGCAGAATTCTATTTGCTGGGAAAATTGTAGTGAATTTCACTGTAGTTTGTACTGTGAATTGATAATTTAAGACATTCTTAAGAATATGAAATTATAATGTTGAAATGCCCGTTTGAATTATACATGTCCTTCTAGGGACTTTCGTATTCTTCATTTCTTGTCGAGAACCTTCAGTAAAGGAACACCACCCATTGTACAATTTACGGCTTACTTTCTCTGTAGAAAGTGCAAGCTGAGGGGAGTGTGGGTTCTTCTCCAGCTCTCTCATTTCACACATGACTCTCAGAAGTCAAGTCACTTGCCGAGCTCCCTAGCTCATGGTGGTCGGTTGGAACTACCATTTTGGATCCTGATTCCCAGTCTAGTATTCTTCCTACTTCTGTGCCACTTTTATTGAATAACCCAAAAAGGACATCTAGATTTTTAATGTCCTGTTTAGCCTTTTCTTTCTAGGGGCATGATTACTGTATGATAAAAAGATAAAATTTAGAGACCTCTAAAACAACTAAACCTTGAATTCAAATGACCCCACCAAAGCATGAGGTTTGCCGAAGCAATGTGACCTATTAGATCATTACACACTATCATTTGTATGTGGAGAGAATGATTTGTCTATTTGGTTCCATCGCTTATTTATTTATTTATTTATTTTTAAAGATTTTATCTATTTGACAGAGATCACAAGTAGGCAGAGAGGCAGGTAGAGAGAGACGGGGGAAGTGGGGAGCAGACTCCCCTCCGAGCAGAGAGCGCAATGTGGGGCTCGATCCCAGGACCCTGAGATCATGACCTGAGCTGAAGGCAGAGGCTTAACCCACCGAGCCACCCAGGTGCCCCTCCATCGCTCATTTAATAGAGCTCACTCTATTTACCCTTATCTGTTTGCCACTCTAGCTGCCGTAAGTTACGAAATCAGTAGACAGGGCCCTAAAATGAGGTGACTAAAAGTTATTTGAAATGCAAGTGTGTCCACACTAGTTATTTAACTCCCTGAAATTAATCTTGATAGAGACATCTGTACTCTTACTTCCTTACTAATTTCTTTTAGTCATTATGAACCTACTGTCAAATGCGATTAACATTGATATTAGATAAGAATTATTAGATATTAGATAATGATATGATTATGGTATGATAATGATATAGATAATGGTAATGATATTAGATAAGAATTAATTAATGATATTAGATAAGAATTATATATTGCTTGTCATGTTAATGAGGAATAGTAGTTAGCATTTACTGAGTGTTTTACTAGATTTCCAGGCACAATGTTCAACCCATCTTATATATATGTTGTTGCTTATCTTCACAGTAACCTTGAGGTAGGTGCCGGTGTCTCTGACTTTAGGTCTTGGACCTTCTGGCCATTTCACACTACAGCCTCCAGAATCTACAGATATGGTCGAATTATGCTTTTCTTTATTTTTTTCCCCATCTCCCTAATAGTGTCTTTACTTACATACATTTCATTGGTTATTAGAAGTAAAGATGGAAATACTTGATTATGATGATAGTTTTTCTTTTGTGCTTCTGATCTCATAAAAATTTTTTTTTATTCCTACTTTTATTTCTAGGGAGGAGGAGACTCTGGTTTTCCCATTCTCAAATCTATGGATTTGAGGGGTGCTGGAGGGGGCGTTGGGAGTATGAGAGCATGCTGCTTTATAAACACCTGATGTTTGTTTCTGTCAAAAACTCCAGGCTTATGACTAGCCTGTGACTTTTATGTTACTTTTTCTGTTTAATATGAATCTCAAACCCAAGTGCATCCCAAGCCAGTACTACAGATCATAAAGAGAAGCTCTCCCCCATCTCCCACATACCCTTGAGAACCAGTCCAAGACAAAAGCTTCTCTCCCTGGCCAGTGACAGAATTTTGAGGAATGCAATTTCACTGAAGGTTTACCCCATGAATGAGTCTCCTTTGGGATTCTCACTTCCAACACCCTGTGCTTTGAGTTATCAAAGCCTTGGTTCTTGACCCCATTAAAACCAAATGTGTTGGGTTGCTGAGACTGGTAAACAACTCTCTCCAGGTTTCCTCTGCACACCCAGTTGAGGCTGTTGTAGCATCAGCTCCCCCATATTGCCTGTGTGGGTCTGTCTTCATGCCAAAGCCATTGGAGATTTATCATGTTCTCATGAAAGCTCAACTGTAGAAGGGTTGAGGGTAGAAGGGCTTTTTTGCGTGTGTGTGTGTTTTTTTTAATCCAACATTTCTAGGTGTGTTATTATAGTGGAGGACTTTGCCAAAATCAAGGGACTCAGGGGACACTTTGTACTTACCTCTCCCTTCCTTCACTACCATATTACTTAGAAATGAGGTCTTAAGATTATCCATGGAGGGCGCCTGGGTGGCTCAGTGGGTTAAAGCCTCTGTCTTCAGCTCAGGTCATGATCCCAGGGTCCTGGGATCGAGCCCTGCGTCTGGCTTTCTACTCAGCAGGGAAGCTGCTTCCCTTCCTCTCTCTCTGCCTGCCTCTCTGCCTACTTGTGATCTCTGTCAAATAAATAAATAAATAAAATCTTAAAAAAAAAAAAAAAGATTATCCATGGAGACAAGTTCTAGAACCTGAAACAGTAGTCCTTTCTCCTCCCCCAAGTGTCTCTCTCAGGTAAAGCTCTGGCCCAAGAGTTTAATTGGGTTGAGATTGAGAAGAATACGGTGTGCTAATACTTTTCTGTATACTTGATTTTTCATTATCTCTTTGTTTACTAATAGGTCAGGAACCTGCCTTGAGGACTAAATTAGATAAAATAGGAGATGAGATCATTGTTGTAAATGAACTTCTAAATAAATTGGAATTGGAGATTCAGTATCAAGAACAAACCAACCATTCACTCAAGGTAATGTTTTTACAATGAAGAAACGAAAGGGCAATAAATACAAACTGCCTAATCACCAGGGAATTCTGGATTCTTTACATTCCAAATGTTCTTGCTGTAAATTATTATTAATGGTATACACTGTATCTTCTTAGTATAAAGGACTCCAGAGCTCCTCAGGTGTTTGTTTCTTTATGTGGGTAGCCAGTGAAATTGAACTATACTGAAAAGGAAGATTTCCTAAATAAATCTTGGTAGCATTAATTTAAACAAATGATCTGATAGAGTGATGTGGAAGGAACACCTAGCCTGGGCTGAGGAGATGCAGATTCTCGCCCTGGCTGCGCTCAGCACCTTCTGCCACCCTGAGAAAGCCCTTTTACCTCTTTGGGTCTTGTGGTCATCCTTTGGAAAATAATGGGTCATACTGAAGGATTTCTTAGGTCCTTCTATTCTGCATTTCTCTGTTCTATGAAGTGTAATATAAGGATTCTCAAGTACAGAAAAATTTGAGTCTCAGTCACACCCCATTTTGATTTAAATAAGCTTTCTAACTGACTAAGCTAATGAGAGTGCTTGTGTACTTCTGGGAAAATACACAACCTGTACATAGTTACCTCGTGCTGTTGGAGCTATTGGTGGGCTCCCTGAGATTGAACGAGGTGGCCTCTATGGTCCCTTTCAGCCTTATAATCCTTAATTTTTTCCATTTAAAATAATCTGTTTTTCCACTATAGGAATGGGCATGAATCCTACTACTGCTGAAATGAAATTAGTGGCTATGAATGTCATTCAGCTCTTAGAAAGAAAGATGTCCTATAAATTCAAAACAGAAACCAATATTGGTTTCAGTTCTAACCTATCCAGGAGTGCCCAGAGTTAAGTGTGGGCCTAAAGAACATTACGTTCAGAATGGAAGGCTATTTAGAATTTTTGTTCATCTTACGATTGAGAATCAGAAGTCAGCAATCTAAAGGTGTTGAGTATTTTTCTTATTAAATTTGCATGAGTTCATAGCCTCAAGTTCTAGCGAAAGGTAAAGACAAAACAAAAGCAAAGCACTCAGAAGCCAGTGGAAATTTCCATTAAGCCAGGGTATGTGGGTGTCAGCGATGCTGGTGGTTCTGAGGAGCGTCTCGGACGTGTGCTCCAGCCATGCACCATCCTCCTGGCGCTGCTGTACAGATAACACCGGGGAATGTTTGTTAAGTCGACAAAAGCAATTTACTAGAATGACAAACAAAAATCCTTCATGCATTTTTTAGTTGCTCTCCAAGGTGACATGTCAACCCTCCCTGCTGTAATGTGATTATAACCATTGTTCTCTGAAAACCAGTAGAGAAAGCTACTGTATTGCCATCTAAAACCAGCTCTGGAAACCAGAGGGTTTGTAAAAAAAATAATGCTACAGGCAGTGCTTTCCCACCTCCTGTGTTCTGAACACTCCCAGTCACTGTCATTGTGGTTGTGATTGCGCTCTTTACAGTGTCTTAAAACACACACTGGTGGGACAGACGCTTACTTGGGAGCTATTTTTTTTTTTTTTTTTTAATTTTAGGAACTCTCTGAATCCCTTGAAGAGGATTATAAAGACGTGGAGCATCTCAAAGAAAACATTCCTCCCCATTTGCCTCAAGTAACAGTAAGCCAGAACTTGTAAGTGTATTTATAATGATTCTTGCTATCTGCATTTATCAAACTCTTCAACACCTCAGCTCTTTGCTTTCTTATGGACTTGTGGTTTTGTTAGTGTTTGTTGGTTTTCTTAACATTTACCCTAGAAATAGTTATCCTGCTGCCTCCGCAGAAATCGTCGTGCGTCTTTCCCACGGGCGAGTGTCCGCGAGGCTCTCTTTTCCCACTTTGTCTCGTTTCTTTACCTCAGACCAGAGTTGGTCAACCTCGGCCATCTTCAGCCAGATGATTCCTTGTTGTGAGGACAGTGAGGAGGTTCAGTAGCATGCCTGATCTCCGTCTACCAACTACATGCTAAGGGGACCCCCCATCCCCCCAGCCGCACCCATGCCCAGTTGTGACAATGAAAAAATGTCTCCTCACATTGCCATGTGTCCTCTGGGGGACAGACTCTCCCTGATCCTTGAGAACCACTGTCTTAGGGCAAAAATAAGCTTAATGAAGTTCCCATCTTATAAACAGCCAAAGGAACAAAACACTTAGCTTTTCTTCCCTCCCCCACAACTAGTGTCCCCTGTGTGTCCCCCACCAGTATGTGTTTGCGCCTCCCCTTTTCCCCAGAGCCCCCCTCTGCCTGTCCCTGGGCTGCTAGTACCACCACACTTAGAAAGCTGACCCAGAAATTTCCCTGCAGCCCCGATCCTTCTTTCCAGATTGTATTTCGCTGTCTCTTTGTTTCTGAAACGCTGTGTTCTGCTCTGTCCCAGTGCTCCGTGGTCATCCCGCACCTCTGACTTGGCTGCCTCCCGTTTCTCTGCCCTCCTTTAAATTACGGGCATCTCCTAAAGCTGTGTTTGGCCCACGCTTCCCTTCCACCATAGTCAGTGCTCTCAAATGTCCCAACTCCAGCCTTGACGTGACCTCTGCTGCTTGCCAGGAGCCTAGCACATGAGCTGTTCCCTCCAGCTCTGCATGTCTGAGGCCAAACCGACCAGTTCCTTGTTACCAACCCATCGTGCCTGCTGCCTTCCCCACTTCCCCTGGACAGGAGCTGGGTACCTTCCGCCTGTCTTTCTCTCTGTAGCCCTCAGCCATGCACGCTGCCTCTATAGGGTTTTGTCTGTCGCAGCCCTCTCTTCTGTTCTCATCGGCTGGCTCTGGGTGCGATCTCCCATCATCCCGTGTCTTTGTGATTTGAGAGCTCCTGTGCTTTGTCCTTCCGTGGTTCCACTGCTCCCCCTCTCCAGGCATCTGCCACCAAAGTTACATTTCTAAAAGGGGGTTCCAAGGGTGTAAAAACATTCCATGTGTAATATAAAAATTTTTAACTTCTGAAATGTATCATATATATCCAGAAAAGTGACTAACCATTATTTGTGCAAATTGAAGAATTAAACAAACATCAGTGTATCTAACTTTCAGATTAAGAAATACGATATTACCTGTACCTCACAACCCTTCTTCTCTTGCAGACCTTTCCTTTATCAAAGAGGTAGCCATCCTGCTGTTTGTGATAATCATACTCTTGCACATGTGTTTCTATAAACATGATGCTGCTTAAATTTGAAAACCTGAAAGGAAGGCATGAGCCTTGCCGTGTGGGAGATGAGCCACATTACTGCGGATGGTTGAAGTTCTCTAGAAAAAGATAAGCTCCACAGAGTACTTGACATGGTCAGGCTCCCCTGCAGTGTCCCTGCAAGAAGAGAAAATGGTGGGTGAGGTCATGAATGAAAGCTCGGAGCTGAGGTCATCACAGGACATCTGCCAGGATTGTGCCGTGGGCTGGACATCAGACAGCCAGCAGGACTATGGCTTAGGGAATAGGAGGAATTTTCTTCTCCCGACCTCACTGTGGCTTAGTTTCAGCTTTCAGCCAAGGTCATAGCAGAACCTTTCTGTAGCTTGAAATGGTTCTTTTCAGCTGACAGTCGCAGCAGAGCATGAAGGAAAAAATCAGGAATTTCTCTTAGCATCTGGTGAAGACAAGCAAGTAGAGCCAAGAATCTGCCAGGCTCACCATGAAGTCTCATGTTAACACTCATGGAAGGTTGATGGTACCATAGCATTGGTCATCTTCATCTCGACAACCTAACCATATGTCCATCTGCAGTCATGGCGCCTCAGTCGGGCCTGGTTCCCTCATGTCTGGTGCTCAGCTGTCATCTTGGGGTCTCATCTTCCTGTGTTTCTGGGATTCCCTTCACTTGCTCTTGGGTTGGATTTGCTCTGTCTCCTGTCTCCCATTTCTGTTTCGGAGTAGTCGAGCCAGCATGGCTTCACTTGCTGCTGCCAGCAAGGGTCTGTTCCTTCCCTGGCAGCTAAATCACCCAGAAGCTACAGCCTATTTCTAGACTCTTAGTTAGTGGGGTAGGAACTATATTAGGCTTCTCACTGACTCTAAAAATTGGGTAGGACTGAAGCCAAAAGTTCCATGCTCATTGCTGGCAACTAAAATGAATCTGCAACAGGCAGAGACTGATGCTAGCAACCAGTGGGATAAACTAGAAAAATAGAAGTATAAGAAGATTAATGTTTCTATGTTCAGAATTATGGAGTTAGGAAGAGAAGCTGTTTAGAGGTTAAGATAAATTCGACTTGACACGTATTGACTTTGAGAAGCCAGTGGGATAACCGATGAAGACGTTTAGCCTAGGTACAGCATACACCTGTGTTTTGGGTGTGTAAATATAATTCTACTACTAAAGATTTGGGGACTTCTTTTTTCAGTGTTCTCTTCACTATTCAGATCTTCATGAACGATAGGAGAAGGGGCGGCAAAAATTTTTGGATAGGGGCGCCTGGGTGGCTCAGTGGGTTGAGGCCTCTGCCTTCAGCTCAGGTCATGATCTCAGGGTCCTGGGATCAAGCCCCGCATTGGGCTCTCTGCTGGGTGGGGAGCCTGCTTCCTCTTTTCTCTCTGCCTGCCTCTCTGCCTACTTGTGATCTCTGTCTGTCAAATAAATGAGTAAAATCTTTAAAAAAATTTTTTTGGCTATACAATTATAATAAGGTGAATCTTGTATTTGTTAACGGATTGTTTTCAGTTGGGAAAACTTCCTAGTATGCTATGAAATTCTGATGATCGCTTGTACCTCTGTGCATCTCTGTCTGCAGTGCTAATGTCTCAGATCTTGACCCTGAGGAACCAGTCAAAGTTGAGGAAACCGCAGCCACAAAGAAGCCCCCAAAAGAACAAAGAAGTATAAAAGAAATGCCGTTTATAACTTCTGATGAATTTAATGGCATTCCAGCGTAAGTATTTAAGATAGAATTTTAACGTTCAACTCTTTAGGTCAACATACATGATTGTTTACATCCTAAAGCCTGATTATATTCACAGTGTGCTGTGTTCAAATATTGATCTTTTCTCAGCTAGTCTTACCTCAGACAATGAAAATGCAGGAAACCTTTAGTTGAAGATGGTTAAAATCATGGTTTTTATTTGGTCTAGAGCTCTTCAGAGCAAGATCTAGAGATGGGTCAGGGTATTGCTGAGTCCTCTCCAGGACCATTTCGTGGTCCAGATTTATCCAGTTACATTTTAAAAGTAGCTGTTTTGGGGTGCCTGGGTGGCTCAGTTGGCTAAGTGTCCATATCTTGTTTTCGGCTCAGGTCATGATTTCAGGGTTGTGAGATCAAGCCCTGCGTTGGGCTCCTCACTCAGCTTCAAATCCGCTTGTCCCTCTCCCTCTTCCCACTTGTGCTCTCTTGGGCTCCCTCTCTCAAATAAATAAATGAAATCTTAAAAAAGAAAAAAGTAGCTTCAGTTTTGGTGAATTTTAAGGAACGTGTGCTGTATAGGTTTGAGAATTAGAATGGCAAATGTTGTGTGTGTTTGGTTTCCATTTGCTCTTCAACTTATGCCACACATATGTTTGAGTGTGTGTTCTGTTCCGGGCTGTGGGTCACTGAGAACAATGCAGGGGTGAGTAAGACAAGATTCCTTCCCTGGAAGGAGGTCTGCTTTGCTCTTTACGGAAGACAGTAATGGAGAGCCCATGATGGAAACTCCTGTTTGTTTGTTTAAAGATTTATTTATTTATTTTAGAGGGGTGGGGGGAGAGAGAAAGATCCAGACCCCCCACTGAGCACAGAGCCCCATGCAGGGCTCCACGTGGGGCTTCATCTCATGACCCTGAGATCATGACTTGAGCTGAAATCATGAATCAGACTCTTCACCGACTGAGCCACCCAAGTGCCCCTGGAAACTCGTGTTTTTAAACTCTCATTGATCCAGGGCTTTGCTTAACTTCTTGGCTTTATATTGTTGCATATTGTATTATGTTTTCATTTTACAAATAACAGCTTTTTAGAAAATGTTGTCAGAAAAAAACTTAACTGTCGTTCTGCCACCCAGATAAGATGGAGTATTTCCTTTCAGATTTTAATTTCACATGTATAATAGGTTGTTTCTGATTGTCATTACAACAATGTAGTTATACTGCTATTAGAGCTTACTTGCTTTTTTTATTATGAGCATTTTGCCATTGTTAACTATTATTGTAAACTTGGATTTATTAGTTGTGTTAGATTTCCTTAAAATGAGACTGACCTTTCTCTTTAATCTTTTTTTTTTGTCAGTCATTTATTTTATGATAGCTTTATTTTCATGAAAATTTTGTTTGATGCTATTCAATTTTTTAAACTGTTATTTTTGTTGCTCATTGGCTGACCTAAAGAAAGAAGCAAATGTCTGTGAGGAACAGTGGAGTAGATGGGCTTTTATAAAATGCTTCTGTGAAGAGATGAAGGAAATTAGGATAGTCTTGGTAGAGTATTCATTTATTCATTTTTAAGCTGAGGGGTTATTTACTGACTGAGAGAACTTAGATGATTGGGATAAGGAAAAATGTATTCCAAGCATTGGGCTTTTCTTTATTTTATCTTTAAAAAATTAATACTGAGGGTAAAGTTAAGATAGAGAACATTGACAGAGGTGGGGGTGGGCACTGAGGAAATTAAGATAATAGTTCAGAGGACTTAAAGGAATTGCTTTGTGGGGAGCTATAGGATCAACAGTTTGTAAGAATTATAGTTACAAACAACAGAAGCAAAAATGAATTTAGAAAAGAAGAGAATAGGGGCTCATGGGCTCATGAATATTTTTTAAATATTCAGTTGTTTAAGGCTCTGCCTTTGGCTCAGGTCATGTTGTTGGGGTCCTGGGATCGAGTTCCGCATCAGGCTCCCTGTACAGGGGGAGTCTGCTTCTTCCTCTCCCTCTGCCTGCCACTCGCCCTGCTTGTAGGTGCGCGCTCAGCTCTCTCTCCCTCTCTCAAATAAATAAGATTCTTAAATAAAAGAAAAGAAGAGAGTAGTGAAAATGAATGTTTTTTGGCTAATATATTATTATTAATATATTATTTATATTATATTATTTATATTTTATCATTTACATATTAATATGTTATATTGTTTATATTATATTAGTATATGATTATTATATATAGTTATAATATATGTTATTTCATATTATAGAAGTTTTGATTAGGAGAGGTGAAGGGCAGCGTTTCACATACTGAATCCACAGTTTATTGAAGGGAAAAATTGAGGCAAGTGATTGGGTTTTGTTTTTGGCATGTGCAGAGAAATCGAGTCTCCTGTTTCAGCCTTATTCTAAGACTGTATGGTGACTGGGAGAATGGCAAGAGGGAGATGGGTTTGGAAGAGTGGATTCAGCTGCACACTGGCTCCCCTCTCCCTGCAACTCGCCCCCAGACCCTGTCCTCTGCCAGCTGCACTATTGGCTCTCTGTCCTGATGGTCGTCACCATCTTTGTTGTGGTCTTTGTTGTCCATCTTCCCTTCCCCTCCTCCCCTTTCTTTCTCAGAACAGATAAGTTAGCAGAAAACCAGAGTGGTATAGTTATGTAAGCTACTTAATATATATTTATATATATATATTTATATATATATATATATATATATTATTTTTTAAAAATATTTAATTAATTTATTTATTTGACAGATCACAGGCAGGCAGAGAGAGGCGGGGAAGCAAGCTCTCTGCTGAGCCCGATGCGGGGCTCGATCCCAGGACCCTGGGATCATGACCTGAGCTGAAAGCAGAGGCTTTAATCCACTGAGCCAACCAGGCACCCTTATTTATATATATTTTTAAAGATTTTATTTATTTATTTGATAGAAAGAGAGGGAACACAAGCAAGGGCAGAGGGAGAGGGAGAGGGAGAAGCAGGCTTCCCGCTGACCAGGGAGCCCGATGCGGGGTTCGATCCCAGGACGCTGGGATCGTGACCCTAGCCAAAGGCAGACACTTAACAACTGAACTACCCAGGTGTCCCTTTACTTAATATTTAAGTTTTTCTTTTCCTTGCTCACAAACATTTAAAGATATTTAAATAAACTTCTCTCTTGCAGTTAACCAGCAAGAGACCCTGTTTTAAATTGTAGTATTTGAGACCCTTTTTTAAATTGTAGTATTAAGTCTGAGTATTAAGGCAGTAAGTATTAAGGCAAAGAATGGAGATGAATACATCCAGATATAAATAGGAAGTTAAGCGACCGATACTCTGTTTCTATTTAATTTTTCAGCTATTGAGATGTGTTTATTTGGAAGTTGATATACATTTTTTAAAAATATTTATTTATTTATTTTGGTGGGGGTTGGGGCAAGGGGAAAGGGAGAGAAAAAAATCTCCAGCAGACTCCATGCTAAACGTGGATCTGGACACTGGGCCCCATCTCACGACCCTGAGATAATGACCTGAGCTGAAACCAAGAGTTGGACGTTCAACCAAGTGAGCCACCCAAGTGCCTATACATATGTATGTATTTTTATGAAGAGTTCTAATATCTTTGCTTCTGTATAAAGTCATCATACATAAACACTTTTCAAAGAAAAAATAATTTTGTATAATGATTCTTTAAAAATTAATCACATACTTATTTGCAGGTACATGAAATCTCGCTTAACCTATTGTCAAATTAATGATGTTATTAAAGAAATCAACAAGGCGGTGGTTAGTAAATACAAGATCCTACATCAACCAAAAAAGTCCATGAGTTCCGTGGCCAGAAATCTCTACCACAGATTTATTGACGAAGAAACGAAAGATACCAAAGGTAAAAATGATAGCTTATATATGTGTGCATGTTTGGAGTGCAACTAAATCGTGAGAAACGAGGTGAATTCTAGAAAATTCTGAATCTAGAGAGGTAGTTCTCAACCAGGAGTGGTTTTCCCAGTAGGGCACGTTTTCTCCATGGCTGGAGATAATTCGGGTTGTTACAGCTAGGGCTGAGCTGCCACTGGTGTCCAGAGACTAAAAGCACAGTTGAGTACAGTGCACAAGACCGCTGCCACGGAAAGAAATACCTAGCTCCAGGTGTCTCTACTTTCGAGGCGGAGAAACACTGCTTTAGAGTCTATTATAAAGCTCTACCCAGTGTTTTCAGAATTGGAGTAGTAATGAAAACACTTACCACGTACCAGATAGTGTATTGAGAGCTCTAGTCCTCACATCTTACGAGCTATGTTACCCCCATTTTGCAGATGAGGCAGAGAGAGCGTCCCGTTCTTGTCCGAGGTCAGCCAATTAAGGGATGGAGTTGCCAGTGATTTCATTCTCTTAACCACTATCCCGTATTTCTTCTTGAAAAGTCAGTTCAGAAGATATCAGCAGACAGCTAGTAATACAATAAGCAGGGCTACACTTCGCTAAACATCATGCAACTTCAGTTGAGAGAATACTGATAATTTCACCGAGGATATCTGTTCTCAACTTTGGCTGCCTAATGATGGTAAACATGATCCATGTTATTCATGGTCACAATGTAATCCCTTTAAATCTCATCCTGAAAGTTGTCCTTATGAAAAGTAGTACTAATATCTTTATTTTCAGGTCACTATTTCATAGTGGAAGCTGACATAAAGGAGTTCACAGCTTTGAAAGCTGACAAGCGGTTTCACGTGATACTGAATATCTTACGACACTGCCGGAGGCTCTCAGAGGTCCGCGGGGGAGGCCTTACCCGATACGTCATAACTTGAAGCCCGTGTGCTCTTTTGAACTGGCCAGATATGGGGTGTAGGCCACTCCCGTGGTTTCCTTATATGTGATTTCTTTATAAATGATTTCTTTGGCTTTTTCATTTTCTTTTCTAGCTTCCTATAAAAACAATTTTTTAGGAGGTAAAGCACATATATTTTAAAATTCATTTTCTTTCAGAACGTATTTAACCCCCTACCAGATGAACCTCTGTGCTAGGTATATAATGGAACTAAAAAATATTCATGGTTAATTTTTGTGTTTAGTGACAGTGCTGTAGACCTCAATAAGATAGATGCACATGTGATAATGGAAGAAAAAGTTCAAGAAGATAAGGTCAAAGATACCCTATCTTTTTTTTTTTTTAAGTAGGCTCCACACCCAGCATGGAGCTCAGCACAAGGCTTGAACTCACGACTCTGAGATTAAGATGTGAGCTGAGACCAAGAGTCAGACACTTAACTAAGCCACTCCGGTGCTTCAGTGATACCCAGGCTCTTTAGAATTAAAGGTTGTTAATGTCAAAATTCTATCAATGGCATTTCAGTCTACAGGCAGAAGTTGGATTTATAGGCAGCCCCCCTCCCTGGGATGATTCTGCTTTCCCATGTGTTGTTAGGGAACAGCTTACCTGAAATGCATTTGGTATGGACCAATCCATAAACATCAACTATAATGAAATTGTAATAAAAATATACTGAGATGAAAAAAATGATAAAATAACACATAAGCGGTTTGATAGTTGTCGTGGAAAATGGGTGGTTGGATTGCAAGAATTGTGGATGTTTCTCTTGTGCACTTATGGAGACTGGCTATGTGTGTTTTAGTCAGAGTTCTCCAGAGATACAGAACCAATAGGAGGTAGATATATGGAGAGAGAGAGAGAGATGATGACAAATCGGTTGAGAAGTCCCTCGATCTGCCGTCTGCCAGCTGGAGACCGAGGAAAGCCGGGCCTGAGAAGCAGAGAGCATGAGATGTGGCTCCAGCAGTGAGGCGGAAAAAAGAAGTGAATGCCTCTTTCTTCCGCCTTTTCTTGTATTCGGGTCATGCGCAGATGGGATGATGCCCACACACACTGGGGAGGGCCGTCTACCGAGTCTACAGATTCAAATGCTCATCCCTTCTGGAAACGCCCTCGCAGAGGCGTCCAGAAACAAGGTTTAGTGTGGGCACCCTGTGGCCAGTGCAGGTGACACATAAAGTGAACTCTCACAGTCTCTGTGCCGTCTGCTGGGTAGATGGATCCTTGTAGCCCAGTGAAAACTCATCGAGGCCTGGTGGCCTGGTGAATACAATACACTCCCTGTGAGGACCACAGAGTATATTAGAGGCACTACTTACTGTCATCCTTCCTTCCCTAATTTAAATGCAGATGTGTTTAATCTTTCATGTCTTGCTTTAAATAAAAATAATGGCATTATTCTTTAAGTCTTACTTGATTTCTCTCTATATATTGTCATTTTCTATAAAAGACCATTTTATCTGCTTGAAATATTCTTGAAACTCATAGTGAACAACTGTCCATAAATGTGTCTAACTCTTGTAGAATGGATACTGAGGAAAGCAATTAGTCTCTATTTTAATCATTAGCACATAATCAGTTTGTTACATTAATTTGGGCATACATTGATGGACTTGTATTCATCAAAGAATAATAAAGACATTAATTTTCAAACAAGAACTAATCTCTTGGGACGCCTGGGTGGCTCAGTCATTGGACGTCTGCCTTCGGCTCAGGTCATGATCCCAGGGTTCTGGGATCAAGTACTGAATCAGGCTCCCTGCTCAGCGGGGAGTCTGCTTCTCCCTCTCCAACTCCCCGTGCTTGTGTTCCTGCTCTTGCTGTCTCTGTCAAATAAATAAAATCTTGAGGGAAAAAAAAGAATTAATCTCTGTTACATGAACTTTATTTTCAAGTCAATAACAGGGTTGTTCCACTTCCTCATTTTTGTAAATGACACCTTTAAAGATCTATGTTTGGATGCATCTCGCGGTCCTGGGGCTCTGCCCTCAGGTGTACCCCTCACCCTTCGCTCTCCAGCTTCTCTACAGTAGCTGGCAGCCTTAAGCCCCCTTCCTCGGCAGTCCATGGTGCCCACGGCATGGCTCTCCATAACTGGGAGAACTGCCCCTTACGCTGCAGCTCTCTGCTGCAGGTTCTGAAGCCTGGCAGGGATGGATTCCTGCTGGCTGTCACCTGCGGGGTGCCACTAAGCCTGAAGCCTGGCTTCACACCTTGTCCTACCAGCCTGTGGGTCCTGGGAGGAAGACGGCTGGGTTCTGACACCCAGAGCCTTGCTCAGGCTTCTAGACTTGAGATACTAATTTTTTTACGTAAAGTCTTTCATCTGTTCTTTGAAGGTTCAATAACAGAAAAAAAAATGGGGGGGGGGGTCATGTTCTAGCTTTAAAAAGGCTTAAGAGTCTAACCAAATATAAACCATGAAACTTGAGGCACCTGGATGGCTCAGTTCTTCAAGTAACCGGCTTGATTTCGGCTCAGGTCATGTCTCAGGGTCATGGGATCAGGCCCTGCTTTGGGCTCCCTGCTCAGTGGGGAGTCTGCTTCAGATTCTCTCTCTTCTTTTACCCCTCCCCCTACTAGTGCATGCTCTCTCCAATAAAACATTTTTAAAAACGATTTTTTATTTAAGAGAGAGCAAGAACACAAGGTTGGGGGGAGAAGCAGGCAGAGGGAGAGGGAGAAGTGGACTCATTGTAGTTTTGATTTGCATTTCCCTGATGACTAGTGATGAGCATTTTTTCATGTGTCTGGAGACATGAGTTTCTTGAATGATGCTGGATGTAAATATTGTTATGTTTGCACACAAAGCGATGTATTTGGCATCTTAAATGTGGAGAAATGATGTATGTGTGTAAGCATGGTATCTGAAAAATGTGTTACTTTTAATTAACCCTGTTTTCAGGTATTGGGCAGGGAACACCCTCTACAGGTGATCAATGGGGATAGACTCATTTCTTTCTTTTTTTTTTTTTAAGATTTTCTAATTTATTCATTGAGGCAAAGAAAGAGCGAGCATGAGCGGGGGAAAGAGGCAGAGGGAGAAGGAAACTTCTTGCTGAGCCAGGAGCCCGACTGAGGGCTCGATCCCAGGACCCTGGGATCATGACTGGAGCTGAAGGCAGACACGTAACTAAACCACCTAGGCGCCCCCAGATTCTCATTTCTAAAGCAGGTTAAACTTAATTATTATGAGCCCACTCTCTGCCTTTTCTTTTTAACAACTGTAGTGCAATTTCAGACTAATACTTTAAGTCTAGGGTCAATGCAGCAACTCAAAAAGTGCAAGTAATTAAAATTTTCTTCTTTCTGATGGGTCAACATGAGAAATGCCAGCAATTTCTAATTATAAACATTTTCTTTCTAGAATGATTGTGGTCTGTGCATCAGCTGCATGTGAAAACTTACAACTCCAATCCTTATTTTGACTCAGAAATCCAATTATTTCTTGGGAATAATTTCTTTGACTCTAAAAGAACAATCCAGCAACACGGTGCATCAAAAACCAGAGCATCAGAAATCTGGGTTCTAGTTCTCCCTCTGCCATTTACTCCCTTTTGGTTCTACCTTCAAAAGTTTGACCCCTTCTCCCAAGCTCCATATCAACTACCCTGGTCCCAAAGAGCATCCTCTCTACCCTGGATTAATTCAGTTTCCTAACTGGTCTCTGTGTTTGCTGTTGCCTCCCTACTGTCTATTCTCCAATGAACCAAAGTTAAAGGAGGTCACTCTCCCACTCAAAAACCTTCAGTAGCTCCGCATTTCTTAGACAGTAAGAGCCCAGTCCTTATAAAGGCCTGGAAAGCTCTTCATGCCTCCCTCCTCCTGCTGCTCTATTTCCCACCTCGGCTGGGGCAGCTCCTACCTCCATGCTGTTTCTGGAACAGGCCACGTAGGCGTCTCCCTCAGGCCTCTGCATGGACTGTTGCCCCTGCCCAGAAAGCTCCTCATCCTTCACCCCTACGAACCCCCTCCTTCCTCCCTTAATCTGCTCTGATGTCATTTGATTATTGAGGCCTTTTCAGACCTCGATGTATCTAAAATTAGAGCTCCAAATAAAATAAAATAAAATAAAATAAAAATAAAATTAGAGCTCCCTCTGCAACACCTTCCCTTCCCTGCTTTATTCTCCTTCATAGCACGTATGTGTATCTGACGGTCTATGTATGTTAGCAATTTATTTGTCTTTCCCTACTCCTGAGGCCAGGAGTTTTTGTCCCCTTTTATTTCCTGCTGAGTCCCCAGGCAATGTAGCAGGCCTCAACAGTAGAGGGCGCTAAAGCAATACTTCTGAATGCTCATTCAGGACACCAGTCTGTGGCCTGGGCAAGGGATTTCACCTTCTCCCGCCTCCATTTCTTCCTGAATATAGCAACATAGTTGAAAAAAATTTCTCTCATTTCGAGTTTTAATAGTCTATGATTCTAATATCCTCAGTTACCTCTGGGAAATACTCAGTTGAAACTGAGGGCGATTCTGAGTGGATGATAAAAAAATTATAAAAAAATATTTGCTGATAATTACATGGAAATCTTATCTTTTAAGGCAAGAATTTGTGGAACTATTAAGCATCAAGAAATAATGAACTTCTAAGTTATTAGTTGAGTAACAAAAAGGTTTTTTAAAAAATATTTTATTTACTTATTTAAGAGAGAGAGAGCATGAGAGAGAGCGAGAGCCCAAGTAGGGGGGAGGGGTAGAGAGAGAAGCAGATTCCCCATCAAACAGGGAGCCCGATATGGGTCTCCATCCCAGGACCCTGGGATTATGAGCTGAGCTGAAGGCAGGCTCCTAACCCACTGAGCCACCTGGGTTCCCAAAAGAAGTTTTCACTGACTAAAAACCTTATACATTTTTTTAAACCCAAATCTTGTTTCTAATTTATTTTGCTTGTTAGATAATAATTGTAAGATTTCAGAATTTATAAATGTTATACTAATTGTAACTGAAATTATGGTGGAGCGTTGAATAGAACTATGTGTAATTATATAGCCTGCAGTTTTATTTTATAATATTAAATATTTCTTCTATGAAACAGCCTGGCTCCTAATAAACCATTGCCATTGTTCCAAAATACATCTATTAATACAAGTGCCAAAAAGAAAATGTTAGCGTTACTAAATATATTAAGGAGTCTCCCTAGAAAAGTTTCAAACAGTGTTACTCAAACTGGATCCAAGACTATATATATGATTGGAAAGTAGAAATAATTTAATATAATGTCAGTTGAACCCTTTTAAAGTTAGACTGACTCAAACTAAGTCCCTAAGGCCAAAGAAAATAGATTCTTACCTAGAAACAATCAGAGGGTTACTGGAGGGGAGGCAGGTGGAGGGATGGGTGAGATAGGAATGGGGATCAAGGGGCGCCTGGGTGGCTCAGTTGGTTAAATGTCTGCCTCTGGTTCAGGTCATGATCTTGGGGTCCTGAGATCAAACTCCACATTGGGCTCCCTCCTTAGTGGGGAGTCTGCCTCTGCCTCTCCCCTCCACTTGTGCTCTCTCTCTCTCAAATAAATAAATAAAATTTTGAAAACAAAAAAGGAATGGGAATGGGGATTAATATTTCACTTGTGATGAGCCCTGGGTGATGTACAGAAGTGTTGAATCACTATATTGTACGCCTCAAATTATTACTCCGCTGTGTGTTAACTACAATGGAATTTAAAATTTTATTTTTTTATTTTTATTTTTATTTTTTTAAAGATTTTATTTATTTATTTGACAGACAGAGATCACAAGTAGGCAGAGAGGCAGGCAGAGAGAGAGAGAGAGAAGGAAGCAGGCTCTCCGCAGAGCAGACAGCCCGATGCGGGGCTCGATCCCAGGACCCTGGGATCATGACCTGAGCCCCTCACTGAGCCACCCAGGTGCCCCTGGAATTTAAAAATTTAAACAAAAAGTAAGTCTTGAAGGAACACACACAAAAAGTATTTATGAGAAATTATGGTATAATTAGAAATTTGTGTCACATTCTTTATTATAAACACGCTTTTCCCTGGTGTTTTGAAAAGCCATAAATTAGGTGGCTAGGAGGTAACATCAGTTTTAAAAGAGATTAAATTTACAAACAGTTTAATGCACAGACGTTAAGAATATAGATCAATGGATATTGACTAGTGCACATACCCGTGTAACGCACACCCCTATCATTTTTTCCTTAAACTTTTCTTTTGAGATAATTATAGGTTGACACAGCTATAAGGAGCAACAGAACTTTTCCCTTCACTCAGCCTCAATGGTAACATCTTGCACAGCTAGAGCACAAGATCACAACCAGGATATTGACTTTGATACAGTCAAGATACAAACATTTCTACCACTACAAAGATCCCTCATACTGTCCTTTGGGACCACACCTGCTTCCCTCCTAGCAGCCCCCCCTCCTTTGCCCTGACACCCACTCATCCATTGGACATTTCTATAATGCTGTCATCTCGAGAATGTTACAGGATAAAACCCTTTGAGCATGGCTCCCCCCACCCACACCGCCCACTTAGTATAATTCTCTGGAAATTCACCCAAGTGGTTGCACCTGTCAACAGTTTGCTCCTTTTTATTATTGCGAAGTTTTCCACAGAATGGAGGGTGAGGATACACCATCCTTACTGTAATCATCCCACCTGCTTATCTGCATAGATCTCCAGGGGAGGCTATCATGAATCAAGCTGCTAGACACATGAAAGAACGCTTTCTTGCGTGAACATAAATCTTCATTTATTGGGGAGTGCCAGTCCCAGGAGGGCAATTGTTGGATCCCATGGCAGTTGCATATTTACTTGTTTTTTTCCCAGCCTGTCAGATTGCAGCCCGGAGTAGCTGCACCATTTCCCATTTTCCTCTGAACACTGCTTTCACGGGCATGCCGCAAATTTTGATAAGTTCTATTTTCCTTTTTCTCACTTCAAAATATTTCAAAATTTCTCTTGAGACTCCATTTTTTTCCCCCCCCCCCCCCCGTTTAGGAGTGTGGCTGTTTAATTCCAGATATCTGGGGATTTTCTAGCTCCCTTTCTGTTATTGATCTTGAATTTATTTCCATGTTGGCTTGAGAGTATACTTGGTGTGACTTCTATTTTATATTTGCGAAGGTGTGATTTATGGCCTCGGTTGTGGTCTGTCTTGGTGAATATTCCTTGGGAGTTGGAGAAGAATGTGTAATATGCCACCATTGGGTGAAGTACTCTGTGTGAATTAAATCCTGTTGATCGTTGGTGCTGTTTCGTTCAACTATGTCCTTACTGCTTTTCCACCTGCTGCATAGACCAGGTACTGATAGGGGCTCAGGTATCCAGATACCACCCTAGACCTTGTCTATTTCTCATCTCTGCCTCCTGAATTTTGATACTCTGTTAGGTACATACACATTAAAGATTGTTTATGTCTTCTTGGAGAATTGACTTCTTTATCATGAATGCCTCTCTGTTTCCCTGATTATTTTCCTTCTGAAGTTGACTTTGTCTGAAATTACTATAGCTACTCCAGATCTGTCCCGCTTGTGTTAGCAAGGTGGATCTTAATCCCTGTACCTTTTATCTGTGTTTTATAAACAAGTTATAGTTGGATTTTTTTTTTAAATCCTGTCAACGCTGCCTTTTAACTGGCATGTTTAGGCAGTTCACATTTAAGGTGGTTACTGAGGTATTTGGATTAACATCTGTGCTATTTGTACCATTTTCTATTGGCTGATTTTGTTCTTCACTTCTTAGTGTTCAAGCCTTTCTTTGGCTTTAACTGAGTGTTTTATATAATTCTATTTTCTCTCTTAGCATATAAATTATACTTCCTTTAAAAATAATTTTAGTGGGGGCGCCTGGGTGGCTCAGTGGTTTAAGCCTCTGCCTTCAGCTCGGATCATGATCTCAGGGTCCTGGGATCGAGCCCCACATCGGGCTCTCTGCTCAGCGGGGAGCCTGCTTCCTCCTCTCTCTCTGCCTGCCTCTCTGTCTACTTGTGATCTCTCTCCGTCTATCAAATAAATAAAAAAAAAAATAATAATTTTAGTGGTTGCACTAGAATTTGTAATATATGTTTACAATGAATGGAAGGTCACTTTCAAATAACACAATAGCTGTTCACAGATAGTGCAGGTGCCTCATGAGAGAATATTCCCAATCTTCCCCGCCTGTCTCTTGTAACACTGCTGTCATTCATTTCATTCTTTGTGCATAAGCGATGATCACCCAATCCATAGTTGTTACTATGATTTTGAGATGACAGCCTGAGCTTGCAGGTGTCCAGAATGTAAGTGTGTGTGTGTCTGTGTGCCTGTGTATCTGTGTGCCTGTGTGCCTGTGTGTCTGTGTGTGTGGTCTGGGGAGGACAGTCTTGTGGGACTGAGCCCTTAACCTAGGGTATCTGATGCCCTCTCTGGGCAGATGGGGCCAGAATTTAGTTAAATTGCAGGACACCCGGCTGGTGTCATAGAGAGTGGCTTGCCGTGGGGAAAACCCTTCACACACCTGGCAAGTGGGAGTGAGAGCAGGGAAGCACTCTCGGTAAAGGGGAAGGAGACACACAGGGGAGAGAAACACCCAGTAGGGAAGAAATGGGTTTTTCCGTACTTAGAAAGAAAAATCTGTGCCTGTTGCTACTCCACGCTCCTTCCTTTCTTTTCCTTCTGGTATTCCCACTCTGTGTGCGTTTCCCTCTCATCAGTCTTGGGACGCAGGCTACTTACCTCTCAGGCCCTTCTGCTGTTCCAAGGGAACGACAACAATGTTTGATGAACCCCGATCCTGACTTAGCAGGATTCGATGTCTACACGTCATCTCCCCTTCTGTGGGCACCACTAATGGCTTTCCTCAGCTGGGTCCTCCTCCCAGCTGTTGCTCTCCAGGGGGCTCCTTGGAGACCTCTCCACCCTGCCCGGGGCGCAGCCAGCATGGGAGTGGAATGCCAAGTCCCTGCGAGGGTTTCTCCCTCTGTGCTTCCTTCATTTCCAGGATCTCACCCGCTCCTCTCCGGCACTCCCGCATCCCTTTGTCTGATGCCTCAGACCAGAAAGACCGCCGCTCCCTACCTGGATTTTAGTTTACCTGCACAGAGCTAGGGAATGCCCTACAGAAACACCTGTCTGAATGCACAGCTTGCCCAGTGCAATTCCCTTTTGTTTGAGGGACATGTTCTCTCCAGTCCTGCCTGCTTTGGGCCGTTTTCCAGACTTTTCAAATAATTGGTTTTTTAAAAGATTTTGAATAGAGTTGCCAATTGCCATCTGTGGAAGAGCTGGTCCATTTTCTTGCTCCTCCCATTATTGGAACCAGAACCTAGGAACAGAATCTAGGATGCCCTCTCTGGATCTTTTTAATGAAAACAGCAAGATAGCCATTTTTTTTTTTAAGATTTTATTTATTTATTTGACAGAAAGAGGAACACTAGCATGGGGAGTGGGAGAGGGAGAAGCAGGCTCTCCATGGAGCAGGGACCCTGATGTGGGGCTCGATCCCAGAACCCTGATATCATGACCTGAGCTGAAGGCAGACACTTAACAGCTGAGCCACCCAGGCACTCCACAAGATAGACTTTTATTTTTTCTTTTAAAGTAATCTCTACACCCAAAGTGGAGCTCAAACTCCCAACCCCGACTGAGCCAGCCAGACGCCCCAAGGTAGCATTTTAGAACATAGAGAGCACCCCTTATCTCGCTGATCTCTAGTCATCAAAATTGTCACGTGCCTGCTGTATGTTCTGCAGGGTCCACTGATGTCTTCCCGCTGAGCAGAGGGTAACGAGAACTACAGTTTTCTTTCTAATACATCTGGATTTTGGGTTTAGGATTTCCTTGAAGCAGGATACCTATAAACCTAGACTTAAACTGCTTCTGGAGCCTGGGAGACTATTTAGAGAATTGGGCTTCTGTTTATACTTTTATTATCGAAGCTAATAATTGAGGAAAGTCCCTCTGCCAGATCTCTCCTCTTCTCTAGTCCTTTATGTTATCAGAAGCAGCTGTTGGTGTTAATAAGCTAGAAATAATGACTCACTTCTGGGAATCCTTTCCAAGTTAGAGACCATGAGAAATCACACAATCATTGGCTTCCCTAAACTGAAACACCCAAGCCTCTGCTGTTCTGTGTGGGCAGGCCACGGAGGTGGGTGGTTCTCTCCTATTCTGAGGTTTTCCTTGGAGGTGGGCTTGGACTCGGAGCTACGTATTCCCAAACACCGCTGGCATTTGTGAGTTTGGGCTGACTTCTGTCTTGGGGGAGGAGTGAGAAGGGCATTTGGTCTTCATGCCTGCTTGAGGGGCTCTGAGTCAGAAGAAACTCCGTGCCACGCTAACTACCATATTTCCTGGTTCTGGAGCCCGGGGCACCCTTTTGAGATTAGGGAACGGTAGTGTTCTATTCCCGCAGGCTGGGAATTCACGTGCTAGGTGTGATATTTTTCTGCTGGTGTAGGCCACTGGGGCAGAGACACGATGACCAGAACAATCTTCTTGTTTTTGAAGTATTTTTTGGCAACATTAAGAGACTGGGCCCCAAGAACGTTGACGAGGTATAACGGTTAATTTTAAAAAGGGTTAAATCTCGTGTTATGTTGTTAGGACTGCCTCTAGGTGGCTACAGTTTTAGACTGTGAAATGTTTATCCTCTGCTGGAAGGGCTCATGTGGATCATTTATAAGGATGGAAAGAAACTGGCCCAGTTTTTTAGCGACTAATTTCTTTTCCTAATCTGATTGGACCTCCTCATTTGGCTGTCCGGGAATCATCTTTTTTTTCTCTCTCCTTTGGCACATCCTGTATCTATTCCTAAATCCAACCCTATTTTCAGCCTCTCCCGACTTCATGTGATCTGAACCCCTAGTGTCTCAAGACGTGCTCCCTCGTGGCCCTTTCAGCCGTTATGCTTGCGGGGAGGATGGAGGTAGAAACTGCACCACAGTGGTCCCCCATCTGTTTTCCACTCTGATAAACAAGATGGATCTGCTTATCCACTTGACAAATATTTATTGAGCATCTACTTTGACTCAGATACATTAGGGGCTGGGGATTGGTGATATAAAAAAGTTTTCAGTTCTTGCTTTCATGAAGCTTATATAAAAATAGCAGTATGACAAATACTTTGACCACGTGTACTGGATACCGTAGGGACACTCAGAAGCACTGGACATAAATGTACAGGGATCAAGGAAGGCATCTGGGAGGAAGTGATATGCAGCCCAAGGCCTGAGGGTGATCTGGAGAAGAGGGAATTCAAACAGAAGTGACGGTCTCTAATATCCCCATTTAAAACACACACCCAGGGGCGCCTGGGTGGCTCAGTGGGTTAAGCCTCTACCTTCAGCTCGGGTCGTGATCTCAGGGTCCTAGGATAGAGCCCCACATCGGGCTCTTTGCTCAGTGGGGAACCTGCTTATCTCTCTCTGCCTGCTTCTCTGCCTACTTGTGATCTTTCTCTGTCAGATAAATAAATAAAAATCTTAAAAATAAATAAATAAAATACACACCCAGGGAGAATCCAAGGTTTTGTCCAATCTCCAAGTTTATTCTATACTCACCCTTTTCTGTCCTGCTTAAAAGAACATATGGAGTGAGACGCCTGACTGGCTCAGTTGTTTGAGCTTCTGCCTTTGGCTCAGGTCATGATCCCAGGGCCCTGGGATCAAGTCCCACATGGGGCTCCCTGCTCAGCGGGGAGTCTGCTTTTCCCTCTGCCTGCTGCTCCCCCTGCTTGTGCTCATTCTCTCTCTCTTTGACCAATAAATAAGTAAAATAAGATTTTAAAAAAGAGAGAGAGAACATACATAATGCAAGGTGAGCAGTCATATTACTGGAGGGATAAATAGGAATCTTCTCTAACTTCTGAAAAGGAAAAATCATAAATTATTTGCAAATTGTTAACTTAGAGTTCAGTTATGATCCATTGCTGAGAAGTGCACTTTGAAAGAGTTTAATTCCCACATGTGGTGCCTTATATATAGAAACTAATAAGGAAAATAAGAAAAGTCAATAGAAAATGCATCCCCTCCCCAAAGGCCACCACCTTTCAGAGTGGAGATGCATTCTTCCAGTCTTATTTCTTTCCAGCTATGTATTATTAAATGTATAAAAAGAGTCTTACGCAATATAGGTGTCACTGATTCTTTTTATTTAATAGGTCATGAACATTTTCCCTTGCCACTATACGCTACGCTATCCTACAACATCGTTTCAATAACTGCGTACTTTTTCAAATGATGTCGTTAGTTCCTTATTGTTAGGCAGTTGGGGTGCTTCCAAATTTTCATAAATAATATTCTATCTCAAAGAAGTCAGTAAGCTATATACCTAAATCTTCCTAGTTTTGGAGTATCTATTAAGTGATTCCTCCTCTTCTTAAGGCGAATTGGAGATTGGTTTCGTTATACAACAAAAGAGAGAGAGTTTGAGCAAAACTGGGTTTCGAAGGTAACCTGAGTGGGAAGAAGTATAATGAACTTATTTCTTATAAATCTGGGTAAGGTTTTCAATTTATATTTTCATAATGTTATCATTTTTTTAAAAGATTTTATTTATTCATTTGACAGAGAGAGAGATCACAAGTAGGCAGAGAGGCAGGCAGAGAGAGAGGGAAGCAGGCTCCCTGCTGAGCAGACAGCCCGACGCGGGGCTTGATCCCAGGACCCCAAGATCATGAGCTGAGCCGGAGGCAGAGGCTTTAACCCACTGAGCCACCCAGGCGCCCCATAATGTTATCATTTCTTGAAGGCGCTGTAGAACTTGGAGAAATAAAATAAAAAGTCATGGTATTCGATTTAACTACACAATTAAAATCTTAATGTTTTCTTAGAATGTTTACCACCACAAAACGGAAGAGGATAATTACAGGGAATTGCTTTAATAATTTATAATTGAATTTGGTAGAAAGCTAGTGCTTTATATAATTTCAGGGGGAGATAGATTTCTTCCCAGTTCAGGTTAGTTATTTAAAACATTTTAAGCTATATAAGCTCATTACTGCTTTCCTTATCATAATACTATCAATGATACTGCAAGTTTATAGACGCTAGAGGATTCTCAGCTGAGACCTAAGACTTCATGAATTCTTTGAAATGATAATGAAAACAAGCTGAAATATTATTGCATTGTTAATAATGTTGATTTGATTTTGAATCTCTCTTAAATCTCTATTTTCCCAAGAACTGATACGGTTTATGCTGCCTTCAGATCATTAGTCATTTGATTGAAGACCATTTCTTGCACAGCTTGTTAGATCACCTAGAAGCGTCCACAGAGAAGCCATATACTACACACGTACTTAGTCTCGAGGGGAAGTGCTAAGCATTTCACAATTCCATCTACAACCAGTTTTTCTGGCCAGAGTGAATGGTACTCTTTGGGCAGTAATCGCTGGCCTAGAACAGATCGATTCCCACCATGCGACCCACCCCCACCAGTCATGATAAGCCTCCCCCGAGTGCAGTCCAGAACTCAGAACTGCACACTCACCCACAAAGCTGGTTGTGAATATACGAATTCATGTGATCCTCATTTCACAGATGCAGAAGGCACGGACCTGCAAGGCTAAGTAACCTGCCAAACATCCTACAGTGGGGATGTGAACTTGAGCAGGACTCTCTGGTAGACTCTGCTCTCAACCTTTTATGCTGGCCCACCCCACTGTGGGGTGGAGTAAAGGCCAGACAGAATCCATCACTCTAGGAGGCTGGAACTATAGGCAAGAAGCCATTTCTTTGTGCTTTTCCTCCCTATTAGGTGTAGGTGATGAGCTTAATTTCCTCAGGTGTCAGGTTTCTCCTGGATCCCGTGGGTAGCTCATCTCTTCTTGTAGTTCGTGATGTTCACGATAAAAATGGCTTGTCAGGTAGCACTTGTCTTCACTAAAACACTTTCTGTCTGTGTATGTGTGTACATGAACACATACTGGGTAGTTATGGAAATCATTCATATATTTAAAAAACATGTAATTTTTTTTTTTTTTAATTATATCCAGATGCCTGGATGGCTCAGTTGGTGAAACCTCCGTCTTTGGGGGCACCTGGGTGGCTCGGTCATTAGGTGTCAGCCTTTGGCTCAGGTCATGATCCCAGGGCCCTGGGATTGAGTCCCACATGGAGCTCCCTGCTCAGCGGGGAGTCTGCTTCTCTGCCTGCCACTCCCCCTACTTGTGCGTGCGCGTGCGCACACATGTGGTCTCTCTCTCTCTCTTTCTGACAAATTAAACGCTTTTTAAAAATAAATGAATGAATAAATAAATAAATAAATAGTATCTGTATTGCCCTCTAGTGGCCATAAAAATGTAAGACAAGCCGCCCCAAATGAACAAAGGCTGTGTATTAAGTGCGATCATGACATGAACCATGCTATTCCCATTTACTGCTGGTGTGCAAACACACATGTCCACGGCATCCAGGTAGATGGGGTCACAAGAATGTGGCTGGGACAACATGAAAGGCGACAACCATGGCCCATCTAAAGGAAGTGATGTCTAGTAGAGTTCTAGTTCATTGTTGCCCTGGGGGAAGGCAGGCTCAACTGTTAAAGGGAAGCCCCAGATCCAGATATTTATATAAAAGTTACTGATTTAGGGGGTGCCTGGGTGGCTCAGTCATTAAATGTCTGCCTTCAGCTCAGGACATGATCCCAGGTCCTTGGATCGAGCCCTGCTTCGGGCTCCCTGCTCCGGGCTTCCTGCTCTGCGGGAAGCCTGCTTTTCCCTCTCCTGCTCCCCCTGCTGGTGTTCCCTCTCTCACTGTCTCTCTCTCCGTAAAATAAATACATAAATAAATAATCTTTTTTAAAAAGTTACTGATTTAGAAGTGTAGGTAATGAACAATTTAAAAATAAAATTTTGTGCGGGCTATCCCCATATCTGTAAGCTAGATTGGGGCTGCCCTAACTAATCACTTATGACCTTATTGGTGCTTCCTGCCAGGGAGGCACTTGCATGAATAGCTTTACACACAGGTTCCCAGCTCAGTCCCTGGGATGATGGCTTAGCTCCATTGCACAGATCAGTAACAGAGACACAGAGAAGTTACGCAAATCTCCCGAGATCACAGAGCTGGTATTTGAACCCACTCTTGCTAACTCCCAAACCCCTGGTTTTAACTCCTGTTCTTATTAACCACCACGTGGTATAGATGACTCATTCCATTAAGAAATACATATTGAGTTGCTAACATATGCCAGAGACTATTCTAAGTGACAAAGAGACAGCAGGGAATAAAGAAGGTCCTGCCTTCCTTCTCGCGTGTGTTCGTGTGAATCTAATGAAGTACAGAATCACTGGGGCTCAGATTTGTTTTGAGCAACAGGATTACCTGGCTTCTGCATCTTTAGAACCATGGTTCCAAACCGACTACTTAGCACTCCCCCTCCAGTTCTTTTTGCTCTGTCCAATTTCCAGCGCAGCATCTGAATTTCTCTGTGCTTCAGTCCAGGGGGCCCACTATTTTGCTTCACACCCTTCAGCTCAGAATTTATTCTGTCTTGCTCATTCAGGCTGACCATGAAACAGTGCCACTTTTGACTTGGCCTTGGAGGCAACCCTCTCCGTCCCAGACCCCTCCCCCTTCCCAGACAATGCCTTGGCAAGGGGTGTCACATAAGATGTCTTGCTTCTTAAACTTTAGGACACTTGTGCCATTTAAAAAGGGCAACCTTATCCTTACCATATACTGCTCTCTTTAGAAATTCATGAAATAATATTTTTCAAAAGATCTTTTTTTATTTATTTGAGAGGCAGAGATCACAAGTAGGCAGAGAGACAGGCGGGGGGTGGGGGGGGGAAGAAGGCTCCCCACTGAGTGGACTTTATCCCAGGACCCTGAAACCATGACCTGAGCCCAAGGCAGAGGCTTAACCCACTGAGCCACCCAGGTGCCCAGTCATGAAATAATCTTATGTGCCAAGATGTGGAGTTTTCTTGCACTTCTAATTGTACTATTTTTGTAAGTTGGGTTGACTGAGGTATAAATTTAATACCTTAGTAAATTAAGGTGCATATTTCTTTGAATTTTAATGAGCACATACAGCCAGGTAACCTCCACCATAATCGAGTCATAAAACATTGCTACCACCCCCAAAAAGTTTCCTCTTGTCCCTTTGCAGACAATCCCCAACCCCAGCATGCCTTTGATCCATGTTCTGTCCCTGAGGTTTTGTCTTTTCCATGACATCATATAAATGGAATTATATCTTTTGTGGCCTTATAATTGCTGAGCGGTATCCCGAATTGCTTTTTGAGACAAGTATTTTCTCAGCAGCAACATTAACTTTGAAATTCTGATGAAAACCGACAGGAAACTATAGTTGCTATTAGAACCACTTGTCTTCCAAAGCACTTTCAAGAGCATATCAATGTTATTACATGAGGCATACCTGAATTCGGTTGCCTCTATTGATCTCTGCATATAATTCATTGACATGAGAGATCATGCCCAGCCAAACATAACTTTCTTCTGGTGAGGGAGGCAAAGGTGAGGGAACCAAGGAATTACTGTGGAAATTTTTACCAAACTACTTCCCTCAGTCCCAGCGCACATAGAGAACTACAAATATAAATGTTAGTATGCCATGCCTACTGCTAGTGTTTAATCAGTTCAGTCCTGTTTCTGGAAAAGCCAGACCGAGGACAACTGGGTCTGCTTAGGAAATGAATCATTTCTGGGGGCACTACCTTGCATGTATTGATTGGACCCATCTCATTAAGGTGAATCCATGGGCAACAGTTTAGTGAAGAGGGGAGAGAAGTCATTCCAGACAGGGTGAACAGCTTGTGCAAAGGCCCTGTGACATTGTGCTGCATCATACAAGATTAGATAAACTCAGGGCTGGCATTCAGCTGTTTACTGTGCTCAGCCCATCAAGATGCTCAGTGTTCATTCTGACTGATGACAATGTGGACTTTACCAGTTGCTAAGTATTTTCTAATATCGCCACTGAATGTGCTTTAAGGGCAGCTAGCCTCAGGCAGTTAGGTTGTTTCACACTTGAGCCCAACTCAAAGCAAGGGCCAAAGGAAAGACACTGGAACCCAGAAAGTTATGTCTGTAAAGTACATTGGACTGAGAACCCCTCTTTACTAAGATTTCCTAGAGAGGCCAGGCCTGCAGAGATGAACAGTAATAAGGGTCATGGACAAAACTCGAGTCCTCAGAGTCCTTTTCTGGGGGCCCCCAAGAAAGGCACTCATGAAAGTGCTGAGCACAAAATAGCTTTTCACTAGGTTTGTTGACCCACTACAGAGCATAGGGCGTTCAGATATCTCTGTCATTTACTTTTTTTCTGAAGTCACATGTCTGAGTCATGCTTATTTAATTAATTAATTTATTTAAAGATTCTATCTATTTATTTTGATAGAGATTACAAGTAGGCAGAGAGGCAGGCAGAGAGAGAGAAAGAGAGGGAAGCAGACCCCATGCTGAGCAGAGAGCCTGATGTGGGACTTGATCCCAGGACCCTGAGATCATGACCTGAGCTGAAGGCAGAGGTTTTTAACCCACTGAGCCACCTAGGCGCCCCCATGCCTATTTTATTAGGACAAGTTAGGTTTATCAAGTTTAGCCGAAGGGATGGACCTCCATTCCAATGTCCAATATTTGAAGGTTATCTAATCCAACTCTGACTTTGCCAATGAGGGGGAAAATAATCTGGTTCTGTCCCCAACTAGACAGTGGGCACAGCTGGAACAGCTGGAACTGGAACTCAAGTCAACTAATTCAAAGTCAATTCCCTCTCCTGTTTTAACAAAAATAAATTCTTTTCCCCTCAAAAAAGAAAAGTGTGTTGTGTTCCTGGAAGCAAGGCTGATTAAATTGCTGTTTTCAGGTCTCAGTTCAGGAAGGTCCTGGTTTGGCCTACGACAGCAAATAAATCTCACAGTTGAAGTGGATATAAAAAGAAAAAACCCACACACCTCATCAAACTTCAGTACAGCATCTCAGACAGGCTGATATCCAATAATTTTGCGATGCCATCATTGGGGCAGGTCGTCAATCTATTGCTAAGAGCTCCCTGGGCCCTTCAAGGTCTGGGGTGGGGTTCTGCTGTTGCCCCGTGATTTTCTGGAATAAAGAAACTAAACTAGGACTAGTCTGGGTGAGTGTTATTCTCAGTGCCGCTAGATTGTTCTTTGCTGCATAAACGACTTCCTTTTATTATATTTTCCTCCTACACTGGTAGGAAGAATAATTTACAGAACGTTACATGTCTGGTTTTTGTGACAGAAAAATGGGTGACGGCTCTAATTTCAGCAGGCCAGGGAGAGAAGACTTCAGAATGTTCGCTCTGGCAAAACAGCTGGATTCCTTGTTGAGAGCTTTTGCAGTCTAATTAGGGTGAGTTACATAAAATGCAGTTTGGACCGAGCTGCCTTCTTGCAAAGGTAACTCAGACTTTCTGCCACGTCTTAGCCTTCAAAATGAAACTGAATGGAGGACTGGAAATGAGCAGATTACCAAAAAAGCTTCTTTTGCCATGTTTGAATTAACCAGATTAAGTGAATGAATAAAACAGCCATTAGGATCCTCTCAATGGGAAATGTCTCCACACGGATGCCTTTGATGAGCTCCTACTCTAACTGGCGGCTTTGTGTTCAGTTAGGGCACAAGTGAATCATAAAGTAGTTACGGGCTTTGTTGGGGGGGGGGGGCTGACATTGAAGCGGAACTTGCAGGTGCAGGAGAATCTCTGGAAGAGCAGCAGTGCACAGACAGGGAGTCCTTCTCATTGTCGAAGAGATGCCATGGCAACATCTCCGGGAAGCTGTGTGTGGGCGGAGGGAGGGCCCCAACACCCAAGTTCACGCTGTGTGTGCTCCTGTGGTTTGCAGGGAGCAGCCTTCCTTGTAAATCCTCGTGTAACTGTGTCTGTTGAGTCACACATGTTTCTACCAGCTACCCAAAGCAGCAGTACCCCAAAGTCACTTCACAAGGAAGGGAAACTGAATAAATTTATCCGGGGGGGGGGCGGTGTGTGGAAACGTCTGCCAAGCCTACGCCCCTATGAATGAACCGAAGGACCAAAAGGCACTTCTTAGCTTTGAGAGCTCTTCGGGCACGTAATTTAGGCAGAGGGATTGAGAACGGCGATCGCTCTAACAAGCCAGAACTTTTGAGAGCAATTTGGATTCTTCCGGCAGGTAGAACAAAATTGAAAAGTCGTTTCTGAGGGAGTGATTTAGGGTTGATGACAGGATTCGGAGTAACTGAAGTTTTCATGACTTAGTTGCTTCCACACGGGCTCTCAACTGTGTTTTGAGGATTTATATAACTTCCTTTACGCCTTTAGAGAATGTGGCTGGGGACCAAGACGGGATTGGAGGTGAGTGCAAGGAATGGAGGCAGAAGAGTCCAAAAGAATGCAGTGAACATCTCCTTATCTACTTCTCTGTGTCTCGAATTCTGATGTTTGCTTTATGTATGTGTTCATTTATTCCTTTTGGCAATCCTTTGTACAGTTAGAGAAATGATTTCAATTTCTTTCTGTCATTTATTCAACCAACACATGCTTGTTGGGCACTTATGATGCTCCTGGCCGAGGACTCATCCTGGGCAATCAAATGTTGACCCAAACAGATATGGTCTTTACTCCCAGGGAGTTTATATGCTAAGGGGGATACGCACATTAGTCAAACAGCCATGTAAGGGGGATAAATAGTGGGAAGGAGAGGAATGGCTCTCTGAGAATATTTGATGGTCACCAGAGAAGGCTTCCTTAAGGAGGCTGAGATCCCAAGAATGAACAGGAGATAAGTCCATGATGTGAGAAGAAGACATGTTCTAGGCAGCTGGAAGAAAGCATGGGCAAAAGGTCCTGTGGCAACGATTGCAGTGATGTGAGGAAATAAATTACAGTCAATCTATTACATACGGCTCTTAAACGAAAAGAAGAGAGGCCAATTCTGCCCAATGTTTGCTGAAAAGGAATTTACTGGGAGATTGAGTAGTTTACAGAATATCCCAGCGTGCTGCACAAGCAAGTCCAGTAACAGTGTCCAAAATGATTCCATGGAGCTTGTTCTAAGGATTTCCCTTACGCTGGCATCACTGGCACCATCACTCCTGGGCATAGGACAGTGTCAGACCCACTGGAAACTGGCCACAGCTCCTCCTCTTGCTGCCATCTGCAGGAGGACGATTCTCCGCTGCTCTGGTGAGTTGCTGGGCAATACCCACTGCGGTGGGATTACAAAGGGCAGAGCTTCACGGACATGTCTGTGCCCCAGCTACACGGCTGGCTTGGAAGGCAAAGTAGACAATGAGATGCACAGCCTTGGGGGCTGTCCGTACGAGGAATTCCCTTCTGCGTTGACCATAAACCCCATTATGTCATTCCGCTGGTACCTACATAACACGCAGAGTGTTCTGCAAACTCAGACTCTCTAGGAAGCTCTCCATCCATTGAGGGAGGAGTGTCATTGTGACAGGTGTAGGCCCATGGGAATGGGAGCTTCCTCGTGACAATGACGTGTGATTGAAGACCTGTTCTAATATACTATGCCTAGTGTTAGTTATTGTTGCGTAACTACAGCAAAACGTAGCTTAAAACGACAAACACAAACAGGAATGTGGGAGCAGCTCAGGTGGGTGGTTCTGGCTCAGGGTTTCTTGCAACACTGCAATCGAGGTGTCCACTGAGCTGCAGCCGTCTGAAGGCTTCCCTGGGGCTGGAGGACCCACTTCCATGATGGCTGAGAACAAGAGGTCTCACTCCCCCCTCGCTGTTGACAGGAGGTCTCGGGTGCTTGTCACATGGGCCTCTGCATTGGCTGCTCGAGTGTCTTCATCATGTGACAGGTAGCTTGCTCTAGAGCAACTGATGCAAGAGAGAAAGCGAGGCACACACCGCAATGTCCTTGGTAACCCAGCTTCAGAAGTTACATATCATCCCTTCTGCTGCATTCCACTGGCCCCACAGGCCCACCTTGATGCAGTGTGGGAGAGGACTGCACAAGGCATGAATGCCAGAGGTGGAATCACTGGAGGTCATCTTAGAGACTGACTACCCTATATCGTTCCTTCTTGCGGATGGAGGGCTGCTGGGCCCATCTGACCCTAATGCTTGGTGTATCAGAAAACACTCAGTTAGTGAGCAGAAACTCACATTCTATGTCACACAGCAATCAGGTACTTGATATTTACCAGTGTCTAGTGGTAATCCAGGAACTGGATCTCAAAAGGAGAATAGATACTTTCTAACGAGGGCATGATCTTATTTCAACACCCTTCAGGATTATGGCTGAAAATGTCCCCTTGTGTTTGCCATCGGCTCCTTCTAGCTTGCTGATCTGCCGTAGTCACTTAGATTTCTTTGGCCAAAGAACCAAATGGCAGAGCTATTATGTGGCAGCCTGGACAGGCCAATGAGGCTTCTCTCAGTGTGGGCCCCCTCAAAGCAGCAGCATATAAATGGATCAGAGCAACACAGTCACAAGAAAACAGTCAAACAAATGCAAAATGTGGGACATTCTATAAGACTGGGAAAGTATACTGCAGCCCCTGACAAGATAAACAGTCTTCTTCTGGCATTTTCTTTCTTCTTTTGTTTCTTTCTTTCCTAGGATAGATTTTTGCAAAGCACCAGACCTAGAACTACATACCAGATTGCAGAGACTGTGTTGATCTGTTTTGATAGAAACAGCTTTTGGAACACCAGCCACAATTGCCGTATCACTTGAGTAAGCTAGCATCTTTTTCTAAGACTTAATTGTCTTCTATATTAACCAAACATGTGGCTAAGAAGGTGATAGAGCAGGAATCACCACCTCCACATCTTTCAATAGCTCTTCAGTTCTTCCAGGGATGCAGAATCAGTCTTGGTTTACAGTGTAGGGAGGAAGAGAGAGCTCCAAGTCTTCCTCTCACTTCTTTCTGCCATCAGAGCTCCTCTTCTTCAGATCAGGAAGCCCACGTGGATCTTCTACCAACCCTACCCTCAGGAGCAGGGAAAACTTGATCAGTGTTAGGGTCTCACTAGAGCTACCAGGAGATGGACCCAGGGCAAAGTTCACTCATCACCTGACCATTGCAAGTTCCCTCTGTGATTGAGGACCCTCTGTAGTATTTTGGGACCCTAGAAATAGTGTTAGGTCAGAACCTGTGTCTGATAATCCCCAGGAAGCTGGATAATTACTATTCCCCAAAGTCCATTTGTCCTACTAAGTAGCCACAGTTGCCATTGGACAAGACTCAAAGGAACACTTGAAGTGCGTACTTCGGTTGGTCTATGGAATCTTTTCCTTGCAGTGCTCCTTCATTTAGGCCACCCTAAGTCTAGGAATTAACTAAGTTTGGGGTGAGGTACTACAGCAGATAGTCTGCATCCAACCATATCCTCTTGGATCTCATTTACAATTTTTGTGCACCCCTCCCCTGGTTTCTGCGTTCTTGTGTTTCTAAGGTCCTGTACCTGCAGCCGTCTTCAGACACCTGCCCTTCAGCTACTGCAGCCAATGGAGCCAAATGCACAGAGAGCCGGAGTGCCTGGGAGCTTATGACACCCTCCCTCATGGGGCTTCCAGTCAGTGACTGATCGGAGCAAGAGTGTGAGAGCCCAGTTTCCTTGCCTGCAGCGGGAACAAACACTGAGATTATTTATTTATTTATTCATTTTAAAAGATTGAATTCATTTATTTTGACAGAGAGAGAGAGAGCACAAGCAGGGGAAGGAGAAGAAGCAGAGGGTGAAGCAGACTTCCTGTTGAGCAAGGAGCCCCACGTGGGGCTCAGCCCCGGGACCCCTGGATCATGACCTGAGCTGAAGGCAGACGCTCAACTGACTGAGCCACCAAGGCATCCCAACTCTAAGATAATTTAACCCCCTGACTTACCTGTGGGATCAGGCACCTTGCTTGGCTTATTTCCTTTGCCTATCATGCTTCCTTCCTCTTTGCTTACCAGTTTCTCCTGGGAGCACTTACCTAGTGAATAACTTGTAGAGAAATCTTCATTTCAGGATTTGCTTGCAAAGAACTTGACTTAGGACAGGAGTCTTAACTATTGCGGTGGCTCAGGTCTCTGGGCGTAAGGACTGAGATCTTGTTTGTTTGTTAAATTGACCAATAAGAAACTCAGTAGACTGGCCAAGTTCTAGGGTGCTCATAATCAGTGAGCATTGCCAGAGATCCCCAGGAGGGAGACTCTCCTATTATTTTGGTCCCATATCGTACTCAGCAACTACCACCACTTTCCCTCTCAGACTGAGATACTGCTCCTAAATGTTATCTACCCTGGAATTCTAACATGGTCATGAAAATCAGGAAACTCCTTTCCACTTTAGGTTCTCCCCCAGCATTCTCAACCTGCAAAGAACAGGCCCTACCATTTCTTTCGAAGATGACGGCAATGCCCCACCAATGTAATTCTCAGGAGCTTGGTTAAAAGAGTGTATTCTGGGTTCTCTCAAAGCACATAGGAAAATGGATGAGTGGGATGCCCAGGATAAATCCACTTTGACGTTTGATAAATCCACTCTATCCCCCAAGGCACTGGATCATTTCTCTCTATCATTACTATTCAAAGTGTGTGAAGGCCGGGAATACTGGCATCGCCTACCTGGGATCTCGTTAGAAATTCAGAATCTTGGACTCGATCCCAGACCTTACTGAATTAGAATTTTAGCAAGACCTCCATGCTATTCGTATGCACACGAAAGGCTGAGAAGCACTAACCTACATTATGCCAGCAAATTTCTGGCATCTCAACACCTTGCAGTTAGACCACCCCTGAGCCCAGGTATCAGTCAACTCATTGAAAGCACAACCAAAATCACTTCCAGATGCTCAACCTGGAATATTGAATTCAGAGTTTCTGGTCCACACAAACAGCAATCAGTTTGGCCTGATCTAAAATTAAGTTTCTCTTTCCTTGGTCCAGACCCATATTCTGCGAGTTTTTTTAAAGTAAGCATTGGCAATAGCTTGCATATCTTCTGCTGTGTACTTCTCCCCCCTGGGTTTGTCTTTGTAATTCCATCTCAAGCTATGCTGATAATGGAACTTGGAATCTAGTCAAAAGCCTAGAAAGAAATAGGGGTGGTTGAGCCAGAGCCTGAAGGAGAATGGGCTCATGTGGCAAGCTACTCCCCTCGGCCATCATCTTTAGGGGTTCTCAGGCAAGGCAAGAATAACCCCATCAGAAGGGAAAGGAAAGACTCCTTCTGCTGGATTCAGATGTTTCTGAAGCATCCGGATCTTCCTATAATATCCCATTCCATCCTGATCCACTGTTTCCAGACGGATGCCCAAACTTTTACGTAAGCATGAAGGAGGCTGTGAATTGAACTAACGCTATAATTCAGCAACCCTTAGTCACTGCCAGTGTCACCTGATATCTGCCTATGAGAGAAGAGATGAGGGCAGACCAGCTACTGGCTTTAGGGGGTGTGTTCTCGTTCCCAAGAGAGAACCAGAGGGAAAGATGGCTTCTTTTCTTCCAGAAATTTCAGTCTCGGTTGTTGCCTGGCACTATTTGCAGCAATTCTGCTGTCAGCTTCAGCGTGCAGATATCACGGAGAGCCACCCACGGAGAGATGCCAGGGACCTGGGCCCCTGAGACATTACCAAGTCTTTGAATCCGCTAACCCTGGAAGGCTGTTTTACTTCTGTACTTCCTTTTAATGTGAAATGACATCTTTTATCACCTTTTTAGCCTGTTGGAGTTGGGATCTATGTTCCTTATGGTTGGCATCTGGGCGGAGAAGGATAAGGCTGTTCATTTATGCCAGATTCCACAGCTGATAAGCAAGAGACGGGGATTTAAGTTTGTGGGAAGGCAAAGCCCGTGTTCCAGGACTGTGCCCCTCCCCGTAGAAGGAACATTAAGGTTTATCAGTGGTCTCTCGGGAGTTCTAGACGGGGGTAGCAAGAGCCTGATAGCAAATATTTTATGTTTTGTGGGCTCTAAGGTCTCTGTCCCAATGACTCAACTCCGCCATTGCAGCAAAAGTAGCCTAGAGAAAATGTAAATGAGTGGGTGTGGCTGTGCTCCAATAAAGCTTTATTTACCCAAACAGGGGATGGGCCTGTGGGGTTATAGTTGGCTGACTCCCGCTCTAGAATAAAAAACTGAGAAAATAAATGATGGAATTAGAGCCCATGTTTTAATTACAAGTTCCTTTATATGAAATATTGAGAGAGTCTGACTCAAGTGTCAGGGACAGAGTGTGAAATTTCAACACAGAGCCCAGGCTCGTGTTGCATTTTGGAAAGGTTTTTACCTACGTTTGGTTCTGTTCTGTAGGTTTTTACCTATATCCTTCAAGGGTAGCCTTTGGATCAGCTTCAGGGGAGTTGATTTCTGAGTACTAAGAATGGTTTGCTTACAAAGGGCTATGACCACACTCCCCAGGGTATTTGCAGACGCTGCCTGACTAGGGGAAGGCTTACTGGACGCGTTGCCTGCCTCAGATTCCTGGAGATGAGGGTGTCTTTTTCTCTGATTCCTTCTGCTGCTTCCTCCCCAATCCCCCAAGTCAGGATGCTGACAGATACTTTCCAGCAAGGAACATTTATTGCCAGTAGAGGACGGTGGGGGAGGGGGTGGTTAGGAATGGGGATCCCTCCTCTGTCTTTTCCCCAGACGCTGTTCAGCTAATCCCAGACAAAACAAGAACTTTCCAACGAGAACTTGCCACCTGATCTACAGCAATTATTGGCAAATTAAATGCTCTAGGAGAGCTTGTAAGTTTTTTGTTTTTCTTTTTAAGATTTTATTTATTTATTTGACAGAGAGAGAGAGAGAGCACAAGCAGGGGGAGCAGCAGAGGGAGAGGGAGAAGCAGGCTCCCTGCTGAGCACGGAGCTCGATGCAAGACTCAATCCCAAGACCCCGGGATCATCACCCGAGCTGAAAGCAGAGGCTTAAGCAACTGAGCCACCCAGGCGCCCCATTTGTAAGATTTGTGAGCTACGGGAAGAGAACACTTCCTGCCCTCTCGATTGCATTTCTATCCCAGAGCTTAGGCCAGTAACGGATGGGTGCAACAGCAAGGATCTCCTTGGAGGCGTTGGCCAGAAATGGGGAAAGAAAGGGGAGACAAGAAACTTTCTGAAGAAAATAAGAGCAGAACGTAATGGCATTGCAAGGTCACAAGACATGAAAACCGAGACCGATTTGGGCACATTGGGCATTCTCAGGCGAGGCGTGCTGTAAGATGGATGCTCCAGAGGTGGAGTATGTCACATTTCCACTTAGCAGTGATACCATCAAGAGCCATGCACAAGCTGCGCTGCTTTTCTGCCCGCCCTGATGAAGGGGAGCTCTGGCCCCCGCTCAGTTAGCATTTTGGTGCCTGGCTCCTTCAGCCTGGACAGCATTTGAGGTCCCAGCTCCTGTTCCAGGCGTTCCCCGCTGAGTTGGCTCATCTCATGTACCGTTGAGGGAGAGAAGCCCCTGGGGGGCCGCCGGCCTGAGCAGAGGTCACCCAAGACAGAGCTCCCTGCTCCCTTCACACTGGCCAAGGTCCCCATTGACACAGGTTAATTCCAGCCACAGGAAGGAGGGCTGCAAAGCCCCATGTGGCAAGCATTTCGTTGTACAGGTTGCTTTCTGAAGGCTACGCTGGAAGAAGAGATTTCCAACAACAAGACAGTTACGGGCCCGTTGCAGGTGTGGACTGAGCCAAGCCGCAGGCCCAGGAGCAGCTGCAAAGGCGAGGGCCAGGCCGGGAGCACGGCGCAGCTGCTTTCAAAGGAGATTCTTAGACAGAAAGTCATAACTTATTCATGCTTCATAAACACACACAGGCATTCAAGTCCCTTAAACACAGTATGCCACTTCACTTCAATTAACAGCAAAGAGGTGCCATTTGCAGCCCAAATTCTGCCAGCTGCTGGTGGTAGAGGGAGCTCCTGCAGGGGGCAGCTAGCTGTCCAGCCCGCCACCGTAGTGACCGATTTGAATACAGGGGAACACTGCCCTCCTGGGCCATGGGGAAGATACTTTGGCCATTTCTGGGTTCTTCTTAACTTCTAGTAATAAATGAAACTCTTCTTTTTTTAGATTGACTTATTTATTTGAGAGAGAGAGAGAGAGAGAGAGAGAGAGAAAATGAGTGGGAGGAGGAGCAGAGGGAGAAAATCTTCAAGTAGACTCCCCACTGAGCAGGTAGCCCGAGGTGGGGCTCGAGCTCTTGACCCTGAGATCATGACCTGCGCTGAAACCAAGAGTTGGGAGCTCAACCAACTCAGGCACCCAGGCGCCCTAGTAATGAACCAGAAAGTCTTAGTATCTGACCTTTACTTTGATAGCTAAGAAGAGCTACCTATTGGAAATAGCAAACCTGTTAAGGAAGGTGAATAGGTAGCAAGTTCATTATCTCAGTGGCTGTCCTGTCTGAGGAACATAAAGAGCTGGCTGTCAACAATATCCTTTTACTGGGGCCTAAATGGCTTCAGTGCAATGCTCCAAGCAGCCATAGGATTCAGATGGAACAAAACACCCGCATTAAAACCTAGACAATTCCAGCATACCTGACAACAAGGCCGGCGTTTATTTTATTTTATTTCTCAAGATTGTATTTATTTGACAGAGAGAGACACAGTGAGAGGGGCAACACAAGCAGGGGGAGTGAGAGAGGGAGAAGCAGGCTTCCAGCTGAGTAGGGAGCCCGATGTGGGGCTCAATCACAGGACCCTGGGATAGTGAGCTGAGCCGAAGGCCGATGCTTAACAGATTGAGCCACCTAGGCACCCCAAGGTAGGTGTTTATTGATAAGACTCTTGCAATCCCTTGTGGAGACAGCACACCTCAAATATTTGTAGGAAGTAGCCCAGAGATATCCCTTTATCCTAATATTTATCAATTAGAATCATATGGCTGAAAGGCCCTTTTAGAGATCACTTAGTTCAGTGACCCTCAACCAGGAGTGGTATCGTCCCCATGGCTCCCTTCTCCCCGCCCTGTCCTCCTCCCCCTAACCACGGGGAATTTGGAAATGTTTGGAGGTGGTTTGGGTTTTCATAATGACTAGGGGTGGGGGGCGCTCTAATTGACAGTTAGAACTCAGGAACTTAGGAGCAATAAACATCCTGCCAGACCTGAGTATTTCAACCTAAGAAGAATCATCCCAACTGAAAAGTCAGTAGTATTCCCTTTGGAAAACACGAATTTAGACCAGTCACCACATTTTACAGAGAGAAAGCTGAGGCTCTATGATATGAAGGCTTTTGCCCAAGATTATCCACGTTAGTCCTGGAGCTGGGTCCGGAACCCCCGGATTCCTGACTCCTCCTCCAGAGTATCCTTCATTAAGTTGACCAGTGACCAGTGACCCCTTTTCTTAAAATCAAAATGAGGACTAAGTCAGACAAGAGGGAGAGCACCCATAGGACAACAGGATGATACTCCACACCAGGACTGCTCTGGAAGGAGCCTCCCAGGTCGGCCTGAAACTGACCTGGTGTCCATCCTCAGGAGTCTGACCTGTGGAGGTGAGCCCTGGTAAGCAGGGCTAGTGACGGCGAGCCTCCTTCACCACCGGGTGGAGGAGATGCTGTCCCTTCAGGTCATCTGGACTGGGTACTAGGGTGGCTACGTGCCCCAGAGGCAGAGCCTTCTACGCCTCTTTGGGGTAGAACTTGCTAAGGGTCTGTCCTAATGGACAATGCGTAAACCAGCTGGTTCACTCCCAATAGACAATAGAAAATTGAGTTTTTAAGTGCATTTTCATTAAAACACAAACAGACAAGAACAGAAATGATACGTGGAGACAGGATGATGTCAGTTTTTCAAATGAACTGGAGAAGAAAAGTTACAGAGCCTACAATTTTTTTTTAAAGATTTTATTTATTTATTTGAGAGAGAGAGAGAGAGCATGAGAGGGGAGAAGGTCAGAGGGAGAAGCAGACTCCCCATGGAGCTGGGAGCCTGATGTGGGACTCAATTCTGAGACTCCAGGATCATGACCTGAGCTGAAGGTAGTCGCTTAACCAACTGAGCCACCCAGGTGCCCGAGCCTACAATTTTTTGTTGATCACTCCTGCTTGAAATGCCTGGCTGGTCCTGCCCCTCCCCTGCCACAGCATGAATCATGTTCTGTTGCTCCTTTATGATAATTTATGCGCATTTTGCTGCTCTTGCTATGATCCAAGCCCCTCGAGTAGAGGGACTCTGTTAGTCCCCGAAGGCTCTCACAGTGGCTCACCCCGTGAAGCACACGGCAGATTTTTCATAAATGCTTGTTGGATAAGCGAGTGCAGGCCGACTGACAATGCAGTGTCTGTTCGCGGGCTGCTGTTATACCTAGTCACTCCCAGGCATGGGGTCGTTTCATTCTCTTTCCATTCTTTAGGGTACCAGATAAATCCGAGCTCAGATGGCTGGAGTTGGAGTCCTGCCCACCCCCCTTCCAGTGTGACCTTGAAGAAGGTACTTACCCTCTTTGAGCATCATGGTCCATGCCCATACAATGAACTTCCTACTAATATTCACCTCATGAGGTGGTTGTGAGGATTCACTGTGCGATAATACATGATTTCCAACACAACTGATTATCCGGGACATCAACTGGGTACACAACAATTTAATTCATTTCTGACACTAACCACCACAGATGTAGGGGTTCGGTCCTAGGAGACGGCATTCACTTCACACACCAGTTGTAAGTCCCAGGCCACCTGTCCTTCTGACCAAACAACTATGAATCAGGGGACCCCACAACTCCAACCTCAAGTTAAATCACTTGCTTTCAAACGAATTACTTATGTTTATTGGTTTATTATAAAGGACACAACCTGAGGCACCTGGGTGGCTCAATCAGTTAAATATCTGCCTTTTGCTCAGCTCATGACCCTAGGGTCCTGGGTTCAAGCCCTGCATTGGGCTCTCTGCTCAACAGCAAGCCTGCTTCTGCCCCCACCCCCGCCTGCCACGCCCCCTGCTTGTGCTCTCTGTCACATAAATAAACAGAATCTTAAAAAAAAAAAAAAAAAAAAAGGCCAAAATAAAGAATACAAACCATGAGCAGCCAAATGGAAGAGTGCATAGGGCCAGCTGTGGGGAAGGGGTGTGGAGCTCCCTTGCTCTCTCAGGATGCACCATCCTTCCAACATCTTGATGTGTTCACCAAACTGGAAGCTCTCCGGATCTTCTCGTTCAATAGTTTGTATGTATCTCAATCTCCAACCACCTCCTCCCCACAGACAGCCTCTACTTCTCAGAGCAATGTGGGGGGCTGAAAGCGCCCCCTCTCCAGTCACTGAGTCTTTCTGGTTACCAGTCTCATCTGGAGGCTACCTAGGGGGCCCCCACCCTAAGTTAACCTCCTCAGCATAAGCTTAGGTGCAGTGCAAGGGGTTCATTACAAATGATAAAAGACACTGATATCCCTTGGAAAATTCTAGAATTTTAGGAGCTCTATACCAGGAACTGATGATAAAGCCCAGACATATTTCTTAATACGCCACAGTGATCCTTAGTATAGTGCCTGGTATGTCATAAGCCCTCAGCAAATGCTGTCATTGTCACCAACAACAGCACTACCTTCCCGAGTTAAGCCTACTGTCTTGTGATCGGGTGGGTTTCCTGGGATGTAGATTAAAGATATAAATTATAGTTTCTAATTAAAACAGGAAAGCAGTCAGAAAATACAAGTGTCAGTACACTGAGATGTGACATCCAGAATCTGTTCATGCCAAACAGAATGTCTCCGCCTAAAAGGCCACACTCAGGGCAAAAGACCATATGGTGGCTTGGCTGGTGGCATCCGGCTGAGTCCCGGAAGAGTTACTCTTTGGCCCACCTGTTTTTAACTAACATGGTCTGGAAAAAGAGTAAGCCGCCCATTATGTACACCCAGACGTACATCAAGCATTAAAAAAACAACTCAGAAATAACACACTGAAAAATATTTGCCTCCAAGATGAAAAATAAAATATAATTTGATGGAGAATGGTGACAGTGCCAACCCATGCTCATTTGCATGGGCCTCTGGGTCCTTGGCTTGGTGGAAATAATTTTCAGGCAGGCTAGGATTTTAATTAAAATGGAAAAACACTGCACAATCTCAAGTGATCATTATCAACAAGGCAATCATAAGGTTGCAAGAAGCTGCTGAGGATTTGCAGGTGGTCGGAATAACTTTGCATGGAACTTTCCACGCTTGTAGGAGTCCTTAGACATGATTTCGTTTAAAACCATTATTTTACAAGAAAAGAAACTGAAGTCTAGGGAGGTGATATGACTTGCCCACATCCTACACAGTGAGCTAGTGACACAGTTCAGCCCTGCCGGCCTCCACCCCAACCCTCCCCTCACTTACACGATTTTAAGAAACCTTGTTTAAATCAGCATTGGTTCCTCCCATCTCTGTTTCTTTCTATTTCCAGTCTTAAAAGGAGAGGTTTTTCAAATACAGAGAATGTTTGATATGCTTGTTATATTTCCGGAGCTTTTTTGTGCTTTGAACATTTCTGTATAATAAAATGATCTCCCATCATAGGAAATAATGACCCTTTCTTTTTCTCGCAGAGTCTTCTCTATGCGGCATTCTTGATAGATGTTGACCTAGGAAGGTAGATGTTCTCATCACTGAGGACGCCTCAGGTTTCCATGTTCTGTCAGAACTGTTGGGGCCTCCAAGCCAGGATCTCTGGTCTGTGAGTGCCCTTCCTCCCCTGCCAGGGCCACACTGGCCTGGAGGACACACTGGCCTGGAGGTCATGGCATCAGACTGGTTCTGATCTGCCGGGCAGTTCACGTCATGCCTCTGGGTCTCAGTTTCCCCCTTTGTAAAGACAGAGTTGGGCAGGCTGGAAGGCCAAGGTCCATGCCAGTGTCACAACTGTCATCCCACATTCACTTTTTTAAAGGCAGGTTCTGCTCTTATAAACTGACCTAACTGGTGTCAAATAATTGTATAGCTGAATGAAATGTGAAACTGATGGCTTTTTCCCCCATTAATAAATTATATAAGACTCACAGTCATCTTTCCCCCTGAAGACTGATTACTTTATTGGTGAAGATTATTCTCTGTCTATTAAATATGTCAGAAATGAAGCTGGAAAGAAACTATATGGACTCAGTAAGAGACAAGTTCACTCTTACAGGAAGATGAGAGTGAGAACAACTTAAAACAGATAGATTGCAAACAAAACAATTCCTACTATTTCTGACTGTGCAGCAATAGAAAACATAAATAACACTCATGTACTGAGGTTAGAAGAAAGAGCATGGTCAGGAAGCTTTGCTGGACAAAAGGGTCCAGATTCTTTTGTATCTCCAACATTAAGCTCCGTCTTCAAAACAGAAAATTACAATACATTGTAATATATTATGCTATAATTGTAGTATCATTGAGGATGGTAGTAGTGGTTTGAATTTCCTCCAAACGTTTTTCAAATTTCAAGCTGTATTATTATTAATATCCTCCTCCTCCTCCTCCCCCTCATCATCATGTAGGGTCCATCTCTGCACCTCCTAGTCATGGATAGTATCTTGGTCTGTTTGGGCTCTAGTTGTACAATACTGCAGACTGGGTAGCTTATAAACAGCAGAAATTTACTTCTTATGGTCCTGGAGGCTGGAAGTCTGAGATCAGGGTGGAGCCTGTTTGAGGACCCATTGCATCCTCTCGTGGCCAGGGACGGGGTGCCTAGGGAGATCGTGGAGTCTCTTTTATAAGATACTAATCCCATTCCGGAGGGTTCCACCTTTGTGATCTAAGCACCCCAAAAGGCCCCACCTCGTAGTACCATCACAGTGGGCTTTAAGTTCAGCATATAAATTTAAGAGGGGCGACAAATACTCAGACCATAGCAGATGGTGACATCACCGGGCTTTTAAGCTATTCTCGAGTTTGAGGCCAGAGTGGTAGCAGGGCAAACTACTTCTGGCAATGAGATGGATTGTCAGCCAAAAAAAAAAAAAAGAAAAGAAAGAAAGAAACCTACAAAGGAGTTAGTTACCTTCTAACTACTCTCCCCAAGGTTTCCTGACCATCTAGAGTGGGCACAACTGCGTATACTCAGTGAGGTCAGACCGGAGATTGAGAACATCTTCCGCGTTCTCAGAATCCTGTCATCTCCTGCACCAGATGCTAGCCTCCCTTCTGGGAATCCTGCAGCAGGGTCTCTAGATCCACACAGAATTCTCTATTTTCCTGCTCCCAGCCAGCTGGCACTAAATCACTCTCCAGCGTGGATAGGAGAGTCCCCAGGGTCTGAGAGTAGGGGATGGACTCCAGGAGTCCACCTTTCTGAATGGGTCTGTGGTGGGAGGGTCCAAGGATTGTGTTCAGCTGGAGCTGTAGGGATCATTTCCCCTTGTGTCTCCCAAAGACCCTCTAAACGGTGCGGGCTGGTTAGAGCAGAGTGGTAGTAGTAATACCAATACCACAGAAGTCCTGCATCAAGTGTTTTCCAAGTGCTTCTAATTGTGTTAAGCACAACATGGTCATTCTTATTTAAAATTTTTTTTCTTGAGAAAGAGAGAGAGAGAGAGAGAGAGCATGTGACGGGTGGGGGAGCGGCAGAGAGAGAGAATCTTAAGCAGACTCTGTGGCTGAGCCTGGAGCCCAATGCAGGGTTTGACCCTACAACTCTGAGACCATGACCTGAGCCCAAGTCAAGAGACGAATGCTCAACCGACTGAGCCACCCAGGCGTCCCTTAACTCTTGTAATAACCCAGTGAAGTGGATATTATCCGCATTTTACAGGTAAGGTACTTGAAACTCAGAGAGGTGGAGTAACTGCCCAAGCTCACACAGCATGCAAGTGGCAAAGCTAGGACAGAAGTCAGGTGGTCTGAATCTGAAGCGACGTGCCCTCTGTCACTGCCTTCTCCTCGGACTTCTATTTTAGAGGTTCAAGCCCCATCCTTGGAAGGCATGGGAAAAACCCACAGACACAGACTCTCCCTCCCCTTAACATGGCCAAAGAGCTGAGACCCAGGGCCTCAGGCAGGCCTGAAACAACAGGGTTTCATGTCCCTGTGACCAAATTCCTAAATATTTTAAAGTTATAAATCCAGCTAATACATTGTCAATTAAAACGAAATATATTCTGTTTCTGCATGACAGATCACCCTGAAACTGATTAATATGTGTTTGGTATAATAAAGAATAAATACTTGTTCTTTGTCTCCAGTTCCTGGCACAAACTCCTTAAACTTTTGGACATTACTGTCTTCGTATGCTGATGAGATGGCTTTTGAAATGGAGGTAGGAAAGGGGCTAGAGAGCTCCCGGATGGGGACCGGTCATCAGAAAGACCAAACCAAGGTTAGAGGACTGAAACTTTCAACTACAACCCCCCGCACCAATTTCCAGGGAAGGGAAGAGAGCTGGACATTGAGTTCAATCACCAGTGCTCAGTGATAAAATCAACTGTATCTATGTAATGAAACCTCCATAAAAATCCCTGAGTAACAAGTTCAAGTAGCTTCTGGGCTGGAACACATGAAGATGCTGAAAGGGGACTGTGCCTGGAGCTGGGGGGAATGGAAGCTGGGCACACACCAACCCTCCATCCTTCGCACTGCGTGTCTCTCCCATTTGGCAGTTTCGGAGTTGTATCGATTAAAATAAACCCGTAATACTTGGGAAAGTGTTTTTTTTTCTGAGTTCTATGAGTCATTCTACTTAATTATAGAAACTGAGGAAGGGGTTATGAGAACCCCTGAATTAATAGCCTGTCAACCAGCAATACAGGTGACCTCTGGGACTTGTAGCTGGAGTTGGAAGTAGAGGTGTCTTGTGGAACGGGGGCCCTCACCTGTGGGGTCTGTACTAACTCAGGATAGTTAGTGTCAGAGTTGAGCAGAATTGTTGGACGCCTGGTTGATCTTGGAGAATTGGAAGATCGGTTGTTGATGTTGGAAAACAGCACACACATTTGTTGTCAGAAAGTCCCCCACATGCATAAAGCTATGTCCTGTAAAAGACTATAGGTTGAGTGACTGAGGCATACAGGTTTTTGGGTTTTTTATTTTAAGATTTTATTCATTTATTTGTCACACAAAGAAAAGGCACAAGCAGGGGGAGCAGCAGGCAGAGGGAGAGGGAGAAGCAGGCTTCCTGCTGAGCAGAGAGCCAGATGTGGGGCTTCATCCCAGGACCCTGAGATCATGATCTGAGCTGAAGGCAGATGCTTAACCAACTGAGCTACCCAGGCATCCTGATGTACACAGTTTTGACTGTGTGTATGACTTGTGGGCCCGTGTAAGCACAGGCCTGGGGCTGGGGCACTGCCTGCCCAGGTCTAAGGGTTGTACTGGCCACAAGGAACATTGGGAATTGCATAACCCTATGACTGATAACAGGATTTGAAGTGTCCCTTTATTAAAGACAACTTCCTGTGAGTTCAGGATGATGAATTCAGATGGGGCTACAGTAACGCTTTAAATTGAGCTCTTTGATTTGACCTCATTTTTGTTGTAATGATTCAGCTTTTAAGTTATCATTTGGCATGAAATCATGCATCCCTAAACTGAACAGTTGACTTTTCTTGTCAGTATGTTTAAATTCAATTAGGCAATGTAGATTTGAGCTCCAAGACTCAAGAGAAATGCAGTTTTACCTTTGAGGAAATGTGTTAGTAATTTTCCCACATGCAGAAACACACCTTTGACATTTGGAAGGAACAATGCTCCAAAAGAAAGTATGATTTCTGATTTTAAACATTTCAGGTCAAAGAAGAAAGGTTAAGCTCCTTGCTATACATAGAGTTTTATAAGCTAAAAGTGAAAATGCAGTAGAAAAACAGAGAAAGGAAGAATCAACAATCAATGAAAAAATATTTAACTTTACCCACAATATTAAAACAAAAATAAAAACCCTAGCTTTTGTTTTGTGGATTACCTTTTAAAAAGCAAGCAAACAAACAAACAAAACCAAAAGAAAAAAAAACCTGTTAGATTGGGAGGAAAATATCAATAATATGAGAAAACAGACTTTCTCAACCTAGAGGAGGAAGTGTTGATTGGGTATCTATTATAATTGAAAATGTTCAACAACACTGACTTGACAACTAACCTTTAGGAATTTGCCCTAAAGAAACACACCGTGGTCTAAACATGTATGAATAAGGATGTTCCTTGTTACAGTGTTTAATATTAGAGTGCAATATTGCAAATTCAAGTGCCACCAAGTGCACGCACTATTCTGATACCAACTGCTGGTTCAGGGTGCCCCAAGACCACCTTTAGTTTCAAGCATTTTCTAGGACTCACAGAGCTCAGCAAAGTCATTATTCTCACAGTTGTATTTGTCACAGCAGATTATTTGTCACAGTTATATTTGTCACAGCAGATTAAAATCGGCCAAGGGGAGAGGCACACAGGGCAGGGTCTAGGAGACACCAGATACAGTTTCCAGATGTTTCCCCTGACTCCTCAGGGCACAGCAGACAGCACCAATTTCTCTCAGCAACAATATGTGACAATATGCACGAAGCATTGCCAACCAGCAAAGTTTACCTGAAACTTGGAAGCCAGAGATTCTTTATTGGGGCTTAGTCCCATAGACATGGCTGGCTACCTGCATGGCTGACTTTAGTCTCCAGCTCCCCCAGAGGACGAACTGAATGGTGTGCAAACTAAAGCCCCACCGCCATACATCACATTGTTTGCAAAGACTACCCAACATGGCCCTGGGGCCCCAGGTAAACAGGGACACTCTTATGTGACTGGAGAGGTAGAGGGTGTGTATAATGGATGTCCCACCATGCCGCTCTAGGGTGCTTCGATTTTATTCTTAGGTGGTGAAGATTCACTGAAGAGTCTTAACAAGGGCTATGAGGAAGAGATATGTGCTTTCGACAGAACATTCTGGCATCCTTAGTAATGATGAATTGGAGTGGAATAAACCTGGGGTCTGGGAGACCATTGTACTTATCTAGGTTAAAGATGCAAATAGGATCCCAATGCTTGTTAATTCCTGTCCCTGGCAGCACTGCTCCCCAACTGAGGCCCAGCCTCACATGCAAATCTGACCTGGCTGCCATTATATTAAAATGTTTAGCTCTGCTAACAAGTGGGATCTAGAAATGGTCTGGTTGCCAAGAGGTTAGTATCTGGGGCATGTGAGATGAACCCTGAGAGCTGGAGCCTTTTCCTGGACACATCTTGCACCCATGATTGTGTGCTCCTCTGTGTCTATTTTATGTTATTTGCTCCGGGTGCCCCAAAGGACACCTGTCCTGAGCTGTCCGAGTGATCAGCTGCCAGACCAGGCCGGCTCACTCTGGCACGAAGGCCAGATCATCCTTCCTCATCTTCATTTCTGGACATGTTTCTGCTCCTCACAGAAAGAGTTCCCGGACCCACGGACTCTGCCATCCACCCAATTCAAAGTCCTAGCACTGCCCAGAGGACAATGGCTAACGCACGCTCTCTCTCCCCTCTCCTGGGCCCATGCAACTCAGTGCCAGTGAGCCTGGCCTTCTTTCCCACTGGTCATGGCTACGGCCTCAGAATCTTTTCTGACAGAAGACGCCAGGCAGCCACCCTTAAGGATTAGCACTGGCTGTCAAGATGAAAGCCATCTGTCACCGTTTCCTAGAGGGCTCTGCCCCCTGGATATCCATACTCCCCAGGAGGGTTTCCATTTCCCCCCGGTCTTCCAGTTTGCCCTGCTGGCATGCCTGGAGTCTCATCTGGTCTACTCCTTGCTTCTCTCTTCTCTTTTCAATTTGGGGGTCTCTTGAGACCAAGCCCACCTAACATGCAACAATTCCAAGCTATGAAATGTGACGCTCGTTGGTCTTCTAGGAATTCTGACATTTTGGAGACCCAGCCAAGACTTTGGTCAGCCAATAAGTGTTCCTCTCATGTCCTGCTCATGCTGCTCTTCTCACAGCACTGGATACAGCACCCTGTGGGGGAAGAATGACGTGGGAGAGAGAGGCTTGCTTCCCCAGGAGCTCATCATCCAGTCGGAGAGCTAGGACACGGTGCTGTGAAGTGAACTGAACACTCCAGGCATCAGGAGCTAAATGCTAAATGAGCAAGAAGAGGATACCAAATGCCAGAGGAATTCAAAACACAGGAGCAGATATTCTGGGAAACAGCAAACAGGGTTCCACCTCCGATTCAGTACCGAGTCCCTGGCACTGGTCCCACCAGTGCCAGATGATGGGGAGGCAAAGCCAGGTGCTGCGGAATGAGCAGGCGGGAGGAGGCGGTGCCCTGCCGGCCGGCTGGGCCCACAGGGCTTCGGTGTTGCCTCCTGGTAGTGGCTGAGGCTGCAGGAGGCAGGCAGAAGTGGGCGAGCGGCAGGAGCGACAGTCACCGAGAACATTCAAGCAGTTCCCTGTCATTATCTGAACTTAAACTCCTCTACACCCACAGAGCCCCCAGATCCCTAGGGAGGTAGCAGACAGAAGAGCCACTTCTGGGTGGGGGAGGCTGGTGCGTGTTCTGTGAGGTTTCTGGATGGCTTCAAGGCAGCTGAGGCATGTGGGCTTGGAGAAGTGGAGGCCAGGGAGGGACTATGGCAGCAGGAGCAGGGAGCCCAGCATCCTACCGTGGCCTTGGGCTTGGGGTCCGAGCAAAGACACAGCCTCGCCTTATCCTTCCTGACAACTGCCCCTCCCACTTGAGCGCTCTCTCTCTCTGCCTCTCTCTCTCTCTCTCTCTCTCTCTCTCTCTCAGTGGGGTTTCAAGATGGAGTGGCCCTGACTGTTCGTGAACTCCAGGATCCCTAAGGATTTGCCACTGACTAGTCTAGGTAGGACCATTTTGTGGGGAAAGAGATCCCTGCAAAGAACCTGTGGTGGGTGACAGTGTGAACAGTTCTATACGTTGGGTGGGTGGGCTCCGAGAGTGCAGGAGGAACAATAGAAATAGCCGCAGGGTCCTGCCGTCTTCCAGCCTCCTCCCCGCCACCTTTCCTTAACCCCTGACTCTCCCGCCAAAAGGATGTATGCCCAGGTCACTTCTCCATAGGTAACCCAATACCTATGCAGGAAACAGAAGTATCAGAACCCCCCACCCCATACCCTCAGATCATCAAATACCCTACCATATATGGATGTGAGCCCATGCCCTGCCTTGGCCCGATAAAAGACATCCCCCCAACACCTCCCTCCCAGTGCGACTTCCCTCCTCCCCTTTCTGGAGTTGAGGAACCTCACTGCCGCTGGAGGGTGCCCACCTCCTCCCGGAGCAACTTTCCTGGCTCCCCTTCTCCTGAGCCCTGAAACTTCACCAGAGAGTGCCTTTAATGAATCTTGCCTTGTGCCTACCTTGCCTGGTGTTGTGTTTACCTCGCCTGCGAAACCTTACACTAGGTACCCACAGTATTTGGATCTAGCGGTTAATTGGGCAAATATGGCCAGAAGGAGAGATGGGCTGAGGAGGGCATGCTGAGAAGTGGAAAGAGGCACTCCTACCTCTCCTCCACCCAAGACGGCTCCAGGGTGCTGGGCTTGGAAAAGACTCAAGGAGAGTACAGAAGGTTCTGATGGGTAACTACAGAAAGGCAAGAAAGCCAGGCTCGGGGCGCCTGGGTGGCTCAGAGGGCTAAAGCCTCTGCCTTCAGCTCGGGTCATGGTCCCAGGGTTCTGGGATTGAGCCCCACATCGGACTCTCTGCTCGGCAGATTGCCTGCTTCCTCCTCTCTGCCTCTCTGCCTGCCTCTCTGCCCACTTGTGATCTCTGCCTGTCAAATAAATAAATAAAATCTTTAAAAAAAGAAAGAAAGAAAGAAAGAAAGAAAGCCAGGCTCACCTATGGGAGCAAGCCTAACGAAAGGCCTGTGTTCTCCACCCTCTTCCCTCCCCCACTGCACTCACCTCCACAGCCTGTGGCCAACGAGGAGAGGGACCCTGTCTGGGGCACCTTCCAAACATCCTGCAAACCAACCCCTTCTCCACCTCTCTTGGCCCATCTTGATGGAGGCCGTGGCCTTCTCTTGCCTGCCTCCTACTCCGGGCTCCTGATTCAAGCTTGCCCCATAAACAAATAGTCTGGATTTTACCTTTCCCTCCGGGAAAGGCAAAGCTGTTAGAAATACAGAACTGTGGGGCGCCTGGGTGGCTCAGTGGGTTAAAGCCTCTGCTTTCGGCTCGGGTCATGATCCCAGGGTCCTGGGATCAAGCCCCGAATAGGGCGCTCTGCTCAGCGGGGAGCCTGCTTCCCTTCCTCTCTCTCTGCCTGCCTCTCTCCCTACTTGTGATCTCTGTCAAATAAATAAATAAAATCTTTAAAAAAAAAAAAAAAAAAAAAGAAATACAGAACTGTGTGTGTGACACTCTCCTGTTGAAACGCACCTGAGCACAAGCCTCAAACCTCTGAATGGCCTGGTGCGCCCTTCCAGGCCTTCCTGGAACATCCTCAGTCCTGCCACCCTGGCCTTTGTTCAGTTCCTCAAGGGCCCCCCCCCCCCACTTCTTTCTGCCTTTGGGATTTTGCACCTGCTAATCCCATTGTCTGGAATGTTATTTCCATTATTCTCGGCAGAGCTAGCCCTTTCTCAGCCTTCAGAACTTGGCTTAAATGAACAAAGGTCTTCTTTGACTTCCTTATTCACTCTATATCATCGAACCCAAGATACCATCAACTGTAAGACACACCATTATTTTCTGTACCACTCCGAAAGTTAAAATGCCACTCCTTATAGCCCAAGGCCTCATCTATGATAAATTGCATCTTGGTTTCAGAAATATTTAAAGAAAAATGCATGTCTGTGGCACCTGGGTGGCACAGTTGGTTGAGCGACCTGACTCTTGGTTTCCACTTGGGTCGTGATCTCAGGGTCGTGAGATCAAGACCCTGGTCGGGCTCAGAGCTCAGTGTGGAGTCTGTTTGGGATTCTCTCTCCTTCTCCCTTTGCCCCTCCCACTTGTGCTCTCTCTCTCTCTAAAATAAGTTTGTAAATCTTTTTTTTAAATGTGTGTCTGAAATCCACGAATATGGCAAGTAGATTTTCCCTGTTATTCTCTATCACTGTGCCTTATTCACTCTCCTCATAGCACTTATCCCAATTTTTAATGCTATATAGTATTATATATGTATTATTCCTCTAAGATCTGGCTGATCTGCAACCGAAAGTCCCCTGCTCTTAGGGTGTGTATCTGTCTTATCACGACCCTACAATGAGTAGCTATCGCCATTCCTGGTCCGTGGCAGACGGGTCACAAACAGTGGCTGACAATGCGAGTGAGTGAGTGGAAGGAGCATGAACCCAGAAAGCGGGGCCTCTGGACTCTAACTGGCTCTGCTCTTAGGCAAATGTGTGACCCTGAGCCGGTCCCTCGGTTTCCCTGGGCTCCAGTTCCTCATCTCTGCGGTGAGAGGACTGAACGTGGAAATGTCCCTCCCCTTAGTAACACAGCGTGAGCCAGTGAAAAAGTCTTTTCCAACCATTTAGGGCCCCGGAAACAAACTGTCTAATTCCCATAAATCCAAGAGGGAGCGTTGTACGCTTGCCACCCCGCTGCCACAGTATCACCTCGGCTGATTTCTTCAAATCCAGAGAAGTCAAACAGGAAGAGGCGCAGGACCGCAGAAGAGACTGCGTCAGTGCTGGCTGCGGCTGCTTTGTGCGACTCCGTCCTCGAAGCTGCTGAAGCCTCGGGTGCCAACGAGAGCCCTAACCCGTTCAGCACTGCAGGCAGGTACCCACTCTCTGCTCTGCAGGGCAACAGGGCACAGGGTTCCTGTGGAAGGGAGCTCTTAGCTCTCCATGGTGAGATGGTGTTCTTCTGCGGCGTTCTATTTCAAAAGCATTTGATGATTCGGTCGTTATTCTCTGTAGCACCCTAGGCTCTGCTGATAAGAAAACTGTATAACGGGGTTGCAGGGGGGGGGCTGGAATTCCAAGGCTAACAGGAGTCAATGCTGGAGTCTAGAACAGGGTACACCCTTTTTTGGATACAACTTTAAAAGGCCAACTAGCCAATATTTCTCGTTTTTCAGGCCACAGAGTCCCTGTAGCAACTATTCAACTCTGCCACCGCAGCACGAAATGATATGTAAATGAATGGGTGTGGCCATGTCTCAGTAAAACTCATGTATAAAACCTGGGGTTGGGATGTACTTTGGCCATTTCTGGTCTAGGATTCCACATCTGAAATCCTCGGGGACTATGTGTTGCCTTTCCCAACGTCACACAGTAGGTAAATGAGGCTGGGATCCCTGTGCAGGTCTCCAGATCTTGGTCACGTGTAATTTTCACTGCCAGGGCAACGCTTCCTCTTCCTGTGCTCGTAATGTCCCTGTCATAGTCACCGACAATCCCAGCCGGTGGGAGAACGCATGTTGTTAGACACAGAGAAGAGAAAGGAGAGAAGATTGAGAAAAATTCACCTCTTTCATCCCCCTTTAATCAGAAAATTTAGAAAAGGAAGAATGATCAGCTCTGAGTTGCCCTGCAACCATAATGTCAAGCCCGTAGTAAGTGTGAGTGAGGCCAAGGGCCCCTTTCTCTTCCACTTCGTGGGAACCCCTCACAGCAGCAAATCTGCTGTCTGTGGGACAAGTTGCCACCACGGTTCTTTCTAAGTTCAGGTTTCTTGACAAGGATACCTTTTGCCCTTTATTAACTCTAATCAGAGCAGAGCAGGCAAAACGGGGCTCTTGTTTGGGGAATTAACTTTAATTTCCCAGAGGTTAGCTGTTTCTGTCCACTTGACCACAGAGGTGCAGAGATGTAACTCTGGTCCTTCTTTCAGAGTGTTTACAGTCTAGCTGAGGAGGCAAAGCGTAACCATGTCACAAGTTAAATAAAATGCAAAACCTGGTTTAATGCAGTAAGAAAAATGCACGTGTGCATGCGCGTGCGCACACACACACACACACACGCATACACTCTCCCAGTGAGCAAACAGTAATTCTTAGAGACTGCATAGTATTAAGGCACTTTATGAAAAAGAAAATTATTTTTCTTGAGTATAGCATAATTGCTCCCAATCCTTCCTTCCCTTCCTGTCGGTTCTCTCAGGAAGCAGAGCAGTTTCAATGATTTCCTTCAGGCTTACAGACAATGCTCAGCGGCCTAGCATCTAAAGGACAAGGGCCACTTCAAGACGTCTTGCCAGACAGAACCCTCTATCCTTGCTGGATGTCTTTGGTTAGCCTAAAACACATAAAAGCATTTGAAATGTGTCCTTTCCTTTCTCTTGAGACAGAAGTTTCTAGTTTCCAGGAAAGACTGTTTGTGGGGCAGGGTATCCTCCTTACAGAAGGATGGTCCAAGGACAGAATCCTTCTGGATTTCTCCATTAGAGGGAGAAGTTCTGACCGGTTCACCCTGGTGGTTCCATCTATTTATTCCACAAAACAGACGGGGAAGGTTTACTCTGTGGAAGGTGCTTGTGTTCCTGGATGGTTTTTGTCTGGGATGAGATTTTCATGTACGGAAGACATTTGTCAAATGCCTCCAAGAACAGAATAATAGGATAAAAGTACACATACTGCTGTCATGATAAAAACAAAAATCAGAAACTAGGATGATGACAAATGAAGACTTCTTTGATTTTCATCTGACATTTTGCATTTCTCAGTTACTACTGATGTGAAATTCCTAGACCTTCCCTAAGGAAGCAGCAGAGCAGAATTGGTGGCAGAGACGACAGCTCTGGGTAATTTCCCGAGGGCATTGGATATGTCATATCTGTTCTCGCTCTAGGGAGCCACCAGGAGTCTGCCCTGCTCCACAGCACCTGGCCTGAGGATGCTCCTGGGTCCTGTTCATGGACGAAACAACGACTCTCCAGATGGAGAGCTGAAAGGGGTTTCACAACCTCATCTGGGCGCATCCCTCTCTTGACCTTGAGCTGCTGCACAAGGTCAGGAAGTCCTGAAGCCAGCCCTGGCAGTAGCCGGTGGAAGAGCCAGAAGGCCAGGGCTGGAGCCCAGAGCTGGCATGCTCCCTTTTGGAGAGTGCTGCTTCTCTGGCCGGCTGAAAGCTGACAGCTCTTTGCACCTGCACCATTATCTTGGCTCATTTCTGATTCTCCTCCCGGTTCGGGGCAACCTTCCTCTGTTCCCTTGTCTGCTGGATTACCTTCCAGCTCTCTGCAAAACCCATCCTGACAACTTCAGTTCCAGTTTCTTTTTTTTTTCTAAAACTGGTAACTGGGAAGCATCGTGGGCAGAGGACTCCAGCTCCAGCCCCCTGATTCCACAAATGGTTCCATTTGGGCCCCAGCTGAGAGTTATTAGCAATCACTTTTCTGGGACGAGGCTGAGACCAAGCCTTCTGGTAACTTTATTAACTGCCACACCAAGGAACAACTGGTAAAAACAGCTTTAATATCCTAAGAACCAGGATCCTCAAAAGATAATGCCACTGATTTAACCTGACATTTCAAAGCAGGTGAACCCACTCACATTAGCAATCACAATTTGTAAGGCTCAGACTCTTTTTTTGCTAGTCAACTTGATACTATGTTAAAGGCATCCGATATTACAGTGAAACTCCTAAATTTGTCCAGAATCATAATGCTTTTACCATTATATTTATGGCTCATGTTTTAACTCAACGCGGATCCTACCGAGCTGTATTGTAACAGGGTGGTGCTATATTTGAAAAGTGACTTCAGTTAGCCCAGAGATATAGAAAGATACTGACTTAATGGGGGGAAATCCTGGTTTTTTCCTTCTGTCTCTGCTTAATTTGGACTTGTCATTTCAAAGGGACTGGATATGCTAGGATGACATCAGAATCATTGTCCACATGGACCTGGTCATTCCTGGATTTGGGAGTCAGACTTCCCAAATGTTGAAATGAATTTGACCATGGCTTTGGCTGTTCCTTTGTCTTTGGCATAACAACTAGCAAATGTGTGTCAGCTCCTAGCTTCCTGGTTACTTCTCATTTCCACATTTCTGATGAGTGTCCAATCTCTTTCCGTGATTTGCTTCTGGATGTTATCACCCTAGGTTCCTGAGTGTGAATTAATCTCGCAATTCAGTCTGAGCTGTGGTCTCACCCAGTATTTTTTAAGAATAATTATGGTTTTCGGTGCCTGGGTGGCTCAGTCGGTTAAGCGTCTTCCTTTGGCTCAGGTCATGACCCCAAGTCCTGAGATTGAGTCCTGCATCGGGCCCCCTGCTCAGCTGGGAGTCTGCTTCTCCCTCTGCTCCACCCCCCCATAACAAACCCCCCTAACCAGCTGCTCATGCTTGCTCTCTTTCTCTCTTGTTCTCTCTCAAATAAATAAATAAAATCTTTTAAAAGGAGAGAATAACTATGGTCTTTGTGAAAGTTATATATTCTCATTGAAATTAATTTAAACAATGCAAAAGGTACTGAGATTAAAGTTTAAAAATCAGCCGATCCTCTACCACTCAGAGATACCGACTGTTAACTTCTTGGTAAACATCTTTTCAGGCACATAACATATATGTTATATAACATATAAAATTGCGTGTGTATGTACATATTTGATACAATGTTATACAATTGCATCTTTATAACTACACATTTCATAAAATTTACAAATTCAACATTACAAAATTGTATACAGTTTTATAAAAATGGGATTTACCATCCATGCAGTTCTATGGCCTGCTTTTTTCACTCAACCATATGTCTTTACTGGGCGAGAGAGCCCTTCACGCTCTCTGTACTCCTATACATCGTTCTGGATATGTCGAAAATGTGAGGCCATTTCTCAGGATGTGTTTGTGGCAAGCAACCCTGAGGAGCTTTTCCTCCTGAATGAGGGGCAGGCTTGCTTACTGTTTGCAATAAAATGTGGGTTCAACTGAATGGCAGTTGAACCTCTTTCCGGCAGTACAGAATTTACATGTCCATAGATAGGAATTATTTTGCGTTACTATCAGTTATCTACAATTTTTCAAGAAGTCAAATCTTTGCCATAGAATCAGATCACCCAGGGGCACCTGGATGGCTCAGTGGGTTAAGCCTCTGCCTTCAGTTCAGGTTATGATCTCAGGGTCCTGGGATAGAGAGCCCTGCATCAGACTCTCTGCTCAGCAGGGAGCCTACTTCCCCCTCTCTCTCTGCCTGCCTCTCTGCCTACTTGTGATCTGTCTGTCAAATAAATAAATAAAATCTTAAAAAAAAAAATCAGATCACCCCAGGGTGGCTTCCAGAGTCTAGATAATGTACAGTTTTTCGTGGAAGCACACTTTTCCCTACGATGCTCAGCAAACACTTAATAAACTCCAGTTGCCTCTCTCAGAGGGGAGCTACTGGATTTGGGGGAAAAAACCTGGAGGACATCAAAGGGCTGGACTGTTTTCAGTTCACCCTAAGAGCTGGGTTGATTTCAGAGGTGGGAGGGGGTGGGCAGGCAGGAGTGTGGGGATGCTGAGGAGGGAAGAGTAAAAGGTCTGAGACCCAGAGAGGTTGCTACCCACACCCCCACTGTATAAGCCACTAACAGATTCCTGTTCCAACCTATTTGAATTTCATGAAGCAAACCTAATGTCTCACCAGATTTGTTAAAATCGGGTTTTAACCAACAAATGAAAATTGAAAGGGGGCAAAACCTAAAAATGATACAGAATTTTGGAAAGAGGACTAGACATAGCTATCTTCACTTTTATGATGTCTCGGTTTGATTTCCAGACACAAATTTTCTCAGTGGAAGTGCCCATAGCTCAATGGTCTGAGACCTTCCACGAACCTCTTTTTAGTGTTCTTTTCACTGTAAACAAAGAAACAAACAAAAACAAATGAAAAACTCAAACTCAGCCATTTTCCTCCGACTGCTCTGGAAGGGGTCTTCTCCTTCCTCCTTCTCTGGAGCTGCTTTCCAGCAAGACCCAGGGATAGCTTTGGAGGATGCAGAAAGTGAGCAGTTCAGTTTAGTTTAAGAGCTGGGTTCTTTTTTTTTTTTTTTCCCCCTTCTGGGCCTTGGGCAGCTCCTCGAGCCCAGCTGAGGGGGTTAGCTCCTCTAACACTCCCCGAGCTCCCCATTCTGAGGCATCGCTCCTTAGGGCTGGTTGAAATGTCCTGAGGAGTTTCAGGGGCATAAAAATGCTGTGTTCAGTGACCATAAGGCTGTCTTTAAAAGAACAACTGCTTGCCAGTGAGGAAAATTCCACTCTGCCACTTGCCCTGCATCCACTGCAAGGCTGGATTCAGCGACTTCCCGAGCATCCGCTCAGCAACACTTTTAATAAGCACCTGTTGTAGGTTTCAGAACTTCAAAATGAGCAAGAACAGAATTCACTTTCTTTTTTTTATATATATATATTATTTATTTATTTATTTGACAGAGATCACAAGTAGGCAGAGAGGCAGGCAGAGAGAGAGGAGGAAGCAGGCTCCCCACAAAGCAGAGAGCCCGATGCGGGGCTTGATCCCAGGACGCTGGGATCATGACCTGAGCCGAAGGCAGAGGCTTTAACCCACTGAGCCACCCAGGCGACCCCAGAATTCACTTTCAATGAGCCTTGATGGCTAGTGCGTGATAAACACCAAAGCACACCAGCACTGGCAGCCTGGAGGTGGCCAAAGATGCATGGCGAAGAGGGACAAGCCGCGGGCACGCAGGCCTGAGAGAGGGCCAATCCCATCCGAGTAACGAGAGCTATTTATACACATAGAGAGATAGCAGACACATAGCCTTACATATGCAAAGAACATTTCTGGAAGCACACAGGATAGCTGGTTATTTCTGGAGTCTTGTCTTTGGGGAAGCAGGCAAGGAGGGAGATTTTTACTTTCAACTCTCTACCCCTCCATATGTTCAAAAACCATTCCTTGTACAATGAACATACATCACTTATATAATACGGCAACAACAACAACACAGAGTGGCAGTGCCATCAAAGACATATACACAGCAAGTTCTGGGAGCAACAAAACAAAGCACCAGATCTAATTCAAGAATGTTCCAGATCACTTTAGTCGGAAGCAATTGTTCTGTCTTCTGAACTCTCATAAGTTTTTTCTCCTTCCCTGCCTTTTCTTTCCCTTCCCTCCTCTCCCCTCCCCTCTCCTCCCCTTCCTTCCTTCCTCCCCTCCTTCTACAAATATTTATTGAAATTCTACTATGGGTAAGCCAGATAATTCAATATTGTATTATAATCAAGTTTGGCTGCATGCGATAGAAAGAAACTTAAGTAGTGGCTTAAATAAAGACAAGTTTATTTCTCTCACACATGAAAAGTAGTCCAGAGGTAAGCACCCTAGGCCTCATATGGTAGCTCCAAAGTCATCAGGAACTTGGTAGAAGGTTTCTTCTAGCGTGCTATTTTACTATCCTTGGCATGGAGACTAGAGACCTGAGATGGCTGCTCCAGCACCAGCCCTAACATTCAAATTCCAGAAAGCAGAAAGGAGGAACAGAGAGGGGCTCATTCTCTCCCTTTTCTGGGAGACATCCCAGAATTACCACACTACACTCTGCTTAAATCTAATTGGTCAGAACTTACTCATTTGGTCACATCTAGCTGCAAGGGAAGCTGAGACATGTAAGGAAGCTGAGACCTGGGGGGAAGTTGGAACATACGTTAGCTCGGTGCATTGCTGCCCCCAGTAAATCCAGGATTCTTTTACTAATAAAAAAGTGGAGACTAGGTATTGAGAGATCATTACCAATCTTTGCTACACATAGGAGCCTAAACAGAGAGTTCCTGCCCTTATGATACTTACACATAGTGGGTGAATTAGACATTAATCAAACAATCATGAAAATAATTGTAAAATTGCACACTGCAATAAATGAGGTAGAGAAAAAGTTCACTGCATTCTAGAAATGTATCCTTAGAACACCTGACCTACTGAATAGAATACTGACCTACAGAAGAGGAAGTCTTCTCTGAGGAAGTGTGTCATGGGGATGGAGAAATAGGCAGAAGTCAGCAATGTAGGGTTTTGTTGTCTATGTCAAAGATTTTGATATTTATCCAAAAGAAAGGCCAGCCATTGACGGATTTCAGGTAAGGTATGGGGTAACAATATTACCCTCCCATGGTTATGTTTGGCAAGACCTCTCTGAAAGGTCCGTGCAAAATGTGGATGTGGAAGTGTGGATATGAAAGGGGAGGATACATACTAGCAGAGGGATGACCGTAGAACTCTTGCCGAGGTCCAAGTAGCTTCTCTTTTGGAAAATGGTAGTGTTCAGTGGTGGAGCTTCTCAAGGTAATGCTGTTTGTCTTATTCTGTCCTACCCAAGTAGAAGGGAAGGCCTATAACCACATGAAAGGAAGGTCTGCATCGCATCATGTGCGCCAGTTTGTTATCTCCCCAGGCACAGCACAGCCTGGCGAACATGGTTGGTTGCCTATCCAACACATGTTCTACCTACCTTTGTCCTCCTGATAGATCCCTGATTTACTCAATTGCATGGTGAACTGAAGAAGGTAAATCCCTTTTCCAGTCTCTGGGGATGACTCATGATTGGTCTAAAACAGATATGATGGGACACCTGGGTGGTTCAGTCAGTTAAAGCAGCTGCCTTCAGCTCAGGTCATGATCCTGGGGTCCTGGGATCGAGTCCCACATTGGGCTCCTTGCTCAGCGGGGAGCCTGCTTCTCCCTCTGCCTGTTCTGCCCGTTCTGCCTGCAGCTCTCCATGCTTCTCCTCTCTGACAAATAAATAAATAAAATCTTTAAAAAAATAGATATGATAATCCTGTACCTCTTCCCAGGTACCTTCCCAGCCTTTCTGTAGCTAGTGGTGATCTTATGACTCAATGAGATTAAAAGGGGGGGGGGTATTTCTTGCCTCATTGCCCTGGCTAGATCCTCAAGTCTCTGTTGAATAGATGTGGAGAAAGTGAGCGTCTTGCCTTGTCATTGAGCTTAGAAGGAAAGTATCCAGTCTTTCATCATTAAGTATGATAGCGGCTACAGTTTTTTTCATAGATGGCCTTTATCAAGTTGAGGAAATTCCCTTCTATTCTTAGTTTATTGAATGTTTTTGGCATGAAAGGGTGTTGGATTTTGTCGAAGGCTTTTATTGCATCAGTTGAGATGATCATGTGATTCCCCCCTTCATTCTATGAATTTGTACATACATTGTTTTGCCTTTTTTTGTGTTGAACCACCCTTACATTCCTGGGACAAACTGCATTTGTCACAGTTTATACTTCTTTGCCTATATTACCAGATTTGATTTGTTAGTATTTTGTGGATTATTTGTAAAAAAAAAAAATTTATTTATTTATTTGAGAGAGATAGAAAATGAGAGAGTGAGAGAGAGAGAGAAAGCATGGGTTGGGGGGAGGGACAGAGAGAGAGGGAGATACCTCCCCGCTGAGCAGGGAGCCCGATGTGGAGCTTGATCCCATTACCCCAAGATCACAACCTGAGCCAAAAGCAGATGCTTAACCAACTGAGCCACCCAGGCACCCCATGTTAGTGTTTTGTTGATGATTTTTACATGAATATTCATAACAGCTATTGACCTGCAGTTTTCTTGTAATATCTTTGTCTTGTTTTGCTATCAGAATTATACTAGCCTCATAGAATGAGTTGTGATACATCTTCTCCTCTTCTGCTTTTTGGAAGAGTTTGTGAAAAATTGGTATTAATTCTTTAAATGTTTGGAAAATTCATCACAGAAGTCATCTATTCCTGCTTTTCTTTGTGAGTTTTTAAAAAATATATATTAATACTGGGGTGGCTGGGTGGCTCAGTGGGTTAAAGCCTCTGCCTTCAGCCCACGTCATGATCCCAGAGTTCTGGGATTGAGCCCCGCATGGGGCTCTCTGCTCTGCAGAGAGACGGCTTCTTCCTCTCTCTCTGCCTGCCTTCCTGCCTACTTGTGATCTCTCTCTCTGTCAAATAAATAAATTTTTTAAAATCTTTAAAAATAAATAAAAATAAAAATATATATTAATACTAATCAAATCTCTTCTCTTATTATAAGTCTATTAGATTGTCTGTTTCATCTTGAGTTGGCTTTTTTGTCTTTTCTTTTTAGGTATTTGTCTGTTTTGTCTTACCTTTCTTGCATATAATTCTATACATTTTGCATACATCTCCCTTGTAACCTCTATTATTTCTGCAAGGTTGGTAGTGATGTCCCTCCTTTCATTTATAATTCTAATAATTTGAGTTTTCTCTTTTTCTTCCTTGGTCAGTCTAGCTAAGGATTTATCTTAGTAACTTTTTTCTCCAAAGAACCCACTTTTGGTTTCATTGGTTTTATTTTTCTATTTCCTAATTCATGAATTTACATTATAATTTTTATAATTATGCTGGCTTTAGGTCTTTTCCCAGTATGTTAAGGTGAAAGGTTACATTATTGATTTGAGATCTTTCTCTTTCCTTAATATGGGAATTTTAATTTTTAATTTTTTTAATATGGGAATTTTAGAGCTATAAATTTTCCTCTAAGTACTGCTTTAGCTGCAGCCCCTAAGTTTTGCTATGTTGTATCTTTATTTTCAATCCTCTCAAAATATTTTCTGATTTCCCTTTTGATTGCTTCTCTCCCTATTGTTTATTTATGAGTATGCTATTTTTCCACATATTTTTAAATTTCCTAGATATCTTCCATATTTTAATGAATAGAATATGGCAAAATTGAGATGATATCACTGCTGAGATTAATATTTTTAAAAACTGTGACTTACATCCTGTTTGCACACACTTTCCTTGGCTTTTCCTGCTTACTTCGATGAAGCAAACTGCCATGTTATGTGCTATCTTATATAGAGAGCCATGTGTCAAGAATTCAGAGCTACCTCTAACCAACAGGTCATCAAGAAATGAAGACCCTCTATCCAACAGTACATAAGACACTTAATTGCAAGCCACGTGAGAGAACCTGAGCCAAAGGACCTTGCCAAGACATGCCCAGATTCTGCCTTACAGAAACTGTGGGATAATAAATGTTGTTGTCTTAAGCCATTAAGTTTAGGAATAATTTGTTGCACAGTAATACATTATTATTATGATAAGTTTAGTTCAGAAGGAGGGCTTGGGTCTTTTGGATGGGCTAGCTATTTCTTGCATTTTATTTCCCGTCTCCATGAGTTACAAGGCCTGACCTTACCCCACACATTCTTTCTGTGCTCTACTGTGCTCTGTTGTTTTTCTACTGGAAACTTGAGTTGCGAATCAGGTTGTATCTACTCTGAAGAACTGACCATCCTAGATTCAGGACAGGAAGAACCAGAGGCTTCTCCTTAAGTTCAATTCTTCAGCCTCCCATTTAGTACTGGGGTACAGGAGAGTTTGGTATTTCTAAAGTGTTTCTTTGTCTACCATTTGATTATTGTCTCTGGTGAGTAGATTTGTTTGTTTATAACCTTAAGTGAGGAAGGGAAGTGGAGGATAGACTAGAAACCCTACACCAAATCCTCAACAGAGATAATGAAATCAGAACATTCAGAGCAGGTGCTCAAAAAATGTTAATTTTTCTTCCTATCATGTCCCTCTATCCCACACAGTCTTCCAGTCCCTCAAGATGTGACATAGAGGAAAGACCCAAACTGCTTACACTATAAACTGGAACCATGTTCTAACTGGAGGTGGTAAAGCCCTTAATTTGTCTGCTATTGATGCACTTACTGATAACCCTTACTGACAGAGGAATTCATCAAAATTCAACTCAACACATATCATCTGGGTGATGGCATGATGGCAGGACTGCACAGAGATGGATAGAATACCTTCTCTGCCCTCAGAGCTGTCAGTATGGAATTAGTATCCTCTTGGAGTACCTTTGTCTTTACAGATCATCTAATGATTTGAAGGCCACCAGCCTTTTCCCCATGCCTCCCCCAGCCCAAACCATCTTAGTAAAAATGTCAAGAAATCTGATAGTCCTTCCATTTTAACTTCAATCCCAGTGATGGGTCCCTTCTGGGGCCATCCATTTGGCTATCTTCTGGACTACCACAACTGGGGCAGTGGCCTGCCTTAAAGGAACTCTGGGGAAGCCCTCTACTAGCTAATACTGCAATTTTGTGCAAATTAGAAAAACGCTCCTGACACTCAAGTCACTTCATAGCCATTAGTCACAAAATAGTCACAATAATGATACAACTCTGTGATGTTCTGTGAGGCAAATGGCTCCCTGAAGTATACACACTTGCACAACTGTAGGTGGTGTACAAATGGTACAACTGTTGGGAGCAGTAACGCTATGGGGAAATGATCTGCTTGGTCTGTGATACTAGAATTGGGGGATGCTGGGGAGAGACGGGGCGTGGGCACAGGAGGAGGACTACATGGATGGCTTCTTCTCAGGCCTCCCACCATGTGAACACACTATGCTAACATTAACACGTGGGCTTGCCAGCTCACAGTTGGCAGCCACATGACCCCAGAATTTCTAAAGTCTCCCAATTAATTCTGGTCTCAGGTAGGTCCCAGACCAGGCTTGTTGGTGCCTCCACATTGAGGTCCCCAGCCCATGAACCACTTGAGGGCAGTGTCTCACCACTGTAGCATGACTGGGTCAGCTCTCTAAGAGCAATGCCTCTCCTCTGCCTCAAGCAGCTGCTTCCTGGGCAAAGGGCAGCAAAACTCTTCCGATACCAACACTGCTGTCTGTGTCCTCTTCCCTCTCTGTCCATGGAAGGCAAGAGCCACACTGCATCCCAGCTGGAAATCCCAACTAGATCTTCCCTGGGTCTGGCTCCTAACCCTTCAGTAACAATGCTTGTGGCCCAAACTTTACACTTTCTGTCATGAGACCTGCACCTCAAGGTCTTCCCTCCTCTAATCATTCGCACCCTCCCCCTTAGACTTATACTTCCAGCTTCTTCTCCATAGACTAACCATCCTCTAAACATATCAACGGGTGCAAGAGGATGTTGGGGGCATCTCTACCCCACCAGTCAGTGAGATACAACCAGATTTTGAATACCTATCATGGAACAACCAAGACGCTCAGGAAATCCTATTACAGTCATTCAGGGAATGGACCTTTACTTCAAGGCAGGGATCTCCAAAATTTTTGAGTTATAATGGCACTTCCCTCAACCCCAACCATATTATCACCAGTGCAAGAGGTAGATACAGGTGAAGAAGGCTAAAATCCTTGTCCAAGCTGTTTTATGTGACTGTGTCTGTGTGATATGTTGACCCACATACACCTTAGTGGAAGATTACAGGACTAAAATGGAAGTCCCTGTCAGCTTCATTCTATTCCCTTCTGGAAATCCCAGCACACCTTGGGATCCAGGTGAAAGAATGGTTCATGGCAGGATGACTGAGACAAGGAACAGAGTGACCAGATGGAGTTTGGGGATATGCCCTGAAGGAATTTCTGTGCCGGACACAGAGGCTGTGATAGGGGACCAGCTTCCAACCAGAAGAAAACTCCAAAGTTCCGTGTTCAGGTATGCAAATAACTATGTTTGGACAAATAACCGTGACAGTCAGATGCTTGACTGCAAATTTCCTGGGGTTTTTGCCCAGTCTTCTAAACACATCCAAACCTTCCTTGAACTTTTCAAGGAGGTATTTGCTTCTATTCTCACAATGAATCAATCCAGGTAAAAAAATGAATGGATGTTAACACAATTAAAGAATGAGCCTGCAAGGAGGGAGGGTGGGGGAGACTGGAAGGAACGAAAACTGAATAGAGGTCGGGAGGCCATGGCTACGGGCTTTGTCATTAACTATTTGGGTGATGCAGTGCAACTTAGGTTCTCTGTGTCTCCAAGATCTCACTACTAACATAAGGGTTAAATCCGCCATCCTGAAGATGAATTTCTCTCTCTCTACCCTTCCTCCTCTGTTCCTCGCCCTCTTTCCCCTTGCTGTCTCCTTTTACTCTTCTCTTTCTCTTATGTCTGTTGTTTTTATTCCCAGACCTTTACACAGGCTCTTTTATTTTCATCACCAGGAGATGTGTGCCAACAAGTGTGATACAAATAAAGTTAGACAGGATTTTGGTTCTGACTGAATAAGAATTGCTCCACTTGAATTTAAAAAAAGAAAGAAAGAAAGAAAGAAAGAAAGAAAGAAAGAAAGAAAGAAAAAGCCCCAAAACAACCCCAGTCCTTCTCAACTGATTCTATTCAAAATTTCTTGGCTTCTGAATTTAAAGAACAAGTTGTTCTTGCAGGAGGTTAATTATAAAATGTTCAATCCACCCCCTTCCTCATGAGTGACCAACACGCAAAATGAATCCCCAGAAGAGCGTGCAAACTCAGAAGTCTTCCAAGCGAGGATTTCACCCTCATCTACTCAATCAGTGAACCCAAGTTCAACATTTTAAAGGTCTATGAAGCCAAGTCTATCTAATGACATGAGTTGAGGATTCTCAGGAACTTTTAATATTTCCTGGCATATACACAGTAAGTTTTGACCACTGCTGTCCAAACAGACTGGAACTAGAGACTCGGGCTTTCTAAATGGTTTCTCTTGCTTATAGAAATGATTGACGGGGGGGGGGGGGGGGGGGGGGGGGGGGGTGGAAGCGGGAAGAATAAGAAAAGCCACGAAAGTATGAAGCGTCTTGAACTTCTAGTATGAGTTAGCGGGAGAACTTCCCTTAAACAACAAGTGCCCATATCCTGCTCCCCCACCAGTCTCTGGCAACCACGGTTCTACTTTTTGTCTCTATGAATTGGACTATTCCATGTATCTCATGGTAAGTGGAATCATGTAATAGTTGTCCTTTTGGCTCATTTTACTTAGCCTAATGCCTTCAAGGTTCATCTGTGTTGTAGTGTGTGTCAGAATCGCCTTTTTTTTTTTTTTAATTCAGATTGATTGAGGTACAATTTGAATATAATAACATTCACTCTTTGGAGGTATACAGTTCAGTGGGCTTGACAGATAGCCACCGTTCTGGAACAGCCACCATAAATCGAGATATAGAACACAACCATTATCTCAGAAAGTCCCACTGTGTTCAAATGGCAAACAGACATGTGCAAAGATGCTCAATATCACAGTCATCAGGGAAGTGCCGATCAAAACCACAAGGAACTCTCATTAAGATGGCTATTATCAAGAAGAAATTCATTTTTTAAGGATGAATAATTTTTCATTGTCTGTATATACTATTTGTAATTTTTTAAAAAGATTTTACTTAGTTATTTTAGAGGGGGAGAACAAGTTGGGGGAATAGGCAGAGGAGAGGGAGAAGCAGACTCCCCACTGAGCAGGGAGCCCAACTTGGGACTGGATCCCAGGATCCTGAGACCATGCCCTGAGCAGAAGGCAGACTGAGGGGCGCCTGGGTGGCTCAATGGGTTAAAGCCTCTGCCTTCGGCTCAGGGCATGATCTCAGGGTCCTGGGATCATGCCCCGCATCGTGCTCCTTGCTCAGTGGGGAGCCTGCTTCTCTCTCTGCCTCTGCCTGCCTCTCTGCCTGCTTGTGCTTTCTCTGTGTCAAGTAAATAAATAAATAAAATCTAAAAAAAAAAAAGAAGGCAGACTGAGACACCCAGGCCAGCTAGGCCCTCTCCATTTGTAATTTTTGAGAGTTCAGAGATAACAGTGGAAATGCCAAAAGGCTACAGGTGGATTGATGTCCAGTTTTCAAAGAGGAGAACATAATAGTTTTTGTAGCACAACAAGCAACCTCAGAAACTCAGTGGCTTGCAACAGCATTTATTTTTGTCTCTCCCAGATGTGCAGGTCTGCTGGGGCAGCTCTGCTTTTCAGGCTGTCAGTCTGGTTCAAATCAGCTCCTGTGTCTTTCACTCTCTGTGGACCAGCAGTTCCTGGGATAGGTGATTTTCATAGTGAATGGCAGGAGCATCTAAGAAGTGAATGGACAATTAATGTCTCTTAGGGCCAGGGCCTGCACAATCCACAGTTCCGTCTGTCTTCCTCTAGACCTACAACCTGGCCACGCCCAGCATCACTAACTCTAGGAATCGTCCTCCTGCCGGCGCTGGTGGGAATTGCGCAACATCACGCGGCAAAAGACAAGGGTGTATTACACTAATACAGGGGCGTGAAGAATTAGTAGTAGTAGCCCAATCCACCACAGAGTTGATTATGGAAAATATAGAGGAGTAATCTCGATGTGGATCTCCAGTAAATTCCAGAAGGGATTTTTTTTTTTAAGATTTTATTTATTTATTTGACAGATAGAGATCACAAGTAGGCAGAGAGGCAGGCAGAGAGAGAGGAGGAAGCAGGCTCCCCGCTGAGCTGAGAGCCTGATGCGGGGCTCGATCCCAGAACCCTGAGATCATGACCTGAGCCGAAGGCAGAGGCTTAACCCACTGAGCCACCCAGGTGCCCCCCAGAAGAGATTCTTAAACGAATGGTTCACAAGGACTGTACTTAGAAGAGAAAGTGATGTCCAGGAAGAGTCAGCCCAACTCCAGTTAAGAATAAGTCAGTTCAGGGGTACCTGGGTGGCTCAGTCAGTTAACCATCTGCCTTCAGCTCAGTTCATGATCTTGGGGTCCTGGAATCAAGCCCAGCATGGGGCTCTGTGCTCAGTGGGGAGCCTGCTTCCCCCTCTCCCACTCCCCCTGCTTTTGTTCCTTCTCTGTCTCTTTCTCTGTCAAATAAATAAATGTCAAAAAATCTAGAAAAAATAAGATAACAGTTTAGAAAAAAAAAAAAAAGAGGAAGAAGGAATCAGGTCAGGGCGCCTGGGTGGCTCAGTCAGTTAAGCATCTACCTTCGGCTCAGGTCATGAACCCAGGGTCCTGGGATCAAGCCCTGCATGGGGCTCTGTGCTCAGTGGGGAGTCTGCTTCTCTCTCTGCCCTCCCCCACCCCACACTTATACTCTCTTTCTTTATTTGACAGAGATAAATCACAAGTAGGCAGAGAGGCAGGCAGAGAGAGAGAGAGGAGGAAGCAGGCTCCCCGCTGAGCAGAGAGCCCGATGCGGGACTCGATCCCAGGATCCTGAGATCATGACCTGAGCCGAAGGCAGCGGCCTAACCACTGAGCCACCCAGGCGCCCCTATACTCTCTTTCTTAAATAAATGAAATCTGTAAAAAAAGAAAAAGAAAGAAAGAAAGAAAGAGAAAAGAAAGAAAGAAAGAAAAAGAAAGGAAGAAAGAAAGAATAGTCAGGTCAATCTCATTGCAGATCTTTTTTCTTGGATTTGCTTTATTAGCTAAAGAAGGGAATATGGCAGTTATACATTATTTGGATTTTAGAAAGGCACTTAAATTATTTACATGTTATTTTTGAAGACCAAATGGAGAAATACAGATCATACAACAGTATGGTTAGATAAAGATACAGATGTGTATTTGTACAACTACTCTTAAATACTTTTTGATTTAAGTCATGTGTCGTTTTGGAAGGGGATCTCTCTCTCTCTCTTTTTTTTTAAAATTTATTTTATATCTTTTCAGCATAACAATATTCATTGTTTTTGCACCACACCCAGTGCTCCATGCAATACGTGCCCTCCTTAATATCCACCACCTGGCTCCTCCAACCTCCCACCCCTCACCCCTTCAAAACCCTTGGGTTGTTTTTCAGAGTCCATAGTCTCTCGGAAGGGGATCTCTTGCAGCATGTTACAGATCCTAAGTTTTGTCCTGACCTCCATTTTGTATCAGTGATTTGTGTGAGGACAGATGTGTGAGGGAAGCAAGCACAGACTGGAATTACAGATAAAAATCAAAAGCTTGAAACTTAACAGAAATAAATATCAATGATTGTACTTAGACATTTTAAAAAACACCAAGAAAACAAAAATCAAATTCAGTTTGAAGAACCCCATGAGAATGACATGAGCGAATGAAGAAAAGTTTAAAATTCTACTTGAGAGGCATCTGGGTGGATCAGTCATTAGGTGTCTGCCTCTGGCTCAGGTCATGATCCCAGGGTCCTGGGATCAAAGCCCACATCGAGCCCCCTGCCCAGCAGAAAGCCTGCTTCTACTTCCTCTCTCACCATCTCTCTCTGTCAGATAAATACAATCTTTTAAAAAATAAATAAATAAAATAAAATTCTACTTGAGATCATAAAGGAAGCCTTAATCAAAGGAAAAAGGTAAATTGTGCCCAGGAGGTCTCAAGTATTCTAAAGATGTCAATATTCTCTCAATTGATATATATTTTAATAAATGGGTTTGACTCTTCCATATTTCGGGGAACTACTGATATATTTAGAATTCTTTCTCCTGACTCTAATTAGGAAGGAGGATGTGAGGGCTTCCTGGGTACTGGCAATGTTCTATTTGTGGGTTTGGATGGTGAGGTATAAAGGAAACCCCCCTTGTGTTTCTGCTTTACCCTCATACAACTACCACACTTCACTGGACTTCCGACACCAGATATGTGGGGCGTGCACACGTCAAGTAATTCTCCAACACTTAGCTGGGTGTCCTACAATTTAAATCAACTCTGATACTGTTTAGTTGGTGATAACAATGTCATATCCTACAGGTTAGGGCTCAGTCCCACAAGATTGGCTCCCACCGTTCACATGCCAATCACAAGTCCCTCATTGTCACCTGTACCTCTCTACAACTGGGTATAAATCAAGATTCCCGAGATTCCATCCTTGAGTTTGATACCACTCAGAAAATTCCAAGAGATTTAGGAGCTCTGTGTCAGGAACTGGGATCAAAGATCAAATATTAGAACAAAAGATGTTCCTAGTGCTCTTAGCACTTAGGAAATTATGAGAATTTGAGGAGGTCTGTGCAAGGAAGGAGCTAGAGGCAGAGACCAATATATATATTTTTCTATTATTCTACACGTTACATTATAATAATGCATTACGTTTTCCGCTTTTCCAATCACAACTTCCTTTCTCTCCTCAGATGCAGCCACCATCTAAGCTTTTATCAATTCCTAGCACTTAGTGTGTATACCTGAACAAAATTTAATTCTGCTTATTTTTGAACTTCAGGGATGAAATAGTGTATACGCTTTTATGTCTGTTTGCTCCAACTTGTTTTTAAGATTCATCCATGCTGTAGTTCACCTCCTTTACTCTTGAACATTCCATTGTTCAAACATAATGCACGGTATTTCTGTGTTACTCTTGGTTACTTTGGTGTGTCTAGCTTTTGAGTATATTAACATTGCTGTCATGAACCTTCTTGTATATGTGTCTTTGTGCAAATGGGCTTGAGTTTCTCTTGTCCATATTCTTAGGAGTCCCAGTGCTCAGACATAGGGTATGAGAATCTTCAACTTGAGTAGATAATATCAAGCCATTTTCAAAGTGATTGCAATACTACCCTGAAAAGAGTTCTAACATTCTTGTTCCTTCACGCCACTTCTGACTCTTGGTATTGTCAGACTTGTAAATGTTAACCAATGTGATAGGTGTGGTTGTCTTTACACTTGTTACACGTATACTAAAGTTACGTTATTTTTAAAAACTTTCAGACTGGGGTGCCTGGGTGGCTCAGTGGGTTACAGCCTCTGCTTTCGGCTCAGGTCATGATCCCAGGATCCTGGGATCGAGCCCCACATTGGGCTCTCTGCTCAGTGGGGAGCCTGCTTCCTCCTTTCTCTCTGCCTACTTGTGATCTCTGTCTGTTAAATAAATAAATAAAATGTTAAAAAAAAAAAACTTTCAAATTAATCAGCCTCTGTTTTCCCCTGGGTCAGGACAAGATCATTAATATACTTTTACTTTCCACCACTCCCGTGCTGCCCCAGCAACCTTACACATGCCTTCCCACATTGTTATCAGCTAGGGTTTTAGACAATTATTTTGTAAATAACATTTTCATAAGTGATACTTATTATACGTTTAACTTTTTGTCTGTGTATCATTGTATCTTCCATCCCTTTACTCCTTTCTGGGCTCCCTTTCCTTCCTAACAGAGAACAATCTTTGGTAGTTCTTCCAGGGAGGGTCTGTGGGTGGTAAACTTTTGGAGTATTGAAATGTCTTCATTTCATGAAAATAATACATAATAATATCAGATGCCATTTCATATCACAGAAAAAAAAAGATGGATTATTTAACCAATGATGATTCAAAATTAGATCCCTACTTCATACGTTAAAGTTAAATAATTTTCCAGTGGATCCAAGATTGAAGTGTGCAGAGCAGGTTGGCTCTGCTCGAACCAGCGAGTGGCTCAGAGGCCCACATGACTGTGAGGAAGAGGGAGCTCTAATACACAATTTAGAAACGTTTGTGTTTCTGCCACATAAATAACTTTACTTTCCCCAGACACTGCTACATGAACCGAGGCCTTTAGGATCAGACTGTGCTTGTATCTTGTCGTTTTCTTGGTAGGAGAAGGGAGAAGGGAAGCAAAGAGACAGGTTACGTTCCCTCTCAGATGGATCCAGTACGGAATATTGTGAAGTGGATAAACTCAAGTAATTCATCAGAAGAAAGAATTGGAACCAGAGGTGACCATGAAAACACAGGCCTCTGGGAATTTGCAAACACTTGGAATGAGAGCTTGGACTTTCTCTGTTTTTCTTCCTCCCCGCTCCCTTCTTTCCTTCCTTCCTTCTTTGAGCTTAGACTTTCTGCAGGTCGTGGAGTAGGTGTTCGAGAAAGTCTTCTCTACCTCTTCTCTGCTCATGAATCCCATGACCCTGTTGTTCGTTGTTCGTGCTTGTCCTAAAGCTACATTGCCCAGACTTCAAGGATGTTATCTCTAGTTTCTCCTATTGAAAGCTAAGCTCCCTTCCTCGGTCCCCTTCAATCCGTGCCCTTTGAGCTGAAGTAGTTATAATTCTTCCAGTCTCTTTTCATATGACAGTCACTCCGTCTCAAGCATTTTTGTTGAACTTCTCGGAGTCATTATGATTGTGACTTATTTCTTGTGGAAGCCTGTATGGAAGGCAAATACTACCCAGATGCTGTGCTTCTAACCATTACTAGTGGCATCAAGAGTCAAATGCGTCTTGGGTTTGGCCATGTCAGCCATGCGGGACACTGCGGTCTGGGAGTGTGACGGTCCACGTTTGGCCTCAGCTCTGTCAGTTCACTTAGCCCTCCATCTCCTTCCCTGCAACACAGGACTGGGAACTTTACTGCTTACCTGATGAGACCACCGAGAAGATTAAAATAGATAACTTATATCAACACTCTTATTCAGAGTACAGCATTATGTCCGTAAAGCTTAGTCACTGGACTGATGATACCCAGAAAATAAACATAAAGAAATGCTAGGGCACCTGGACGGATCATTCAGAAGAGCAAGTGCCTCCTGATCTTGGGGCCGTGGTTTCCAGCCCACGTTAGGTGTAGAGATTACTAAATAAACAAATAAACTTTTTAAAAAAGATCAAGAGGGGCACCTTGGGTGGCTCAGTGGCTTAAGCCTCTGCCTTCGGCTCAGGTCATGATCTCAGGGTCCTGGGATCAAGCCCCACATCGGGCTCTCTGCTCAGCGGGGAGCCTACTTCCCCCTCTCTCTCTGCCTGCCTCTCTGCCTACTTGTGATCTCTCTCTCTGTCAAATAAATAAAATCTTAAAAAAAGAAAAAATATCAAGAAATGCACTTCTTTTTCGAAGGACTATTTGATTTAGCACTGTACCTGAGAAAAGAGTTACCCAACCCTGAATGTTCCTTATTTTTTAGTGGGTGATCTGGCAACCGTCCAAACACACACAAAATTGGAAAGCCCTTCAAGCCTTTCTAGCTGTCAGTTTTCCTTCAAACCTTCAAAACGGCCAGCAACCCAGGGAGCTCCCAGTTTCTCTCCTCGGAACAAAGTGCACCAAGAACTTCAGCGGTTACTGCCCTCAGGCTTTCGACGTTACCGAGGACTTCCTCTGTAAGCCAAGTAACAGATCTTTCAGGACAGCCAATCTCATTACATAGCCTCCGGGCTGCTCGAAAGAGAGACACCTGACCCGCCACGGCTCCAGCTCTCCCGCTGGTTCACGCCCCTCTCCTTGCATTCTCTGCTGTCATCACTCGGGTTGAATTCTTGTTCGGAAGAGCAGAACTGAAGAACCTCCAGGGCTCCACGAATGCACGTGGTTTTCAGGCATAGAGAACTGGGGAGGTTGGAATAAAATCACTATTTCGACATGGGGGAAAAAGCAAAGTAATTAGGGTGGTGAAAATACCCTGTAGGCGATGATCACGATGTTACAGATCTATCACAGATTGGTGTGATCACTAGACTCTGGAGAGGAACGGCTGAGCCCTGGCACCCTGTTGATCCTTGGGAATCTGTGTGGTGGGGGAGGGGGTCTGGACAAATGCAGAGCAGAGCTCCTGGCTGGTTGGTCAACACCCTTATTGAACAAATTTAGATAAACTCATGGTGAGAAAAACTGGTAACTCAAGACAGGAGAGTCTGGAAAAGAGAAGGGAGACATTTATTTTGGGTGCTGGCAGCTGGTGGAGGTAGCCGGCTCAAGCCTTAACATCTGACGTCTCTGTAGGCAAGACAGACACCCGGAGTTCAGGGGTTCCGTGCAAGAAAGCAAGCACAGAGCACAGGGTCACAGGTGAGGGTGAGGTCACAGATGAGTGTGTGTTTAGCTCGGAATCATGGGCAGGGAAAGGGCTAGGTGGGATGTGGTCTCCTAGCATTCAGTGCCTATCAGGGCTTTTCTAGTCTGGTAGTTGGAATGTTCCAGTCCCTGTCAATGCTTGCAGAAAATGTGATAAAAAATAAGAACAATTGGTTTCAGTTGGAACATGAGTTAAGTGGCCCTGTCTATTTTTGGTTTTAACTTTTGGGATCTGTAGTTGAATAATGGGGCTCACTGACAATGCTGGACACGTCATTAGACATTTGTCCAACCCATAGGAAGAGTGGACCCTAAGGTAGACCATGGGCTTTGCGGGATTATGATGAGTCAAGGTGGATTTATTGGTTGTAACAAAGGTACTAGTCTGAGGGGCAGGGATGTCCGTAGTGGTGACCCTATGCACATGTAGGATAGGGGTTACAAGGAAATTTTCTCTAACTTGCTCTCAATTTTGCTGTGAACCTAAAACTGCTCTAATAATAAGGTCTTCACAAAGAAATCCCAACAAAATTACAGTAATCTGAACATACTCCATGTTGGTTTGAATATACCCAGGGGAGTGTCGGTTGCCCCCTATTGAAGCCAATGGAAGAGAGGGGTCAGAACAAAGGTAACTGGGGCGCCTTCCCTCACGACAGAGGGAGGCAGAAAAACCCAACCTGTGACTCTTAAGAATGAAATGCGAAGGAGATAGTCTCACGTTCAGTCAGTCCCCACTGCCGGTGTCTCCCAGGCTGCCATCCCGTGAGGGCTTCCAAGCTGCCAAAACAACTTAGTGCAACAGAGAAGACTCGGAGGTTAGAACAGTCATTCTCAGACTCCAAAGTGCATCAGAATCACTGGGAAGTTTTCATAGATTGTGGCTCCATCCTCCCCCCCACCCACACTGCCATGTTTCTGAGGCTGGCGGTCTGGTGGGGGGGCGGGGGGGTATGCCCTAGACTTTGCATTTTCAATGTGTTTCCAAGGGATGTCCCTGCTGCTGGTCCAGGAACCACACTGGAGAACCACTGGTGTGCCTGATCTAATCTTGCCTTTTTGACAGGAGTTCCCAGATTAAATAAGGAAAAAAAAAATCCTTGTGTTGCATAACCATATATTTTAATCATATAAAACCTGTTCCTGGACATTATTCAAGACCATGTTTAGGGGCAAAACCACTCTAAATAAGTTCGCTGTGCCGAGAACAGTGACGTTGGGCTATAGCGATGAATGACATGATTATGAGACAAATTTAGCGAGGAAAGGACAGAGGGAATAAGGAACAATAATTAGTTTCAGGAATGGGAAATCATGTGAACAATTTAAAATCTGCGCTGCAGTCAAAATGTTCTGTGACTGTTTCATACCTTTTATTTTTTTTCTCCAAACTTAGCTATCCAATTACGTGACTAATGGCAGCTGAATGAGAGGTCTTGTTGAGATTATTAAGGCCAAGATTTGAAGTTTTGAGGTCTTTGTTCAATCCCTTTTGTGGGAACTCGACGCCCTATTTCTACTCACCAGAGCTGGAGGCTCCAATCCAATTTCCCTACTCCCCATTCCTCCTCCCCACCCCTCACCATGGCCTCCTGTGCTGCCCCCTGAACAATGACCACATTGTCACACCTCTCTTGGCTACTGAAGGAAGCCACCAAGTGAAAGTTTTCAAACCTCCCCTTCTAATCTCCTCTCTCTTTCAGCTGGCACTACTGCCGCCCTGAGCTCCCAGGCTGAGCCCGCTTGTCCATGTGGCAGCATCTTGCCTCGTGCTCTGCCTGTAGTAATGCACATATGCAGTGATTACTTGACTTTGCACCAAATGGCATGGCTCAATTTGAAAATCACTAGAAAACACTATAAAAAATCAAATTACAGCTCCAAACAGAGGGTCTGATAGACACAGTCCCATAGAAAGGCAGTCTTTTCTGGGAAACTTGGGTGGCCATGGTGTCATTCCATGGATGAAGCTCGACTGGAAAATATCCAGAGCAATAAATAAAGAACAAAGAGAGGAAAACCAGCAGCTGAGGTGGAGAGGAGCCCCACTCGAAGCTTATGCATCCCCAAGAGTGCACTCAAGCCTGAAGCCCCAGGCCAGTGGTCCCATGAAGTCGGGGAAAATAAAAACAAAGGTAAATGTGTTCCCTAAATGTAACTGCAGACCAGCAGCCCGCCCTGGTAACAAGAATGGCACCTTACCTCTATGGAAAGTGCAGTAAAAGCAGATTTCAAATTTTAGCTGGAAATTAGAATGAACTCCTTCAGGGATACCATTATGGCAAGCAATTTAATACAGGGTTCTGGTTTCCTTTCCACCTCTCAAATACCATGCCTGTGACTCCCTGCAGGGAGCCCAGTGGAGATCAGAAATAAAGAATTGTAATATACTCCTAATAAATGAAACCCTAATGAGAAGCAGCCTTGGTGTGTAGGATTACAGCAGGGAATGGCCGGGTCCCCAGACTTACTCTCTGCCATGTCTCAGAGGCTTCATGGAGCTGGCACATCCATTCCTAGGGACACTCTTCAGAAGGCCACTATTTTTTTTTTTTTAAGATTTTATTTATTTATTTGACAGAGATCACAAGTAGGCAGAGAGGCAGGCAGAGAGATAGGGGGAAGCAGGCTCCCTGCTGAGCAAGAGCCTGATGGGGGGTTCAGTCCCACGACCCTGAGATCATGACCTGAGCCAAAGGCAGAGGTTTAACCCACTGAGCCACCCAGGAGTCCCAAGAAAGCCACTATTACTTGTTGGTCACACCAATCTCCAAGATCGGACGGCTCTAGAGCACAGAGGCTAAGCAACATGGTAATGAGACACTTTGACCTCTTCCTGAGGTAAGAGGCTGGCTAACTTAAATACCTTACCCAAGATCCAGCAGCTCTAAGTGGCAGAGTTCAGACCAGAACCAAGGTCTTCTGTCTTCCCACCCCATCTGTGGTCCATACCACTGGCATGTAGCAAAGAGAATTTTGATATAGAAAAGAAGAAGAAAAAAGAAAGAGGCAAGAGAAAGGAGTTAATTTTGGGGTTCACAGTTAATGAAGAGGATCAGAATCAAGTCCTTCCAAGACCAATGGGCTGATGATACTGGGGACAGAGCAGGTGAATGAGAGAGCACGAGAAGGAAGAAACAGAAGAGAAGAGAAGACATGGAGGGTAGGAGGGCAATGGGGAGAAAGGATGAAGACGATGAAGTAATAACAAATGTATATATGTTTGCTTTGTGACAGATCAACTTACATTTCACAGCCCTGGGAGGTAGGTGGCCCGTTGTTGTCATCATTTCACAAATGAGGAAATCAAAACACAGGGAGGGCTTGTCCCATGTCCCATGGCTTGATCACACTGCCAGTGAATTGTACAGCTTGGATTTGAACCTGCGGAGCTTGGTTCCACCCTCTGTGCATTTAACCTCTAGGCTACTCCAGCTCTCCCAGTGAGTAAGTCAGCTCTGAGAAGAGGGCAGATGTGGAAGGAACACTCAGGTATATGAGATCCAGGTGAAGATGGCCCAGGTGGAACTGAGTGTCAAAGAATAAGACTAGAGGACAAGTTCAGTTAGTGGAAGAGCAGAGTGAGTCCTTTTAACCAAGGCTTGGAGCAAACGTGTAAATAAAGAATTGTAATATACTCCTAATAAATGAAACCCTAATGAGAAATGGAAGGAGTGTGAATTTGGAACCTTCCCCACCTCACATGAGCTAGGTCATCCTGGACTAATCACATAACAGCTTCAGTTCTTCATCCAAGTAATAGAATCAGTGGTACCTCCTGATAAGGAATCCAATACGATCCTTACAATCCTGGGCAAGTAGTAATTAAACAGTATTGCCCTGTTGCTACCCCTAAGGGTATCCCTAGGGATATTTAACAGTGTTTTGCAGAAAACTTCACAGAATTGAGTAATTAGGGATCAGGTTTAGATCCGAAAATTATTTTCTCCCCAAGAGAGATTTAAAATCTCATTTTAGGGGCACCTGGGTGGCTCAGTGGGTTAAGCCTCTGCTTTTGGCTCAGGTCATGATCTCAAGGTCCTGGGATTGAGCCCCACATCGGGCTCTCTGCTCAGCAGGCAGGGAGCCTGCTTCCTCCTCTCTCTCTCTCTCTCTCTGCCTGCCTCTCTGCCTACTTGTGATCTCTATCTGTCAAATAAATAAATGAAATATTAAAAAAAAAAAGCCAACCTCATTTTACTGCTGCCACATACGGAAAAATGGGGGCCCTGCAGAGAGGTAGCAGCCAGCAAAGAACATGGGGACACAAACTACTCATACTAGACAGAGAGACACTACTTTATTATAGGCGGCCAGCTTCTCCCAGAAGGTATTGGTGGGAACATTTTGTAGAACCCACTTGGGAGGGGCTGAGCTTAAAGGGAAGTTCGCCTACATGTTTTGGCGGGAAACTTACAGCTGAGGGCTCAGCCTAAAGCATGACGTAGGCATCTCAATGGAGCAGTTGAGTAGAAACACACAGTGCCAGACACGGTGGAGAGCCCCAGACTGGACCTAACAGGACAGGTTGGACCCAATGGGTCTTGGCTACACTGATCAAGGCTTATCAACATTCCCTGGGAGAAAGAGCTGGAGGGTAGTATAGAACTCATGGTTCCCTTCACAGTCGCCTTGATGTAGCCATATCAAAATCTGCATATTATTCTATCCCTAAATATATGCTCTTTAAAGAATATGATGCTCAGGGGGCACCTGGGTGGCTCAGTGGGTTAAGCCTCTGCCTTCGGCCCAGGTCATGATGCCAGGGTCCTGGGATCGAGCCCCATGTTGGGCTTTCTGCTCAGCAGGGAGCCTGCTTCCCTTCTTCTCTCTCTGCCTGCCTCTCTGCCTACTTGTGATCTCTGTCTGTCAAATAAATAAATAAAATCTTTAAAAAAAAAAAAAAAAGAATATGATGCTCAGTCCTCAAGTTCAAGAGACCAGCCAGGAATGTTGTTTGTAACTGTCTAGACTTGGTGAACCCTATTAAAGTCACAGTTGTGTGCATAGAATGGATAAAACAGACAAATGGAACCCCCTAAAAATCCTACTTTGGTAAATTTTTTTATTTAATGTTATTAAATGGCATCAAAATATTATAATAGTGCTTGATCCAGAATAGGTACTTCCTACATGTAAATCAGGCAGCATTATTTCAATTATTTCTTCATTGTTATCAATGGCTTGCTAGGTGGTCAAAAGGGAAAGCCCAGGAAAATCCATCAAGGAGGACATTGTGTCAGGGAAGTGCTGTCAGAAGGCTATGAACTGATGGAAAAAGAAGGATTCAGGTTTCTACCGTCATGTTAGCTAGATAAGAAAGGGATAGCATTGGAAAAGTCCTTAGAACATGTGTTTGGGGACCCCTGCGTGGCTCAGTGGGTTAAGCCTCTGCCTTTGGCTCAGGTCATGATCTTAGGGTCCTGGAATCAAGCCCTGCATTGGGCTCTCTGCTCAGCAGGGAGCCTGCTTCCCACTCTCTGTTTGCCTGCCTTTCTGCCTACTGTGATCTCTCTCTGTCAAATAAATATATAAAAATTAAAAAAAAAAAAAAGAACATGTGTTTGGAGAACGTGGTCAGGGCTGGTCAGGTGATACACTGAGAAGAGGCTTCCAACAACATCAGGAATAATCTGTGCCTTAAGTAAAATAAAGAGATGGGCCTCCTGTGAAGGCTGTGATGTGCCGGAGAATGACAAACATTTCCTTGGGAGAAAGGTGGACAAGTCAGAGGAGGAGGAGCAGAGCAAGGACTTCCAGAAGACTCTGCGGCAGGAGAAGGGCAGTCTTGGGGCAGATTCTATGCCTCTGGCTATAGGAAAGGCCAACATGCATTGTGACCAGATGACATCCCAGGAGAAGAGCCCTGTGTGTGTGTGTGTGTGTGTGTGTGTGTGTGTGTCTGTGAGAGAGAGAGAGATATGTTCCTACTAGATGTTCTGGGTCCAGGGTGGACATTGGTTTTTTTACACTGGAGGTCCAGTGCCCAGCCAGGTAGGTTTGGCCATAATAACCAAGACAGACAAACATAGATAAAGGAGAAAAGGCCATACAAAGCAGAATGGAATCCAATAAGTGGTGCAAGGTGGGTGAGGCTAAACGAAGTAGTCAGGACAAGTGGCAGGAGGATGCAGTGGGTGACCTAGATTTTGAAGGAAGGTCCAGGAAATGGACAAAGAAAACACCATCACTTTGCTTAATGTTCCAATTCTCCAACCCAATGGGTCTCAAAATTGAACTAGAATCACTAGGAGAACTTGTTAACCACAGATTTCTAAGCTCCACCCCAGAATGTCTGATTTAGTAGATCTGGGATGGGGCCTGAGAACTTGCCCTCCTGGTACATCCCCAGATGGCAACATTGTCACTGGGCTGGGACTGCACTTTGAGGACCACTGATCTAGAACAATGGTGAGGAGGTTTGAAGTTTTATTTTGCAAACCTGGCACATTAGTGCCCATCAAAAAGACCAGAATTAGGCTTGGCCAGGGGCAGAAATAAGAAAAGATCACAAACCAGGACAGTGTTGGGGGAGGAAGGAACAGAGGATCCAAATCCCAAGCTAACTCAAGAAGCAGAGGGAGGAGGAGCAGCCTGGAAGACCAGGAGGATACAGAGGGTCTGCTTACATGTTCAGAATTGAAGGACACTCCAGAAAGGGCCCCTGAAACCAGAGAGTTCCTCCTTTGCCTTGTCACAGGTATGTGAAACACCAACATTAGGGTTCCATTTAAAACAGATCCTCGGGACGCCTGGGTGGCTCAGTTGGTTGGACGACTGCCTTCGGCTCAGGTCATGATCCCGGAGTCCTGGGATTGAGTCCCACATCGGGCTCCCAGCTCCATGCAGAGTCTGCTTCTCCCTCTGACCTTCTTCTTGCTCATGCTCTTTCTCACGGTCTCTCTCTCAAATAAATAAATAAAATCTTAAAAAAAAAAATAAAAATAAAACAGATCCTCTAGGCACTTCTTCTATACTTGTAATGAATTCAACCAGAGTAGATTAGTAAGAGTTTGAATCTTTGTCCAACCCCAGTTCTGCCATGTGCTATCAGGTTCTGTTTCCCCTCCACCTCACACCCCCTCTGTTAGGGTTGGAACTCCTGACTTAAAAGGGAAGACCTTGGAAGCTGACACTACTTCTACTTCTATTTCTTGACCCCCATCCACCTCTGTACAGCTCACCTGTCCCTTCCGCAATGGAAACAGTGATTTACATATAATTGATTCTTTTCAATAGCTAACAGTTATTAAATATTAATAGTTGTCGAATTAAACATAGACACACGGAACTCTTCTTTGAAAGACAATTTGGTTTTAAACCATTGATTTTAGGGGTACATACATTCTGTACAGTCTCATGTGTAGCAGGCTGAACTTGGAAGTTGCAACTTGGCTTCTGGGCTCAGCTGTGACACTGAGAAGCTGGGGAGCCCTTGTCTCGCTCAGGTTACTTGATCCCCCACCAGTAAACTGGAGATGCCTGATTGGCTTATCTCATTGGATCAAGGAGATGGGTGAAATGCTCTAGGGAATGCTGTGGATACAATGGGCTTCTTTAGATGGGACCTTTCTCTATTATTCCCTTGGGTGTGAATCCTTGCTTGTTTAGCTTTGATCCGGCCACTGGAAGACAGACACAGAAGATGTCGATAAGCCTGCCCTGTCCTTGAGAAAGGGCATCCGCTCCCTCTAAAGCCCTCCAAGGAAATATTTATCCTGCATGTGAGCCCAGGTCAGGTCATAGATCACTGATATCTGATGATAAATTGAATAGACTCACATCAAAGGGGGAGAAGAGGTCATGAAACATTGAGCTCATCACCCAACAGCAGCACTTGCTATGAGGATCCTTTTGGAATGAGGCAAATTATTAGCTTTTAAGAGGTTTAAAGTGCCACTCCAGTTAAACCACATCTTCCTTGTGTTAGAAGTGTGGTGCTGATTTTTCAGACTAAAGTACGAGACCTCATATTTATCACTGTTTCATTTTATTAAATTTTGTCCTTTGGGAAATATACACAAATATGGGCTTGTTGCAAGGACAACTAAATTTTAATGGTGACAGATTGGGGACAGGAGCAGGCTAAAGCAGGAGCCTTGAGGGATGTCTCCAGAACTCCAGATCTCCAGGCGGTGATGCTGCAGATGGTTTTGAATGGATGCTCTTAGGTGTGCACAGTGTCCAATACTTTGTAGATCCCCAGATGCAACACCTGGTGTGTAATCCTGTTTTCCAGTCTGGAACCCTTCCTAAGGAAGGAAATGAGGCTAGGGTTTCCATGCAGGTCCTATGATCACCTCTTCCTTTACTCTCAATGCTTGCAAGCCATGACTTTCACCATCTGAATTGACATCAAACTCAGACTCTTTCTAGTTTCCTGGAATACCTCTCCTTCTTTGAGGTCCTCAGATGTTATGATCTGGGTTGATCTATTTTACTTATAGGCCCTTTCCCTCCCCTCGCCCTCCATGAAGCTTACCTCAGCTGGGAGGTTCAAGGCACTCAGACCAGACCATCTCTTTTTCAGACTCATTCTTCACTCAACTCTGACCGCTTGGCCTCACCCATGTCTGTTCTGCCCTTTGCAGTCCAAGGCTTGTTCTCCTCGATAGAGGAAACTGAAGCCCATGAGGAAGGAGTTAGGAGTCCATTTGCTCCATGTCATTGCAGCACATCATTTGTAGTCTTGGACAGTTTATGGAAATAATTCTGCACTGTTCCTCCTGATACCTGTTTTCTGTAAGAAATACAGAATTCTGTCAGACTCTCAGAAACTCAGTGGGCCCAAGGTAGGCTGTCTTCAGCTGTCCCTCCATCTCCTGTATCAGCTCCTACTTTTCCCCCCAAGTGTCATTCTTTCTGGTGTCATACAGGTTTTCTATCCCATTTTTAGAGATGCTGCCTGACACATGCTGAAGCTAAAATAACAGAAGGGTTTTGGTAATAGAATGAGAGGCAGAGTAGGAGACAGTCATTCTCTTTAGCATTATAATGTCCAGAAAGGAAGTTGGCAGGGGGCTACCTTAGGAGGATGAAAGATGTGATCACATATACCCCTATTTCTCCCTGAGGCTAGAACTTGAGGAGGGTCTGTCTCCTCTCCCTTCTCCTCCTCCCCTCTTGCACCTAGCAATGGGATTGGATGAAGACGATGATTGACAGCTGACACTGGCCACCTACACTAGAAGACGCAGGGCTCCAGTGTGGACTGGGATGCATGGGGACTGTGGGAGGAACAAAGGAATTAAAAATAGCTCAGAAGATATAGGAAAGGAGCTATGAGAGAAACACAACTCTAGGACAAGATGTTTCTCTGTCTTCTTCAAGGCAGTGGCCATTTGGGGCACCTGAGAGTCTGGAGAAATGACCCTGAATTGATTGAGCAATCCGGGCAGTCAAGTTGAACAGATTGTATAATTCACTCCCTAAATCCCACAATCCTGGGAATGCTGCATGTTGTAATAGGACACCGAAATGAGGAGTAGATATGACTGACTGGTTCAGAGTAGGGCTCTGTGGCGATGGGTACACCATCCAACCTCCACCATTCCAAGCCAATTAAAGACTAAATAGGGGAATGAAATAGTTAGATTTTCATTTAATTTTATTTTTATTAGTAAAGTTTTTATTTATTCATTTGAGAGAGAAAGAAAGAGAAAGCAGGGGAGAGGCAGAGGGAGAGGCACAAGTAGACTCCCTGAAGAATGTGGAGACTAATGCAGGGCTTGATCCCACGATCCTGAGATCATGACCTGAGCTGAAACCAAGAGTAGGACATTCAACTGACTAAGCAACCCAGGCACCCCTAGATTTGCATTTCAAGAATGCAAATGAAGAGTGTCACAAATAGACTGAAAGGGGTTAAGAGAGCATGAGGAGACACCAGCTGGAGTCTGTTGTAACACCACAGATCAGGAACAGGGGGCGTGGCAATGGTGATGAAGAGAAGTAGGGAGATTTGAAAGCCAGGTAGGAGGTTAACACTGGACACACAGATTAACTGAATAGGTTGTAAGGAAGCTGTGCAAAATGGCATGAGGAGATGTCCCCTTGCAGGTACAGAATGATGGAGAGGGACAAGAAATCAGTGGCGTGTTTTGGAAATATTGCATTTGAGAGATTGTAAAAACAACCACGCATTTCATGTGACAGCCTCAACCTACCGTCAGCATCCATGGTTATAGGCCACCCAGAAGTGGGCCTCTGCTTTTAAGACCAGCTTATATGGTGATCCCGGCAGACCTGGAATTCCTGAAGTGTGTGTGGAAAACCAAAAGAGGAATTTCTGGGAAGGCTGGTAAATGAGTTCATCAAACTATATCAAACCAAAGCCCTGGCGTACTGCTTAAAAATCCATTTTGTAATGAGTCCTTGTTTTTGAGATAAAATTCATGATCTCAGTATGTACAATACATGGTTTTCCAGCCTAGACCCAAGGCTGGGCCACCATCACTGCTATCTAATTCCAGAACATTCCAACATTCCAAAAAGAAACCCTGTACCCATTAAGCAGTCACCCCCTCTTTTCTTTTTCCCCCATGTTTATTTGCTTGCTTCTGAATTTTTGTTGAAAACAAAACCTTTTCCATGTTCTAATATTCTAACTCTGGAAATCAGATTATCCTCCCTCCTGCAGGTTTGTTTTTGATACTTATGGTTACTGTTTGTTTGTTTAGCAACTTCTCGGAACTGTATTTGAAAAATAGGTATTCTTTGTCATGTGTAGTCACTAAAGGTTCTGTTTGACTAATAGTCAGCTAGTGATTTGACAGAGATTTCCTGAAATGCCTGGCCAAACACAGAATAATGACCATGTCTTTGCAGATGGTGTGTGTGTGTGTGTGTTGGCACAAACCTTTAACACTCAATTGGGCAGTTTATAGCTCTGTCTTAGCTCTTACCTCCTGCTTGTGCAGAACCTGAAGGTCAGCTGGAGGTGAAAGCTAGGAGTCTTCTAAGGTCTTTTCTGAGCACACACCCTACCCTGGGCATGTATGTGGTCTTCTAGAGTCTTAGGAATATGTGGGAACTGTTCAAAGCCCTTATTCCTAAAGCATCTCACTTCCATCCATTCCTTTCAAGATTTTCAGTATGTCTGTTGTGTGCCTCAGGTGTTTTTGACAAATGCCCCTCAGGTCACTGCCACTCCACTTGGGAGGAGACAAGGCAAAAACAATCTTCTCACGTGGCTTCTTCAGGAAGGCCCCAGACAGGTTGAGCCAAACAACCACAATTCTTTAAGAACAGGTCTGTTCCATTTCCTCATTACTGCCTGAAGGAGGTGGAGATGGGGCCAGGAGAAGCTAAAAGCCACCAAGATTTCCTTCTGAGAATCAGTATCCTTTTTCTTGATTAAGCATTCATCTGGTTGCTGTAAATCCTTGACTAGCTTCCAGAGTTCCAGTAAAATTGATTTTGACAGCTTTTGCCCATTTATTCACTGTTTTTGTAGAGGGATGATCTCTTGGAGTTCCTACCCCCACCATTTCACAAGCATCTAACACAGTCTTTGCCGGAAAGGATTACAGACTTGGGGTGTTTGCAGTTTGTGATGGTTGATGAGAAACAGAGCTAGAGAAGCTAAACAGTGTTGTTAGCTCCTTCAGACCTGGCAGTGTCCCTGTGGTGTGACTAGGGGACAAAGGTAGAGTAGATTTACTTTGATCACGGATTTCCTCGCCCTTCTCCTTCACATTATCTACCCTAATGAATATTAACTGTGAAAACCTATGTGGCTCACTCTGAGCCAGGCACTATTTAGGGGACAAAAAAAGAGAGCAAAGTACATCTGCACCCATGAAATAGGTTTAATTTTGCTGATGAGATGGCATTTCGTATCCTTCAACTGTTCTGGAATTAGTGCAAGGGGAGTAGACACAGGTTGCTGGAAGGTGATTAACATTAGGACTTGTCGGAAATTCTTCAGGATTTGTAAGGACTAGACTTACCTGTTTAGTATGGGAGATACTAGCTACATATGGCTTTTTAAATTTAAATTTTGGATAGTTCAAATGAAATACAATTTAAAATGTAGTTTTTTAGGGGCGCCTGGCTGGCTCAGTCGGTAGACTGTGCCACTCTTAATCTCAGGGTTGTGAGTTCAAGCTCTACATGGGGCACAGAGCCTACTTAAAATTTTAAAAAAATAAAATAAAATTTAGTTTTTCAATCACACTATCCACATTTCAGATGTTCAGTTGCTACTTATGGCTTGTGGCTGCTATGTCAGGCAGCATAGCTCTCACTGCAGAAAGTTCTATTGGACAGTGCCATACTAGGGTGTGGAAGACCAACTTAGAATGCCCTTAACTGTTTTTGAGAGACTTGAAACTTTTTTTTTTTTTTTAAGATTTTCTTTTTTATTTGACAGAGATCACAAGTAGGCAGAGAGGCAGGCAGAGAGAGAGAGAGAGAGAGGGTTAGGGGAAGCAGGCTCCCTGCCGAGCAGAGAGCTGGATTTGGGGCTTGATCCCAGGACCCTAGGATCATGACCTGAGCTGAAGGCGGAGGCTTTAACTCACTGAGCAACCCAGGAGCCCCGAGAAACTTGAAACTTCTTGAACAAAATCATACACCACAACCATGAACCATAAAAGGCTGACATCAAACATATGTTCACTCAGGTCGAGATTGTATCTTTACACCTGTGTGACATGGACTCCATGAAGGTTTTCCTCAAATTCTATCTGAGAGAGATGGAGGTGTCCCCTGGGAGGAAGCTCCCTCTGGGGGTGAAGCTTAGGCAGACAACTGGCTTAGCAACAAAGCCTCAACTATGGCAGGGGAGGGTGATTCTGGGTCCTCCAGGAGGCTGTCCCTCAGCTTTGTCCTCCTGTGTCTCATAAACTCCTAGCCAAGCAGTAGAGAGAAAGCCTCATGTGGGTAAAATGAAGACAAACCTTTTCACTCACATTGTAATGATATACTGGGATATACAACTGTGAGCAGAACTGGCATCTTAACGATCTTGAGTCTTCCACTCAACGAAGATGGTGTACTCTCCTTTTACCTGGCACTATTTTGTAATTTTTAGTGTAAAGGCATGGACATCTTTTGTAAATTCATTACTATTTTATGTTTTTATGATATTGGAAATGGTAGATTTTTTAGCCATTTTTTTCTCTGCCTGTTTGCTGTTACTATAGGGAAATTTAATTGAGTTTTCCCATTAATCTTGTCTTCTGCAACCTTGCTAAATTAACTCCTACTGCTTCTTGTAGCTTTTACAGATGCTTCTGGATCCTCTGTCGACACAATCATATGTATGGATTGAAAAATGCCTTTGCTTCTATTGTGTCTCTGATGCTAAAACGGGGAGTTACTGTTTCTGGAAGATCATTCCTGGAAATGGAGAAGCTCTATCCTGCCTCTGCACCTCGTTCTTTTTTGACTTAATAAACACATCTCGAAAATATTTCCTCCCATTTCCTTTTTTAAAGTTTTATGCTTCTCCATTGGGAAGACAGATCACAGTTCATTTAGCTAGCACCTTCTGAGTAATCATGGGTTATTTCCAATCTTTTCCTATCACTAAGTAGGTTGCATTGAGCAACTCTGACAACCACGGTTTCTTACGTGTAAAAGATGAACTTTAGATAAACTCGGAGACATGGAATTACCCGGGCAAAGCGTATATGCATGCTGTAATCTTGGAGACACTGCCTCACCTTCTTCTGCAGCTTGTCCCACTTGGCACCCCATTAGGAATATGGGAGTGACTTTGCCCACAGCCTCGCTGATGAGGGTTTGTCAAACATTGGGGGACTTTTCACAGCGAGAGGTGAGAAATGTTATCTTGGCATCAGCTGCTCTGGGAGTCATGTGGAACCCAACCCATAGCTGCAGCTCTCGGTGGGTGGTGATGGGGGTCTCCGGGACTGCTGGAGCAGGGGGTGACGCCTACCCACTGCCATCCCAGAAGGATGTCTTGCTTCAGCAGCAGCAGCAGCAGCAGCAGCAGCAGCAGCAGCACACACCCTCTCTGACCAGTAGGGAGCCGTGCTCTCTGCCTCCTTGAGCTTTGAGACTGCTCAGTCCTGATTGCACTCACCTCTCTCCTTTTCAACCAGTGGCCAAGAAAGAGATGGGATGTAGGGGAAGAGAAAGATGCCAGAGTTTGTGCCTGCATTTGTGAAGGACTAAATAGAACTAGCTTGAACTCTCCTTTGGGTCAAAAGTACAATGGAACAGCCCTGTTATTGCCCAAAGGAGACCACATTTAAGTGGCAGGCAGAGGACCAAGGTCCTGCACCAAGCAGAAGCATATGAAACGATCTCTGGGTCGGGAGGCGGGGGTGGGGGGGGAGGGTGGGGGGGTGGAGCTAATGGCACTTAAATCAACATCTCTCCATGCTGGCATTGCCCACTTCCTAACCACTGGAGGCTGCACAGCGGGACTTCCCCGGGAGGGGAAGGCAACAATTTGCTCTCATGGGACTTTAGAACCAGCACTTGGGGCCCATTTGCTTTTTCACGAACTGTCATCGTTTTGGCAATAGCAGTGCTGGATGGCACTGTTTGGTGATGGCGGTGGGGCCCCTTCCCGCCCACAGCAGCTGCGCTTCAAGTTCAGGTACTCTGGCTTCTTCCTGGGTTCTTCTCCCAGAGGTGCTGGTAGCCAGCAACTGTGAAGAGTAGCCTTCTCTCCAACATGCCTTGCCCTTCTTAGCTGAGAGCTTGCTGCCCGTACCAACCCAAAGTTCATGATATTTCTAGGACTCTGTACAGGAATTTAAGGAGTTTTTTTTTTTTTTTTTTTTTTAAGATTTTATTCATGTATTCGACAGAGAGAGAGAGAGAGAGAGAGAGAGATCACAAGTAGGCAGAGAGGCAGGTGGGGGTGGGGGGAGAAGCAGGCTCCCTGCTGAGCAGAGAGCCTGATGTGGGGCTTGATCCCAGGATCCTGAGATCATGACCTGAGCCGAAGGCAGGCTTAAGCCACTGAGCCACCCATTCAGGCGCCCCTGAAGAGTTATTTCAACAAACATTTTGAGGGCCTCAGCTTAGTGGCAAGAGATACTCCCTCGAATGTTCCCATTTGCCCTCTCTTTACTTTGTACAGACACTATCCCTTCCTCTTTCTTTAGACCTATAGCAGGAGTTTTCAGGGACCAAATAAGAGATTTCTGTTCTAAGTGTTAATCTCAGGGCAAGGCATTTGCTGAAATAAATTGAAAGCAGTTCTCAGGTTTTAGGACCAGTTCTTTGCTTGAGGATTTTCTCAGTGGCTTGAGTCAAGAAATAGGACACAATATCCATTTTAGGCTTTAGCTTCCCCACGGAGTAATAATAATTAACAATGACTTACGTTTATATAGCTTCTCACTGTTTACGAAGTGTTTGCATATTGATATTTCATTTGACCCTTGCAACTACCTTGTGAGTGCACACGGAAAGGTTTGCCACAGGAGGAAGTGGGGAGAACCTCCAGGCGTGGGTGCTGGGCCCCTTCCCCAAGCTGCGTGGAATATCATGACTCCCCCATGTATGCCTGAACATTTAGATTTTTTTTTTCAAAGATTTTATTTATTTATTTGACAGAGAAAGATCACAAGTAGGCAGAGAGGCAGGCAGAGAGAGAGGAGGAAGCAGGCTCCCTGCTGAGCAGAGACCCTGATGTGGGGCTCGATCCCAGGACCCTGGGACCATGCCCTGAGCCGAAGGCAAAAGCTTTAACCCACTGAGCCACCCAGGCGCCCCTGAACATTTAGATTTAAATATAGGATCGCTGACAGCCTAATCATTGTGTTCCTCATGTGTTCGTTTTCTTTCTTTTTTTTTTTTTTTAATGATTTTATTTATTTATTTGACACAGAGAGATCACAGGTAGGCAGAGAGGCAGGCAGAGAGAAAGGAGGAAGCAGGCTCCCTGCTGAGCGGAGACCCCCCAATGCAGGGCTCGATTCCTGGACCCTGAGATCAGGACCTGAGCTGAAGGCAGAGGCTTAACCCACTGAGCCACCCAGGCGCCCCTCCTCATGTGTTCTTAAAGGGAGCCAGATGTTGTTCTACAGTGAAATCTATCCAGAGGAAAATAACTTCTGTCCCTGGTCACGAGTCTCGAGGACATCATAAGGCCCAAATAACCTAACCCGAGGCATTAGAGCCTGGACCTGTGGGGGGCAGGTGGGGAGGTGGGCAGGAAACAGGACCACATGCGCACTGGGGAAGCTGGCTCTCCCTGGTCCACCTGCAGTGCGGCCTCCTACCTTTCCGTTCTTGGGAGTCCAGACTGGCACGCTGCTGCCACAGGCGGAACAACTGGAGCCACCTGGGGCCAATTAATGAGAGGGTCTCCTCGCTCCTCTTGTCAATCTGTTGTCCTATAATGTGGTCTGAGTAGAGGGGGGTTAATCGGCCATCTGCTGCATATTGTTTTCAATTCACGTAAAGGTCTCTCTGATTTGAGTCTTGCCATAAGGGAGATTTGCTCTCTCTTACCCGTGTCTCTTGACTGAAGGGGCTTTGGGTCATATTGGGAGGACATGCCCCTTCCCGCTGGGCTACATGATTCAGATGCCTCTTCCTATCTTTGCAGTTATGGGACCTGGGGCCCCAGCAGAGATAAAACAAATATGTCAGGAAAGGATAATAATATACTTGTGAGTAAACGTTGGATTTGCTTCTGAAGTTCCTGGCAGCCTGATCTAAGAAGAAAACATGAAAACAAAAACATAGCAAATTTCCTGTTTTTTGTTTTTTTGTTTTTTAACCAGGAACCTGTTTTTTTCTGATTATAAAAATAATAAGTACTAATTTTGAAGCATAAAGAAAAATAGAAATTTAAGAAGTTTTCCTATAACTTTGAATTTTTATTTTTTATTTTTTTTAAAGATTATTTATTTATTTGACAGAGATCACAAGTAGGCAGGGAGACAGGCAGAGAGAGAGGGGGAAGCAGGCTCCCTGCTGAGCAGAGAACCTGATGTGGGGCTCAATCCCAGGACCCTGAGATCATGACCTGAGCCAAAGGCAGAGGCTTAACCCACTGAGCCACCCAGACGCCCCTAACTTTGGATTTTTTAAAAAAATATTTAATTTATTTATTTGAGAGAGTGAGAGAGAGCATGAGCGGGGAGGGGATGGTGCAGCTAGAGACTAGATTCCAAGACCCTGGGATCACGACCTGAGCTGACCGCAGACACTTAACTGACTAAACCCAGATGCCCCTAACTTTGGATAATTTTATGGATTTCATTCCTCCGTTTTCCTTTGCATATAAATAATGTATATAATAAATTTATGACCTATTTTTAATAGCCTGATTTTTAAATTGATTCATTATGAGCATTATTCCATGTCATTAAAAGAATTCTTTCAAAACCTTCTATGGCTAGGCAAGAGCAATACTCTGCCGTGAAAATATACGATAATTTACTTAACAACTTCCTTATTGTTTGGTATTTATGCTGTTGCCAACATTTCCCTAC